>NC_041387.1:282248993-282372875 GCF_002162155.2 Triticum dicoccoides | reverse complement strand
CGCTCAGACGCCCGATTGTGGCATTTCTTTTAAAGCCCTTTATGTGGTGTCGCTCAGACGCCCGACTGTGGCATTTCTTTTAAAGCCCTTTATGTGGTGTCGCTTAGACGCCCGACAGTGGCATTTCATTTAAAGCCCTTTATGTGGTGTCGCTCAGACGCCCGACTGTGGCATTTCTTTAAAGCCCTTTATGTGGTGTCGCTCAGACGCCACACCCGACTGTGGCATGTTTGTTGTTTATTTCAAATTTTTTATATTGCTATGTTATTACTTATTCATGATTAACATGCTCGTACGCATCAAAGTTTTATTTATCATTGGTGACTGACGTCATGAGCATAAAGTATTTTCAGCACATCATTTTCATATTATGCCTGTGTTCATAATGTTTGCGAGTACATTCAAAGTACTCACTGGCTTGTCCCTGGCTATTGTCTTGGCCAGATTTTCTTGCGCGGAGAGGAGCGACCATGCCGATAGTCCCAGAACTTAAGCAACGGTGATAGCCGTCTCGCGAAGATAGGAGTTAACCTGGTCAGCTGTTCCTGTGGAAAAATGGAGTTCCATAGATACTGATGATCCATAAACCGCTTCCGCCATCAGCCATTAGAAACCATTTGTTGTACTCACAGGCCAGAATGGTCTTGTACTACATATTTTGTATTTTTCTTGGAATTTCTGTATCAAGTTGGTGCCTCATCAGCTAACAATTATCTTGGGGCTGGTGAGCACACAGGCCATTTTCTGGAAATTAATACCCGGAGAATCGGTCCCCACATGTCTCAAGCTTAGTACAACTTTGTACTAGAGCTAGTACAAAGTTGAGACACTTATTTTGGGACGGAGGGAATAATTGTGTAAGGGATTGTCTGAATTTGAGGATTCTAACAATGCAGGGATAGGAAATACACAGGAATAGGATAGGAATGCATGTGCAAAACAGAGAATTTAAAAACACAGGATTTCTGCCAATCTGTGTGTTTGGTTCATAAGAATTGGAAGATCACATGATGCAAAGAAGCATGGTGAGATTAAGTCAAACCACAAGAAAATGTACAGTTATAATGCTATTATGCTACTATCTCTTAGTCTTGTGCTTCATGAATAGGAATTTGGAAAGAAGGACAAGTGGATATTAAAATTCCTACGGTTTTTCTTCCAAGGGGACACTAAAGGAACAAATCCTACACTTTTCTATTGCTCCATTCCTTTGAACCAAATGTATGAACAGTAATACCATAGGAAACTTTCCAATTCTTATGTTTTTTATTCACTTTTCCTTTCAAGCACTGGCGATTCTAGCATGCAGGCTTGAGCAGGGAAAATCCTACACTCAAAAAATGTTTTTGTGCTACTTCTACTACTTTGGACCTAGGCCAATGCCCTACTAGCTCAACTCCCAGGCCTATCTACAAATGCACAGCTCAAACACATAGACATAAATAATGATGGCGTTCACGAGAGTCCATCACGGATAGCTAAGTTTCCTGGTACATCACTGCTTGTCATATAGTAGGAGAAACTAATTGTGTTTCACGTTACTACGTGTGCTCAGTGGACAATATATATAACATGTAGAGTAAAAAAGAGATGCAACAAGTATACAACCACTTTGGTGAAGCCATGTTGACCTCAGCGTGATTGGGTTGGTCGGTGAGGATGCTCCGGCTGGTTTGGCTGTCGGAAGAGGGGAAGAAGATCTTAGGCGTCTGGCGATGGAGATCGGGGTACTGCTCCGCTGTGATGGAGGGTTTCGTTGTTGGAGCAGCTCCGATGAGTTGTACGACGGCGAGGCTGAAGCAAGACAAGAGAGACAACGTTAACCTGAGTGGAATTCTAATAGCATCTTGTCACAGCCCTAGCTCAGCCCCTGTTGGCTTTGCTTGTTTCTCATGCAATCATGTTTACAATTCAAATGAATTTGAAATGGGGATGACAGAACCCCCAGCACCACCTTAAACCAACTAGGGTTCACCAAAATCTTTTTCAATAAACCCAAAATGCCCTTCTAAAATGTTCATCATCTTTGCATTGGTCTAGAACCTCTCCCAAAAATGGTGCACATTTTTCTAGACCATTCTGGATTTTTGAATTAAATCATATGTTATTTGCATTTGGACATTTTTAAATGCTATAAAATATTTTAAATGTCCAAATAATCATAAACTTAAATGTTTAATGTTGGATATATTTCAAACAGTGGGCCTAAGCAGTTTCATGATTTTTGAGTTAGTATTAGTATTTTTAATAAAGCCCTAAAGACTACAGAATAATAGAAAACGGAAACTAAAATAGGAAAAGCAGAGAGAGAGAAGAAACTTACCTGGCACCCACCAAAGCCATCCTGGTCGGCCTAGTTGGCCATCTCAGCCCACCAGCGCCACCAACCTCAAGCTCCTGCTAGGAGGACGCGCGCGCGTGGTCGCCGTGTGCGGGCACGCGCCCCAGCCACCTCCTTCTGGCCGCTCCCCCCTCGACGCCCTGGACGCCTCTGGGAGACGCCACACAACTGCTTGACCCCTCTCACTCTTCCCTGTGGCCCTCCTTTCCTCTGCCACCGTCGCCGCTATAGCCACGGCCACTGCCTCGCCTCCCCAACACCTCCACGAGGTCCGCCTCCGTCCTCTACGCCTCTACAACGAGCCACAAGCCGTGGGACGCCCTCGAATGTCGTCCAAGTCGTCGTCTTCAACCTCCGGCCGCCCAGATCTTCGGCGACCCTACGTTGCCTCCGATGCACCCCCGGCCTCGTCTCCGCCTCGGTTGGATCCACTGTGAGCTCCTGTTGCTTCTCCTGTGCTCGCCCCCTCCGTTCCCGTCCCCTAGCTCCGTCTTCCACCACGACCGAAGCTCGCCGCTGCAGTGCCTTGTTGCCGTCGTGACCAGAGCCACAGTGGCTCGAAACCAAGCACACTACCATGCTCCACACCTCGCCAGGAGCACGTAGCACACACCAGCACCTCCCCTATTGCCCTGCATCGCCTAAACCGCCGTTGGTCAAACTCCGACCGCCGCACAAGTCGCCGCCACCGCCAACCTAGGCCATCCCAGCTGCTGCCACTGCCACCACTAGATGCGCAAGAGCGCCAGCAAGCCATAGCAACAAACCGCTCTCGAAACTGTGGCCTATAGCTCGATCCCAAGCGTCACCGCCGCGAGCCGTGGTCGCCGTCGTTTAATCGCCGGCACGTCTAACGTGGCTACGTCATTAGTGATTAATCACATTTAGTTTAACCACGCCAGCCATTGACATCAGGGCCCCTCCTGCTATATAACCTCGGGTTAATCTTTTAAGCAGTTTTAGTTAAACCAAGCAGGACCCACATGTAAGAGTTGACTATGCTGACGTGGTCGTTGACCGCACCCACCTGTCAGTGATTCTAACCAGGCATGTGTCACTGACGTGTGGCCCCCACATGTCAGGTTTGACCTGGACCGACTGTGTTGACCTGTTGACGTCACACTAATGTCAGGCTGACGCAATAAGTCAATTTCTGGATTAAAACAATTCAGCAAATTCTAGAAAATAGCTAAAACTTCTAAAACTCGTAGAAATTAATCTGTAACTTGAAATGCAAAGATTTATATATGAAAAATGATCAGAAAAATCCAATCTATCCATCTGTACTGGTTTCATGCATGTTTAAGCAACTTAACCTTGCTATTTAGTGCAAAACATGATAAGGCACTATTTAAATTCATAAGTTGAGTTTGGGATTGAACCTTTGGTTCAAAATAACCGAAACCCTTCTAGATTTAGTTGCATTAGCTCAATCCATAGCATATTGCCATTTCATGACCATGCATCATATTGTGCATTACATTGATTGTGTTTCCTTCTTTCTTGCCGGTATTTGTCCCCTCTCGATAGACGTGGTTTCGACGATGAGTTTGATGACACCGATGAATAACTATATTGTCTTCAGAAGTGCCAGGCAAGCAAAAACACATTGTTCATTCCGGTACAATCCCACTCTCTCACTCCTGCTCTCTTTTACTGCATTAGGACAACAACGATTCATCTGTTACTTGCTGCGGTAGTTGAACCCATTTTTCCTATGCATGACCTGTCATTGCCATAGTAAATAGATGAAACCCAGTAGCATGAGTAGGAGTTGTTTGAGCCCTAATGTGCCTACTCATTCATGCTTGTTTTTCATGCCTGCTATTCTTAGAGTTGTGTCAGGTCTGATTCACCGGGGATGAATTGGAACAATGTTGAATATGTCCTAATGTGTGCGAGCTAAGGGTGTGAACACGATTTGGTAAAGGTAGCGGTGAGAGGCCATGTAGGAGTACATGGTGGGTTGTCTCATTGAAGATGTCCTCAGGAACTGATTCTGTGTTTGTGATCCATGAACAGCTACTACCACGCGTTGGGCCCGAAACCAATGGACCCTCTTGGCTTCTTAACCACCCTTGTCCTCTGTCCAGCAGTTGCAAGTAGTTTCTGGTGTTTGTAGTATGCTAGAGACCATGCGCAGCGCTGACCGGAGGGGTGGGCTGTGATGCGGTAGGCACATGGCCGGGTATGCCGGGCGCCCGTTTGGTGTCGCGGAACCCTGTACACATCGTTCGGGGCCGTATGTGGCAACCTCGGCCGGACCCCCTGTGGATGGAACCTGAATAGGCGATAAACCTGGACTAGAGACTTGAGTGTTTAGCTAGGCCGTGGCCGACACCCTCGTTGGCTTCCGCTTGAAGGTTGTTGAGTACATGTCGTGTAAATGACAGTAAGTGGTGAGAGCGTGTGCGAAGAAGTACACCCCTACAGGGTTAACATCAGCTATTCGAATAGTCGCGTCCATGGTAAAGGACCCCTGGGTTGCCTGTACAGTTCATAGACAAGTGAAAGTGGATACTCTAAAATGCACAAGATAAGTGTGAGTGCTATGGATGGCGTTCTCGTAGGGAGACGGGAGCGGATCCATAGTGGTGTATTGATATGGTGAATATGTGGACTCGTGTGCACTACCTCAAAAGAGTTACTTGTAGTCGTAGTTCAGGTTAGCCACTGAGTCAAAGCTGGCATGCTACAGTTAAACCCCACCATGCCTTTGTTGATAATGATGCATATGTAGATAGTTCTGATGTAATGCTTGCTGGGTACATTTGTACTCATGTTTGCTTAATTTAATATTTTGTAGAGAGACATCAGTCTTGCTAGTAGTTCCGCTTGGACTTCGACGTTTAGCTTGCTACCTCAGCAACGATCTTGTGCCCTCGGCAGGATCTGGTAGTTAGTCAGGTTTCTCAGCCCTTTTCATTTGCAGACGTCTATACTCAGACATGTTAAGCTTCCGCATGTGCTTTGATTTGTATGCTCTGAATGTTGGGTCATGATACCCATGATTGTAATACTTGGCTCCTCGGAGCCTATTGAATAAATACTTGAGTTTTAGAGTCATGTTGTGATGCCATGTTGTATTTGCACATATCGAGCATATTGTGTGTATGTTATTGAAATGCTTGGTATGAGTGGGATCTGACAACCTAGTTGTTCACCCTTGGTAGCCTCTTTTACCGGGAAATGTCTCCTAGTGCTTCCACTGAGCCATCATAGCTTGCTAATGCTCCGGAACACTTAGGCTGGCCTGCATGTGTCCTTATTCGTTCCTGCGTCTGTCCCTTCAGCGAAATGTCACGCGTTGTTCCTTTAAGTCCATGTAGCTTGCTATGACTTGGGTTCATACGTTGTTGATCGACACGTTCTTTGTTGGGTCATGTATGCTTGTCCATGTAAGTTAGTGCCACTTTGGGTCCACGACTAGTCATGTCAGCTCGGGTTCTTTGTCATATGGATGCTAGTGGCATCCTCATATACGTGAGCCAAAAGGCGCAAACGGGCCCGGGCCAGGTAAGGTGGCACCCGTGGGAATACCATGCGTGAGATCGCAAAGTGGTATTATGTGTTATATGCTAGATCAGTGTGACTTAGAATCGGGGTCCTGACAGGTTTGGTATCAGAGCCTAACTGCCCGTAGGATTACCAAGCCAAACATGTCGAAGTTGAGTCTAGAAATTCTTTAGTTATATAAGGGAAATTATAGTGGATGGGAACGTAAGGCTCTTTTTACTTCTTTACCTTATGCCCGTCTGATATGGGTCATCCTATCTTTCCTACGGGGTTAAGGAACTAGGCTTCTCCTCTTTTATCAGGATCATGTGTTACTAATCCATAGACTTATAGGAATGATGGATTCAAGTCTTAGTTCAGTCTCTACTACTTTCATGTGTTCATAGTTTGTCTCAGAACTTCGATATTGAGATGATCGAGTGGCTATGCCACCATTTTGCAGGATATCTCAAATTCTTTGAGCATTTACATCGGTAATGCTGTCCGAGTCATCCCAGGTGTCTAAATAGTCTGATGCATTTGCAAATTCCTTCTTACCATTTTGAAGTTCCTTTGTGCTAGATCAACCACACAACTAGTGTGTTGAGGTACTTCATTGCCTCGGCATTTATGTTGGAGCTATTATTATGACCCTAGGTGTCTAGAGTATCACCTAGTAATCTAGCCATGCTTTATGTTCCCAGTGATTCTAGCCATCATTCTCGAAAGCATCCCATGATGCCACTTAGTAGTAGGTATTCTACTCCTGGGTTTTGAAACCCAAGATTCACCCCACTTACTTCATGTTGATAGTGTTTGCTAGTTCCTATAGGATTTAGTAACATTTGCGATAGTTCTCGAAGTTCATGGTATTTCCTTCTTCCAATACCATGAACTACTTATGGCAGAAGTTCCTCGTTGAACCAAAAGTTCACAACTAGAGTGCTCTTGACGAGTTCTTGATTCTATATTGTGACTCTGCCAGTTCTAGCTCTCTGCATGGGTTATCCAGAAGAAACCTGTTGAACTTGTTCGACATGTTAATCTATGCATCCACAACTCAGAAAGTTATATGTTCCTTTGAGTTGTCCCTCCTTAGTGTTATTCTGACCTTCGTCTATCAGTTGATAGTCAGGAGTAGTAGTGCATTCGTGATCATTGATGCCTGTTATTCTTCTGGTCCGTCAAGCCATTCTATTCCGGAATGACTAGGAGAAACAAACTCTAGTACCTTTTCCATTTCCAGGATTGGGTCAAAGCAGTTGAATTCCGAAGATCAAAATGTCAATCCAGCTTTTGTTATGTTCTACCCTGGAGCATTACCCCCTTTATGTCAGGGATATCATGAGAATTGCCTCTTATGAATTCTTGATGTAGTGATACTTCCCGCCATCATTATTCATTCCTTGGTCCTCGTGTTGTTGTAACTAGAATGTCGACAAGTGAATCATGATGTGTGAAATTAATACTGCTAGCAACTATGTTGCTTAGTGATTTATGGACAATAATCTCATTCTTAGCATGTTGGTTATTGAATTATCATCCTAAGGTTGATCGTGCTACCTAGTCCTTAATTCTGGTGCACTCCTTGATCAATGAGTTAGGATTGTGTCAACCCCTCGCTCCTTTGATCATATCGTCTTGCCCTGAAAAGCAAGTTTGTTCTCGAGCTTAGTAACATATCTGTGGTTCTTGATTTTTCGAATTTCTTCTCGGAAGTACCACCAGGTTGTCACCTGACTGTTATGTTGAGCTCGTGATCAAGTTGGTTCCTTGTAACCACCCCTTCTCCAAGAATCTGTGTTGGATACTCTGAGCTAGTTGGTCGAGCTAAACAACAACATGGAGAGTTGGAAGATAAAAGCTTGCCCGACTCAGTTCACTCCAAAGGGATATGATGCGGAGCATCCCACGATCATCCCCATGGACTCATCTACATCCCCTACAACACCACTTGGACCTATGACTCGAGCACGTGCAAGAGCTCTTGAAACCGAGGTGACATCACTCCTCTCACAACTCCCTTTCGATTCACATGAGACATGGTTACTACCTCAAACGGAAATGCTATGCATACTCCGGTACCAAGGAGTTAACCATGGAGAAGCTAGGAAGCAAGGAGAACCGGAAGCGGAAGACATGCGTGAAGACGGAGAGAAAAAGCGCCAAGTCCCAGACTGGCCGGACGATCCGGACGGCGGCCCGGACAATCCGGACAGAACCCGGACGGTCCGGAACCCGGTCCGGATGATCCGGCTATTGTGCACAGAAGGCACCCGAAGGTCTCACCTGAAGCCAGATCATCCGGACGGCGTCCCGGATCATCCGGACCCTGCCCGGACATCCGGACCCCCAGCCGGACATCCGGCCCTGCACCACCACCATCCGCGCCTCCAGCCCATCCGGGCCTACACCCGGATCATTCGGACAAGCCGGATCATCCGGCTCCACCCCCGGATCATCTGGCCCGCGCCTGCGCGCGCGTGTTGGGCTGAGCCCATGTACCCCTTCGCCCTCCTACACTATATATAGGACTCCTCCTCCTCACTTCGAGACTCAGCATTGTGATAGCTCATTTAGAGATAGAGCTCTGCTCATTCGTACCAGATCTACTCCACGTGAGGGACCGTGCCTCCTCGGAGAAGATCCATTAGGATTCAAGGCCTCCATCAGGAGAAGACAATCAAGACCTCCTCACGGAGAAGAACGGTTACTCGTGTATCGTTCGATGTTGACTATGTATCTCGTGCTACTCGTGCTTCGATGATCTAGACCTTGTGTGATTGATCTCTTGTCGGTTGAGTGTTTCTCTCGTTCTCCCCGTGATTTCCTCGTATTCTTCCGCGCGCTCTTCGTGTTTCCCTGTAGGATCCCCTCCAAACGTGAAAGATCGGCCCCTAGGGTTCCGCCCTACATCATCTTGGTATCATGAGCCACGTTGATCATGTTTTTGGAGCCCCTACCCCGTGTTTTCTAGCTTGATTTTGTTGTTTTCGTCCTAAATCCGAAAATCCCCACCAAAAATAGCCCCCAATTTTTTTTGTGATTTGTTGGTTTTGATGATGATTTGTTGATTTTGATCCGTGGATTCGGTGTGTAACTCATGGATCTTGCTTTTCCCCACCTTCTCCCCCTTGAAATCCATCCAAAATGCGCGGAATCGTCGAAATTCTCGCCGTTTTCTTGTTCATCCCGAGCAGTTCCCAACCGCGATTGACCTGCCCGGATCATCCGGACCCTGACCCGGATCATCTGGACGTGCCCGGATCATCTGGACGAGCCCGGATCATCCGGTTCCTGGCCCGGATCATCCGGCTTCCTCTGCCGAAACTGCATTTCTGCAGTTCTCCACCACCACCACCTATGCCTACGCAGTCCCCCACTTCGACCACCACCACTTTCACCTGCCAAAACCCCACGACAGAACCTCCGTACCACCATTCGACTTTGGGTTCGAGAATTTGAGTTGTGATTTCCCGTGTCCAATTGTGTTTCGGCTATTTAGGTACGGTGCGACATTAACATCACCAATGCTCATCTTCGTTGACTACTCATCTTCGTTATGGACGGTAACTTCGACGACATCTTCGTCATACCTTGTAATTGCATTGATAACCATCATACCCCATCTTTTGCGTAGCTTACCCATCGAGACTAGCCTTTGATTATTGCCGGCAACGTGACTTGTGCACATTAGTGATCATATCATACCATACATACAATATCATCTGTTGTGTCACAAAGTTGTCATCGCGTACACAGTTGCTATCTTGGTTCATGAAGTATCGCATAAGAAAAGAGCTCAAAAGTGAAAGAGCCAACCAAGCTTTTAAGTAAAAGAGAAAGATAAGCAAAGAGCTTATAAGAAAAAACCATAGCATCACACTACATTAAGATTGTCATACTCGATCATCTTGGATCATAACACCAAAATACCATACATATAGTGTCGTGGAATTAACACGTCAGATGTCCTAGCAGAAGGACTTAGTCATGGCGCCATCGCAACAAGATTAGCTTAAAGGGGTTAAACCGGACAAAGGACACGTGAGTTTTATACTAGTTCGGCCCCTTACGATGAAGGTAAAGCCTGCGTCTAGTTGTGATGGAATTATTGGGGTTTCGATGACCAGGGAGCGAATACGCTTTGCCTGAGTCTCGAATTGTTGTTTCTTGTCCCTGAACCGCCGCCGGGTCGTCCCTTTATATACACAGGTTGACACCCGGCCGGTTTACAGAGTTCCGAGGCCGTTCCCTAACTTACAATACAAGTTATACAACTATGGCGGTTTACAATTATGGGCCCTAATCCGCCTTTGGGCTCTGGGCCTCTAAGCTTTACTAGTAGAGCGCCATCTTCTTTTATCTTCATGGGCTTCAATATGGATGAGTGTGAACCGGCCCCTCCTGGGCGGTTTACACTCAGTAGTTGTATCCTCAACATTAGGCCCCAGATTGATTTGAACCTGTTCATGTCAATCTTCAATACTTAGAAAATTCCCCGAACATCTTCTTATGATCCTTGTAAACTGCCATGATATCTTCTCCCTGTAAACTTCGGTAAACCGCCATGACGTCATCTTCTAAAATTGTAGTAAATCATCATGATGTCATCTATGTATAAAAAGTTTATAAAGATTCCCATCATTAATTATCTTCCGAAGATCGAGGCGACAGCTGCGCCCCATTTTGCTGCTTCGGGCTCCTCGATTCTTGCGCCTATCACTTATCCCTTCGCCTTTATAAATAAGACTGGGGGTCCTTTCCATTTCCCCCCTTGCCTCTTCGCATCTTCTTCCTCCTCGCGACCCCGAAGAGCTCAAGCATCACCACCGCCGTCGACCCTTGAATCTGCACCAACTAGGCCGCTGCATCAACCTGTTTGTACCAGAAACTTTGCGACACTCCTCTGCCACTACGTGGCCCTGGTAAGTACTCCCTTTCTCAACTATCAAATGAGCATTATGGTTCCAAGGTTCTTCGGTGTTCATCAACGTTCATCGGTGCTCATCTGCTTTCCCTTACCATCTCATTGAATCTAGCTAGGCCTGAAAGCTTCTTCTTGTGGCCGAAGCCGCAGTTTTAGTCTGTCCCACCATTGCATCTCGTTGTTCCTGGATAGATCCCATCTGGACTGTTAATGTTCTACCATCGCCATTTTTAGGGCTCAGAAAATTTTCTTTACTAGGCCGCGGTAGATCCAAAATTATAATACCATCTTGCGAAACCCGTTTCTTCAGTATTTAGTAAATTTCAGATGTGCTTCTTCCACTTATAGGCGGTTTAATCTTTAGAAAATGATAATCCACCAGGTACCATTAGCCCTCACGTAAATCACCATCTTAACTTGAGCATCAAAATCTGGTTTATCATACATATATGCTCCAATTAACTCCCCCGGTTTAACACCGGTTTGTGCACATCATTCTTGAACCATGAACCGGCTTTTGTACTTCCTTTACAGTTTGTCCTCCAAAATGGCCAAGCAATTCTCCTCTTGCAACTGGGTTCCTTCCCGGATCACAGAAACACAACTCAATGGATATGTTCTAACTTGCGCTTTGGCCAAGAAGGAGGTCATTCATTGGCGAGTCCCTGGCCCTGAGTGCCCTCCTGAACCTCAAGATGGAGAAGTGGTTGTATTTATGCAGCATCTAGACCGGGGATTTAGCCTCCCGGATGAAAGTTTTTCCGGGTTGTGCTTGCCAACTTCCAACTCCATCCTCAAGACATTGGACCGAACTCTATGTCCAACATCTGCAATTCCCAAGTGTTCTGTGAAGTTTACCTTCAAGAAGAATCGACTGTTGAACTCTTCAAGGACTTCTTTCACTTGAACCGCTGCACTAAATTTTCTGACGGCCCCAATACTGAACTTGGCGGAGTGTCGATTCAGAAAAGGAAAGAAGTCGATTTTCCTCATGCCAGACATCACAGCGACCCCAAAGATTGGAATCAAACATGGTTCTACTGTCAGAACACTGCTCCTGCTGATGAAAACCCTCTGCTGGGTTACCGTGCTCACCGGCTCAGCAATGGACATCCACTGCCTTAGCGGCTCACTACTAAAGAACGACAAACATATGCGCCTCAACTTGCTAAGCTCCGGGCTCTTCTAGCAAACGGCTTAATAGGCATTGATCTCGTTCGTTGCTGGGTATCATGGGGCATCCTGCCCTTAAGCCACCGCACCAGGTTGATGCATGAGTACACCGGGGACGTCAAGGACCCTCAACGGCACCATGAGATACAGATGACTGACTATGAAGTCACTGAGTCTGTCAAGAAGATGCTGGATGAATCGATCACTGAATATAGCAAGACTGGGCTGCGTCCCTTTTATGCCTCCAACAAACCGCCAGCGGTAAAAAATTTATTCTTCTGCTTTTTTGATCTGTCTCCGCTTTAACATTTTTCTGATAACCCTTTGTTTATTCTTACAGGCCAAAGCTCCTTTCTGGAATAGGAAAACTCAAGAAAAACTGGCAAAAGCTCAAGACAAACCGGCGAAGGCTGCTCGCGCTAAGAGCAAGGCCATCAAGAGGCCAGCAAAGAAGAAACCCGCCGAATCCTCTGCTCCGCCCGAAGATGTTGACGATTTGGAACAAGAGGTAGAACTTGACTCCCTCGGTTCACTTTTCATACATCTTATTAACAATGACCATTACCAGGATGATGCGGAAGCTAGCCGTGCTGATCATGTAGAGGTAATCTCCCTTTCTTCCAATTCCGATCTTGTGCCAGTAAGAAAAATCCGTCGCGCAGTCCGGAAAGTGAAGCGTTCACATCCTTTCACTCATTTGGATCCACAGCATCCTGAAGCTCGTCGCACAACCCGGCATAGTGGCCAGCAAGTCATTTCCTCCGGTTTACCGGACACTCCAATCCGGAAGCGTCGTGCATAGGTCTCTTGTTATTCTAACAAGTCTTATCCCTTGGCGGGTTACTTCCGATACCCTCTAAATCCGTCTGACTCAAATTATCAGGTAACTTCCAATTCATCCTCTGGCGATTCATCAACCATGCAAATGCCTCCCCTCAAGACTGTCCCTGGGTAAGTACAATAATCTTAGCTTTGCCTGCTTGCACCGGTTTACTATTAACCTCTGTGTGCCATTTTGCAATGCCAAAGCCCGATTTAGCAAGAAGGCGAAAAAAATGCTCCCACTGATGAGATTGAACCGGATAGGACCTCAGAAGGTGATGGCGGAGATGTTGATATTGCCATGGATGATCCTGTGCCACAAGGTCAGGCCACTGACGCTGATCCGCCCGAAGTTAACCCGGTGAGCCCGCATATCGATCCGCCAAGCCCGCAAGCCAATCCTCCAAGTCCAACTGCTGATCAGCCGAGCCCAGCCAAGGCCTCAGACAAATCGGAGAGCCCAAATACAGCAACTGATGATGTTGTGATTACTGGAGTTGGCCATACTTCTCCTGGTAATCATGTCGCTTTGTCAAAGCACAGTGCCAAGGTGGAATCTGTTGCTAAAGAGAAGGGCAAATGGAAGACTGATCTGTCAAGTTATGCTCATCTCCCCACTCAAGAACTTCACTCTGGATACTTAAACCGCCTATATACAAGCCGTGACTATGAGGCCGGTTTGGTCAACTTGATGAAGGAGCGTTATGAGGTAACTTCCGAAAACTTCATAAATTTTCTTTGCACTGTATATCAACTCCATTGTAGCCTCCAAGGGCCGGTTTATCTCTTCAAGATGAACCGAGACTTTAAATAAAAAGACTTTCAACTCTGTAGCCCCCAAGGGCCGGTTTACCTTTGTAAGATGAACCGAGACTTCTGTTCCAAACTTGTCCTTGTTGAATTCCTTCACCTTTGGTTTTTCTGATCAATTGTGCATTAGCCCCCAAGTGCCAAGATTAATACTTGTATTGAGCCTTGGGACTTTGAATGATAGTAAAAAATAAAAAGCAATCCGCATTAGCCCCAAAGTGCCAAGCGTATAACTTGTTTATGTGCTCGGGATTTTGAGAAAAAATCTTAACATCTTCACCATCTGTCTTTTGCAGGCTAACTTGATCAACAAAGATACCCAGATTGCTGATCTGCAAGAAAACATTAAGTCCCAGCAAGCAGAAACCTCCAAGGCCAAGGATGAACTGAAGGGTTCTTTAACTGCCATGGAGCAATTAAAGAATGGTTTCAAAGGTGAGCGGGTGGATTGGGAAACAGAGAAGGCTGCTCTATTAAAGCGGGCTAAAGATGCCGAAGCAGCTCTGAAACCGGTGGCCGAGGAGCTGACTGGGCTAAAGCATCAAGTGAATGCTATGACTTCAGCAATATTTGGTAAGAACTCTTTGTAAGCACCTTTCCTAAACATTTTGAAAGTTGCCGGTTTAACAGCAAATTCTTAAACCGCTTGCAGGTAGCCGTGTTGCTCATCTGGGTTCAGATATGCGGATGAAGTTGAAAGCAGCCTACACATTGATAGAACAATTGTATACTGGTGCTCAACGAGTCATCTGTGCGTCCTCCTCCAACAAACCGGCACCAATCTTGATCAAGGATACATTGGCCAAATTGTCTATGACCCCGGCCCAGATGGAAGAGGTCAAGCGGTCTGCCGCAAGAGCCGGCTCTTTAACAGCACTGACTCGGGCCAAAGCTTGGATTGCTGATCTTGATCCGGCAGATATTGCAAAGGGCTATCCTGGTCAACAAGAAGACGGATTAGACTTTGACAACGAAGCCATCAAAGCCTTGACAAAAGAGGTGCGTCCACTAGCAAGCCAATTGGCTGAAGAGGTTGACTTGTTTGTCTATCTGTCCAGCTATGACGCAGACAACAAGCGGGTTGACGCAGCTGTGAAAGAAGCTCAAAACCTTATCCCTCCAATCCGTAAGCACACCTATGCTCCTGACATTGAACCATCCAATCTTATAAGCAATGAAGCTGTCTTCCAAGCCTTAACCATGATTGATTGGACCACCCTTGACTTCCAGCCACTGGGTGAAGAGGAGGAAGTTGAACCGATGCGAGATGATCCTTCAACTTCACGTCAGCCTGGTGCTGAATCATAATCCGCCAGCCGGTTTGACTTTCACATATAGCGTTGCGGGCAACAAACAAGTATTCTTTTGGGCATCAAAGCGCCTTGTAATAGGCTAGTTGAAATATTTTGCTCTTCTGCCATCGTGCACTGCTACCTTATATTGTAATCCGGTACGATTGTTGCTATGCTTGCTTTATTTGCCTTAGTACTTTTATCAAATCCTGCCTTCTGCATTTGAAAATCTTCAACATGTCCTTGCGGTTTACCGCTGGACGGGTTATGATACCCAATACAGAACCAGAATTCTTATAACCAAGGTCATAAAGTAATAAAATATGAAATATATCATACCTGTAATATTAAATCACCTTTTATTGGCTTACCAACTTTATCTAGTAAGGGTGATAACCCAAACCTTGAGTGTTTGAAAACTCCCACCGTATTGTGCTGGTGCATAATAAACCATGTCGGGTTATGATCAACACCGGATGATCATCCTGGCGACTTATGGTCAATGCTAGACCGGATTAAGATATGTCGGTTCATAATTGATTATGTGCTAACAACTGATAACTGGAAGCCACACCGGGTTAATAAACATCGGGTTGATGTAAGGACATATAGTCTGGCCGGGTCAGTAAACACCAGTTTAAATTAAAACTTGATCAAAAAGAGATAGGACTTGCAAAAGCAAAAGCAAATAAAACTTGTAGTCGAGGCTTTTCGAGGGCTGGCTGGCCTAAATTCGAGGCTTTTGGTGGGCTGCCAGGCCGCTGAGTTAAACCATTTGACAAAGCCTTTTAAGATGGACCTCCAACTAACCAATCGTCCTTTTAACTTTGACAAGTTCAGGGTCTGTATAAGAGTGACTTGTCAAACGTTCGGCGGGTCATGCGAGGATTACCTGGATAGGAGTGGCTTACTTGATGAAGGCAGGTTAACCCGGGGTTTTAGGTGAATACACCAGGCTTCCAAGCCGTGGGTCGATACCCAATTACAAGGGTCCTTTCAAACTCTTTGTTGCTTTGCACAAAGAGCCCCAAAGTAACTTTGTGAGCAGTGCTCAATGGGTGCCTATGTTTGAGTTGTGCTTTTAGCAACAATACACACTTTGACCCCTTGGGTGTGAAGCTCCCCAACTTTATTGTGGCATGATAGCTGGTTTAATGGACAAACAGGACGTCGCTTTGTAAGCAGAAGCCCCCTTGTAACCAAGAAATATTCGAAGAATGGCAGAGGCCCTTCTTGTAGCAAGGATGCCGGTTTATTATATTGATCATAATATATACATTGTCAAAATATGTACATAATGAGAGCCTATGGCTCATGTGTAGTAAGGCTGTAGAAGAGCGATATTCCACGGCCGACGGGTCTCCTCCTCCGATTTGCTTGAGTCTTTGTGCTCGCAAATGTCGATGAGCTAGTATGATCCATTGTGCAGATTCTTGCTGACCACAAAGGGCCCTTCCCAAGGTGGGGATAACTTGTGCATATCGGTCTGATCCTAGATGAGCTGGAGCACTAAGTCACCTTCTTGAAAGGTTCTTGTTCTAACCCGGCGGCTGTGATAACACCGCAGGTCTTGCTGATAAACCGCCGAACGAGCCAACGCCATGTCCATTTTTCATCTAATAGGTCCAGTGCTTCTTGACGTGCTTGCTCGTTGTCCGCTTCAACATAATTGGCAACCCGGGGCAAGTCATGACGAATATCACTTGGGAATACCGCTTCTGCTCCGTAAACCATGAAGAAAGGTGTATAACCTGTAGATCGGTTTGGGGTGGTGTTTATGCTCCATAGCACAGATGGTAACTCCTCCACCCAACAACCCGGCGTCCTTTTCAAAGGAGCCATAAGCCGGGGCTTGATACCCTTCAAGATTTCCTGATTGGCTCTCTCAACTTGACCATTAGATTGGGGGTGAGCCACAGATGATACATCAAGCCGGATGTGCTCTTGTTGACAAAAGTCCTCCATCTCGCCTTTGGAGAGGTTTGTGCCATTATCTGTGATAATGCTGTGTGGAAAACCGAAACAGAAAATCACCTTTTTTATGAATTGAACCGCCGTGGCTGCATCACACTTGCTTACTGGCTCTGCTTCAACCCATTTAGTAAACTTGTCAACGGCCACCAACAGGTGGGTCTTCTTATCTTTGGATCGCTTGAAGGGCCCTACCATGTCAAGCCCCCAAGTAGCAAACGGCCAGGTGATGGGAATCATCCATAGCTCCTAAGCCGGAACATGAGCTCATCGTGAGAATTTCTGACAACCGTCGCAACGCCTCACCAAGTCCTCAGCATCCGCATGAGCCGTCAGCCAATAGAAACCATGAAGAAAAGCTTTAGCAACCAAGGATTTTGAACCGGCGTGATGACCACAGTCTCCTTCGTGGATCACTCGTAGAATCTCACAACCTTCTTCAGGAGAAACATAGCGTTGGAACACACCAGAGACACTGCAATGGTGTAACTCGCCATTGTGAATCACCATGGACTTGGATCCCGGACTATCTGTTTGGCCAAGACTGCATCCTCTGGCAACTCGCCCCGGTTCATATACGCTAAGTACGGAACCGTCCAATCCGGAATAACATGTAAAGCAGCCACCAACTGTGCCTCCGGATCAGGAATAGCGAGATCCTCCTCTGTAGGCAACTGAACTGACGGGTTGTGCAAAACACCCAGAAAGGTATTGGGTGGCACCGGTTTATGCTGAGATCCCAGCCGGCTTAAAACATCAGCTGCCTCATTTTTGCGCCTGTCAATGTGCTCCACTTGATAACCTTTGAAGTGACCAGCCACAATATCCACCTCTTGTTGGTAAGCCACCATGAGTGTATCCTAGGAATCCCAAGTACCTGAAACTTGCTAGGCTACCAGATCCGAGTCTCCAAAGCATCATACCCAGCTTAAGTTCATTTCCTTAGCCACTCGAAGACCATGGAGTAAGGCTTCATACTCAGCTGCATTGTTAGTACAAGGGAACATTAAGAGAAGAACATAATGTATTTTATCACCTCGAGGGGAATTAAGGACAACTCCAGCCCCCAATGTCGGTGTTCTGGGAACGGGGGTACCCAGACTTGCCTGCCTGCAGCTTGCGGCGTGGCTCAAGGAGTGGCCCAGTACGGCCCATCTTCATCAGCACATGCTCAAGACCCTCGCGAGGGGCCAAGCCTCGTGGGGCAGACGACAGGAGGCTTCCTCAGGCACGACCTCCTCAGGCTGGCTCGCGAGGAGGCAGAGAGATCAAGGAGGGGTACCTCACGAGGTGCCCGTGACGCAAACCATGACGACCAAGGCTAGGCGGGCGCCGGCCTGCGCAGAGCCCTTGTTTCCTCTTTGGTGCAAAGGGGGCAAGCGCAGGCAAGGGTATCAAGCAAAGGCAACCATTTCGGTGCAACAAGACCAATACCAGCAGGACGGCAGAACAGAGGTCATCGTGGAGCCTAGGCCGGCGTCATCGTCAGGGTCTTTGGCAGGCGAGGACCAACTTTAGTCAGGATAAGTGTACTAGATGTTCCCCTTCAAAATGGCCAATTGTTGGCGCCCTTCCTGCTCAATATTTGGGAAGAGGCCCGGGGCCTTCGCCTATAAATAGGACTAGCCACCCATAGGGTAGAGGCATCGGATCTGCATCTGAGACACATAGAGAGAGAGGCGACTGAACTCCCCCTAGCAGTTCATCGCCCCAGCCAAGAACAGACCCTCGCAAGGTTGTTCTTCCATTATACTGTTCCTCATCATCCCCAGAGGAAATCCACCACACCACAAACTGGAGTAGGGTATTACACCATAATGGTGGCCTGAACCAGTATAAATCTCGTGTCCCTTGTGTTGTTCTTCGTGTAGTTTTAGATCCTGGCGAGGCGGTGAGACATGGGTAGGCTGGAGGTGTGATCTCTGCGTGAACCCAAATGTTCGAACCTTAAGGGTCTGCTGGAACCCGAAATACGACATTTGGCGCGCCAGGTAGGGGGTGCGCTGGAATCTGCCTTCCGTCGCCTCGTGTTTCGCCACCCGTCGCATCATCGTCATCATGTCCGGCGACCCGATGGGCAATCCTGATCCCTGGGCCGCCTGGCCTGCCCACGCAGAGCCGCTTGACCAGTGTGACCTCAACCCCGTGCCCCAGGAAGCCCGCAGTCTGCAGGGCGCTGCGGGCCGCGGCCGACGAGGTCAGACGACACCAGCTCTCACACCGTGGCAGGTGCGGTTGGCAGCAAGGGCCTTGAGCCACGCCGCGGCCACGGCGCTGTACTCACGGCGAGAGCAGGCGAACTCAAGGGCCGCGCTCATGGTAGCTCGAGAACTACTACAATGCAGGCTGCTAGAGGGCGGCCGTGACGTTCTACTGGAGCGGGTGGTAGAGCTCCTGGGCTCCGCCGCCTCGGGGCTCACCCCTTCTGCACCCAGCTGCCGCCTCAGGCCCAAGGCGGATCGCACGGAGGCCCCACACGCGCCCGGACTTCTCCAAGCGAATTCCAGGGCCACTTCAACGCCAACCTGGCCGTCAGCGCTTGGCCACCAATGGTGCTGCCTCCGCCTCCGACCAGCGAAGGGGGATCCACTATAGCCCACGGTCCCAGTGAGTCGCCGCGCTACCACTCCTAGGTTGGCACCATGAGCAGAACTGCGTGGCACATGGGGCACTACGGCGAGGCATTCAGGGCGGCGGCCCCGAAGGCGTATGTGCCCCACATGGTGGATCAAGGACACGCGTAGGAGGAAGACCATGGCCAGTTCCTCGACCCAGGCTGGGGAGAAGAAACACCCGAGGCTGAACTCTTTCAGGAGCCCAGGTAAGGCCCCGTCGACCGCGCCGGAGGCAGCGACTATCGGGTACCGCTAATCCCTCAGGAACAGGCGTACGCTAACCATGGATCGCAGGAGGTACAGGTCGTCGCAGCGGGTGGCTGCCCCAATCCAGCAGCTCCCCACCCCTCAGGAGGAGGGCACCGGGGGCTGCAGGACAGGGGCCGAGATCCGGCCTCACCCACGCGGCGCTCGGAGCAAGGCATCCTTAGGAGGTAGGCCCACTGCCGGGGAGGTGCCCCAGGGCCTACCCACGGTAGAGGACCCGTGGTCGTCGAGGGAACCGCTGGCGAACGCTCTATCGCATCGGCGGCGTCCTCGGTCTCCGGCCATCATCGATGGCAATAGAGTGTGGCGCAAGCCGGGGCCCTCGTCTGGCGATATGAAGCAAGGTCGTTACCTGTGAAGAAGGCCCAGTGCCTGTGAAGCTCGCCACCCCGTGACACTCTCAGATAATAATGAGTTGGGCTGTACACGCCCCGGAGTCTTCGGAGAGCTGCCCTCGGGCCTCGGGGGCTCCCGCCCACGCCCAGTGGCAGCACTTAGCTCCGCGCTGGTGAGAAGACGTCGAAGACTAGACTAGGTGCCGGATGCGGCCTTTTCTGCTTTTCCAGCTTTTCCCCTTGGTTGTTGCTTTTCCATGTTTGGATTTGAGCTTGAAACTTGCGTGTGTCCGGGGAAGGGGTGTTTAGTCTCTTTCGAGCAATCTCTTGCATTCTGGTTACCGCTTTGTGTCCGTCCAAGCTTCAGCTGCCTCCCCTTGCGAGCCCCTCGTGAGCCGGGCCAGGCCCATCATGTACGCAGCCCAGACTGCCATCGGCACACCCTCTCGGGAGGTTCTCCTTGCAGGTTCAACAGGATCGTTCAGGAGACACTCAGGACACCACAGCCCTCCGCAGGCCAGCTCAGGGCCCACGTGGGTCGAAGGTAAACAAGCCAGTCGGCTCGCCATGAACCAGCCACCTGGCGCAGGCACACGGGTGATATCATGTCTACAAATACGCTAACTGCAAGTTTTTACACGAGGGGCTCCCCCTCCCAAAATGCTCTTACAACCTCCTGGGCCAAGCCCGAACTCTCTCTGTGCAGGGTAAAAGCAGGAACAGCACACGGTAAATCGGATAAATCCCCCAATGCATCCTCGGGGGCACCTCCGGAGTCGCCACTGGCGTCGCTGGCCTCGCCGTCGCCTTCTACGCCGCCGCCACCAGCACCTGGGCCATTCACCACTCCGCCCTCATCAGCAGCTACGACCACACCATCGTCATCAGCAGTGAAGGCCCTAACAAGGGCGTCCACGTTGTCTTCCACCCAATGCGCCAGATTGTCCCGGATTGCCAGGGGTACCGGTGCGATGGCGGCATCGAAGTCGAAGTGGGGGTCCATGTTCTGAAGATGACTGAAGACGCGAGAAAAAGCACACCCAAGTAGGGCATGACTCCTCTCCTCCACCAACCTGTCGGCTCTGCCCGAACGAGTCTCCAGCTGCGTCACCACATCGGTGAAGAACTGAAGGTTACCAGCATAGTTAACCACACGAGGCTCCCCAGCGACTGCCTCGCAGATGATGCCCAAGGCCGTGTTAGCTCTTTCCCGGAGCTTGCGGAGCATGGGGCCGTGCACGTGCTCCAGGGTCTGTCGCTGGCGTATCTCGTCCTCGTTCCGCCACGCAACGGCCTCAGCCGCGTCCACCCTTTGGTGGAGAAGAAGCACCTCGGCGCGGGAGGAAGCTAGTTCCGCCTGTGCCGCACCAAGGGCGGCCCCGGCAGCGTCCGCACGCTGCATCACTTCATCCAGCTTGGCCTTCAGGGCGGCAGTCCTGCCCTCTGCTTCGACCTTGATCAACTCCAGCCTTTCCTCGAACTCACGCTCGAGGTTCGAGCGGGACGCTGCCACCCGGCGATCAACCTCTTCTGAGGCTCGGGCTTCCCTCGCGGCAACATACTCCTCCGCCTGCGCCACCAGGCTCTCCCTCGTCTCCAATCGCTCGAGTTCCAGGGTGCGCTCTGTGGCCTCCAGCGTCAGTGCCTCCTCACGTTTCTGAAGCTCTGCCCGATCGACCGAGGCCCCCTCCATCGATGCAAGGGCCGCCTCACGCAACTCCACCTGTTCCTCCAGGGAGCTACTCCAGGCCTGGAGCTCCCACGCCCGCTCTTCTGCGGCCCTGCGCCGCTGGTTGGCCTCCTGAGCTTCCTCGACGCCCCGGGAGCAGGCCTCCCGAGAGGCTGCCAGCGACACCTCGGCCTTCTCATTGTCGAGGTCACGCTGGTGGCGCCAAGTGCAACGGCCACCTTCAGCTTGCGCCTCTCCTCAGCTAGGCACAGGCCCTCGGCCTCAAGGCATGCGTCCTCGTCAGCGAGCTCTACACCAAGCTGGCTCACCGCGTCCGCCGCCCTCCGGAGGAACCCTTGGCGGAGGGTGCAGTGATCCCGAGCGTGCTCGAGCACGTCTTCCGCATCACCTTCCGCCTCGGGCGCGCGAGGAGGGCCACGAACTAGCACTCCCCCTCTGGGCAGGGGCTGGGGGCTGGCGCCCTCGCATTGGCCGGACGCGCCTCGCCAGAAGCCTGGCCCAGAGCCAGTTCGTCCTCCAAGGAAGAGCGCAAGGCCGACCTCAGCCAGTTGCGGTCCACAACCAATCGAGGAGCCCAGGGCAGGCTGGCTGTGCCCCGGGAGGGCTCGGGAAGGATGGTCACGAGGTGCGCGGAATCAGGACGCATCACAGGACGGCCCACCTCTCCAACCGGCCTCACCACAAGGGCAGTGCTGGAGCTCGGGGTGCTTGGGGAAGGTGGAGAGGGCGAGGCCAGGAGGGATGGCTCCTCAGCCATCTCCGTGAACTTGGCGGGAAGGGCCCTGCAGGGCAATGATTAGCTGAAGCAGCAGGAAAGTAAGGAACTGAGAAAGGGAAAGACTTACTCATCGGCGGCGAAGTACTTCCTGCGCTTCAATAGGCGGCAAGGGTCATCATCACCCAAGGCCTCCCTTCTCTTTCGGAGAGCCTCGAAGTCCACACGGAAGTGACCCAGGAGCTCGGCGCAGGGGTCAGCCTGCGACGAGAAAGAAGCGCCAAAGTGACCGGTGTCGGGAACATCATCCTAGCGCATGCCGCCAAACGCCGCGCCAAGAAGGGTGGCCGGGGCCTCAGGGGCCTCTGCCACGGGACCCGCGGGCCGCGGCTCGGTACCTTCAGCCGCCGTCGGGTGGGTCTCGGGAGCTGCCACCTCAGGAGTACCGCGTGGCGTCATCGTCCCGACGGTGGCCCCCTCAGCCCCCGATGCCCGTTGCCTCCCAGCTCCACCACTCGAGGAAGGTCCGTCGTGGGCAACCGGAAGGGCAACCACCACAACTGGGTTCTCGCGAGGTCCCCTGAGGCCTGCAGGGTGCAACCCCCAGTCATCAAAGCTGGGCATCTGCCTCACAAATCAGCCCTGTTTGAGCAAAGGTACAGCAGGGCGTCCCCATGCCGGACACTGCCAGGGGAAGGGTCCCTAGTCAGGATCATGAGAACCTTCCTCAGCACTTTAGGCATCAGATCTTCCTCTTGGAGCCTCATGCGGTCTTCACGCCCCCCGAAGGCCCACATCCGGCGGGAATGACGCTGGAGAGGGGCAATGCAGCACAGGAGGAACTCCTTCACCACCTTGGGCACCGTCACACCGAGCACCCTCAGGTTCGCAAAGCGATGCCAGACGAACACGAGCCAGGGGCTCGTGAGCGTCTCCTGGCCCCAGCTCAAATTGGGGATAGCAGGCATGGTTGGCTCCGAAAGCAGGGGGCTGGGCACCCCGGCATCCACGTACAGCCACTGCTCATGGAACCCGGTCGCAGGCGGAGGAAGGCTGAAATCGATTCCCGAAGCCGTTGTTTCTGGTGCAGCAAGGAAGCTCACGCACCCCGAGCATTGGGTGGGATTGCTGAGATGCAAAGAGAAGAAGTGGCGCAACAAGGAAACTGAAGGAGGAATGTCCATCATCGCCTTGCAGACAAAAGCGAAAACGGCAAGAAGAGTAATGGATTCGGGACCCAAATGCATCACGTGGATCTGGTAATGAGAAAGCACAGCATTGAAGAAATCGGAAAAGGGGGGAACCAGTCCCGCCCACAGAGCGTCAGCAAAGTACCGGACCTCGGTGACTGTTCTGTCAATGGAGAAGTGAGACGCAGGCCAGACCGTCGTCCTCCCGCACTCGTTGAAGATGGTGGCGATGGCAGAACTGACCTTGTACGAGCCTTCCCAGTTGAGTATGATCGACTGGTCGACAGCAGGAGCCGCCGACGGCGACGGGCGGGGCGAGGGCACAGACTTTGGCCCTTTCCCCTTCTTCGTCGGAGCCATGGCGACAGGAAGGGGGAGATACAAGATTGGATTGGAAGCGGAGGCTAGAGCTCGAGAGAAGGAAGAGCAGGAGGTGTGCGAGCGGCGAGAAGAGGGGAGACTGTGTGCAACCGCGGGTCCGCCTAGCTGGGTGCAAAATAAGGAGGCGTGGGGGAACAGGGACTCCCACGTGCAATCAACCGCCACGCGGCGCCCAAGGCCACAGGATATTGGGGCCCGCGGTGCTTCGCACTTGCCCCTTCGCTTCTCAGCTAAGCCAAGTCCAAGCACGCCTTGGGCCCGGGGGCTACTGTCGGCGTTCTGGGAACGGGGGTACCCAGACTTGCCTGCCTGCGGCCTGCGGCGTGGCTCAAGGAGTGGCCCAGTACGGCCCATCTTCATTAGCACATGCTCAAGACCCTCACGAGGGGCCAAGCCTCGCGGGGCGGACGACAGGAGGCTTCCTCAGGCACGGCCTCGTAAGGCTGGCTCGCGGGGAGGCGGAGAGATCAAGGCGGGGTACCTCACGAGGTGCCCGTGACACAAGCCATGACGACCAAGGCCAGGCGGGCGCCAGGTGGGCGCCGGACTGCGCAGAGTCCTTGTTTTCTCTTTGGTGCAAAGGGGGCAAGGGCAGGCAAGGGTATCAAGCAAAGGCAACCATTTTGGTGCAACAAGACCAAGACCAGCAGGACGGCAGAACGGTGGTCATCGTGGAGCCCAAGCCGGTGTCATCATCAGGGTCTTTGGCAGGCAAGGACCAACTTTAGTCAGGATAAGTGTACTAGATGTTCCCCTTCAAAATGGCCAATTGTTGGCGCCCTTCCCGCTCAATATTTGGGAGGAGGCCCGTTGCCTTCGCCTATAAATAGGACTAGCCACCCACAGGGTAGAGGCATCGGATCAGCATCTGGGACACACAAAGAGAGGCGACTGAACTCCCCCTAGCAGTTCATCACCCCAGCCAAGAACATATCCTCGCGAGGCTGTTCTTCCATTGTACTGTTCCTCATCAGCCCCTGAGGCAATCCACCACACCACAAACTGGACTAGGGTATTACACCAAAATGGTGGCCTGAACCAGTATAAATCCCGTGTCCCTTGTGTTGTTCTTCGTGTAGTTTTAGATCCTGGCGAGGCGGTGAGACATGGGTAGGCTGGAGGTGTGATCTCCGCGTGCACCCAAGTGTTCGAACCTTAAGGGTCTGCCAGAACCCGTAATCCGACACCCGAGCCCTCCAATTTCCTGCCCATCAAAGTGAATAGTCCAGTATGTATTGTCTGGTTTGTCCTCCGGTATCTGCAACTCTGTCCAATCATTGACGAAATCCACAAGGGCCTGGGATTTGATAGATGTTCGAGGCATATACTTCAAACCGTGTGGTCCAAGCACAATAGCCCACTTAGCAACCCGGCCAGTTGCCTCCCTGTTCTGGATGATATACCCCAAAGGAGCAGAACTGACCACTGTGACGGGATGACCTTGAAAGTACTGTTTAATCTTTCGACTTGCCATGAAAACTCCATATACCAGCTTCTGCCAATGCGGTTATGTTTGCTTTGACTCAATGATCACTTTGCTAATATAATAAACCGGCCTTTGAACCGGGTGCTCCTTCCCAGCCTCCTTGCGCTCCACCACAATATCTACACTGATAGCCCAGGCATTAGCAGCCACATATAACAACAGCGGCTCTTTATCAACTGGAGCAGCAAGAACCGGTGGTTCAGCCAACTGCTTCTTTAAGTCCTCAAACACCGCATCAGCAGCATCTTTCCAAACAAAATTGTCTGTCTTCTTCAACATCTGATACAAGGGGATCTCCTTCTCTCCCAATCTGCTAATAAAATGGCTCAAAACCGCAATGCGACCAGCCAGACGTTGAACATCATTGATACATGCCGGTTTAGCGAGGGATGTGATAGCCTTGATCTTTTCCGGATTAGCCTTGATGCCCCGGTTGGACACCAGAAAACCCAAGAGTTTGCCAGCCGGTACACCAAAGACACACTTAGCCGGATTGAGCATCATTTTATAAACTCTCAGATTATCAAAGGTTTCTTCCAAATTAGTGATGAGTGTCTCTGCTTTCCTGGACTTTACCACAATATCATCCACATAGGCATGAACATTGCGACCAATCTGATTATGAAGACAATTCTGCACACAGCGTTGATAAGTTGCCTGGGCACTCTTGAGCCCAAAGGGCATAGACACATAACAGAAGGCCCCAAAGGGAGAGATGAAAACTGTCTTCTCTTGGTCCTTAACTGCCATCTTGATCTGATGATAACAAGAATAAGCATCCAAGAAACTCAAACGCTCACAACCCGCCGTAGCATCAATGATTTGATCAATATGAGGGAGGGCAAAGGGATGAGCTGGGCAAGCTGATAGAGGCAAAGGTGTCCCATCTTTGAATGAGATGGTGGCTATCATTTTGGTGGAAGTCGACTTTGACGATCCGACTACGAACGTGCGAGGACGTCGCGCCTTAGCAATTGCTAAACCAACTCAGAGAGGTTATTGACCACACCGGAGCACGATCAACCTGACCACGAAGGTCTATTTCCTGCAAGCAAATGAAGAACAAGCAAGAAACTAAGATTGCAATCTGGATATTGTGAATAATAGAGGAAAGCTTTATTAATGAAGGTGGGGTTCTGTGACGCCTTTGTCTAGTCGTTGAACAGAAACAAAGTACGCGAAGTTGCAGCTATGGAAAACTTTAATCTAAACAAAACCCAAAGTCTAAATGGTGCCCTAAGGGCTGCATATATGGAGGAAGAGGGGGGAATTTCGTGGCCCTTGGTGAAGGGGTCCGAAATCGACCCTATCTCTTCTTTCCCCACACATACGGACCCTAAAAATAGCCTATACTTATGTATTTTGTAAGTACATGGGCCTGGCCCAATAATAAGGTGACGCAGCACCTAGAATAGCCCCAGGACGAAATTTATGATGTGGCATCTTGTATATTCCGTCTAAGGCTTCATGCACCCATTATGGTGGCTTCAAAGTCTTGAAATCATCACTTGTAACTCCGTTCTTGTTCCCCTTGCGCATGCCATCATCTCCATGCTTGTTCTTGCTCCAATGTTCATCCTTCTCCAAGCTAGGCCCTTCATTTGTAAGCAAAACAAATGTATCCAATTTAGGTGGCATCATATTCTCATGAACATTAGAATCATTACCAAGAAACTAAAGTACCTGATAATTTAATTGGCATGCGCGAGCTCTAGTACTTGGTCCTGTATATGTAGCAGTAGGGGTCGTGGGTGTAACAATGGTATTGATGTCCTCATCACAAGCTTTGTTCAAATCTGTGTAATCCACACACATCCGCCAAGTGCCATTTTTCTTAAGTACCAGCACCGGATTAGCCAACCACTCTGGGTGAAACACTTCCACAATAAACCCTACTGCCAACAGCTGGGCTACCTCTTCAGCAATGGCCTTGCGCCGTTCTTCATTAAAACGACGAAGAAACTGTTTGGCCGGTTTGAACTTCGGATCAATATTAAGAGTGTGCTCAGCGAGTTCCCTTGGTACACCTGGCATGTTAGAAGGTTTCCATGCAAAGATGTCCCGGTTCTCACGGATGAACTCAATGAGCACGCTTTCGTATTTCGGATCCAAGTTGACGCTGATGCTGAACTGCTTGGATGAATCGCCGGGAACAAAATCAACCAATTTAGTCTCATCAGCCGATTTAAACTTCAAAGTCGGATCATGCTCTGTAGTTGGCTTTTTTTAAAGAAGTCATATTTGCCGGATCAATATTGTCCTTATAAAACTTCAACTCCTCTGTTGCACAAACCGATTTCAGCATTAACCGCATCACCTTCCTCGCATTCCAATGCAATCATACGGCTACCGTGAACCGTGATGGTCCCCTTATGACCCGGCATCTTTAGCTGCAGATAGACATAACACGGCCTCGCCATGAATTTAGCATAAACCGTTCGTCCAAACAAGGCATGGTACGGACTTCTGATCTTGACCACTTCAAAGGTCACCGTCTCGGATCTTGAATCATGATTATCTCCAAAAACCACCTCCAGAGCTATCTTACCAACCGGGTAAGATGATTTACTAGGCACCACACCGTGAAAAATGGTATTTGACGGCCTAAGGTTCTTATCTGTCAACCCCATACGCCGGAAGGTTTCATAATACAAGATATTGATACTGCTCCCTCCGTCCATGAGTACCTTAGTGAACTTATAACCTCCAACCTGTGGTGCAACCACCAAAGCTAGGTGGCCCGGATTGTCAACCCTGGGCGGATGATCCTACCGACTCCAGACAATAGGCTGCTCAGACCAACGTAGATAACAGGGCACTGCCGGTTCAACAGAGTTTACTGCCCTTTTATGGAGCTTCTGATCGCGCTTGCACAAACTAGTAGTGAAGACATGATACTGTCTACCATTTAACCGTTTCGGGTTGCTCTGATAACCCGACTGCTGCTGATTCCCCTGATTACTCTGCTGATTGTGACCACCTTGGTTGTTCTGATTGCCCCGATTATTCTGAAATCCTGAGTTTGAACTGCCACCACCGTAACCCGGCCCGTGAAATCCTGGACCGGAACCACTGGATGGACCCTGATCATACCGGAAGAGATCAGAGCTTTTGAATTCCCTCATGATGTGACAATCCTTCTAGAGGTGTGTGGCCGGAACCTCCTTTGTCCCGTGCTTTGGGCAGGGCTGGTTTAACAAGCGTTCCAGATTCATGCCTCCACCGCGCTGGGGAGGTTTATTACGGCACTGCATATTGCCCTGCATACTGGTGTTAGCCACAAAATCTGAATTGTCCGCTTTACGCTTACCATTATTCCCGTGGCTCGCCTGGTTATGATGTCCTTTTGAACCGGCATTCTTCTTTCCCTTCTCCTGCTTTTCTTCATCAAAATCGGGGTCCTTGGTATTATCAGAATCAACATACTTAACCAGAGCCGCCATGAGCGTGCTCATATCGTTGCAGTGACGCTTGAGCCGTCCCAACTTCATCTTCAGTGACTTAAACCGGTAATTACCTTCCAAGGTCACAATTGCCGTGTCGGGATTGATGCGGCCTGACGAATGCAAAATTTCTAAAACCTGGTGCACCCAATGGGTTGTCGATTCATTCTCTCCTTGGACACAAGCCGCCAGATCCAGAATGGACATGGGTTGCTTGCACGTATCCTTGAAGTTTTCTATAAACTTGGCCTTCAACTCATCCCATGAACCGATCGAGTTAACAGGCAGGCTTTTCAGCCAGGTACGAGCCGTTCCTTCTAACATCATGGTGAACTATTTTGCACATGCCGCTTCATCCACATCTAGCATCTCCATTGCCATCTCATAACTTTCAACCCACGCCTCAGGGGGCTGATCAGCGGTATAATTAGGCACCTTACGCAGACCCTTGAAATCCTTGGGAAGGCGCACATTAGGCAGAGCCAGGGTGAGGCACGGTACTCCCCAAGAGCTAAAGGCTAAACCACGTTCGACTGACGCTGCTGGCTGAACCGGAGCGGGTTGATTCTGGTACTGCGCTGCCAACTGTGCTGCTAACTCTGCTTCGCATCGTTCTCTGCCGTTGTTCACCACATCCTGAGCATTCAAACCGCCGTGCGCTGGATTTGGCCCGCAAGGGGCATCACGACACCGCGCACTGCTTGACACGGCCGATTCGTCCATGTGCCTGCTATAACTCTTGCTCGGACGGGGGGTTGAATGTACTCTGTCTCGGCTGTAGGAGTAAGCCTGCTACTGCACAATAGTGGTTTGAAGAAGATCCTGGCCCGTTGTGTCTCAACCGCCGCCAGTGAGTCCCCCTCCATCAGAATAGCTGCCAAACGCGACGCTGCAGCGATCATGTTATCCAAAGGGCTAGAGAAGTGACCTGGTGGCGTTGTTACATATTGCGGCGGGTTGTTCGTCCGTCGAGGCGGGTCCATGATCCGTGGCTAATCCGGCGCCACCCCAGGTGCCTCGGTCCGGTTTACTGCTGCCGGATTACTGGGCCCAGCTCCTGGCATATTAAAGAGATTCATACCCTCGTAAATCTGCGGCGGACGAGACCGGTGCTTCCTTCTCATTACTTCGTTTGACGCATTCTGATCCAACATAAGTCGGTAATTCTGCGCCTGGAGCTGTTGTGATTGGTCATCTAAAGCGGCCTGCTCTTCAGCCATCCTGGCCTCCTCAGCCGCCAAGTACGCCTTGGCCTGAGTTATCAGATCATTTAGCTTTGTAACATCCGCATTATGCTGAACTTGGGTCTCCGGGGTGACTGCTGTGGTCAACAATGCCGTCAAGGCGTCCAGCAAACCGGCAAGAACTTGAGCTGGCCGGCGCGCCGGGCCTCCTGCCGCGGCTGCCGATCCGAAGATCATTACTGCTGTAGATGAAGATTGCACGGTGGGTTGCATACCGGCCACGAAGATTGCAACCCGGTTTGGTGGTTCAAAGGGGCCCGGAATACTGTCACCATCAGAATATCCCCCAACCCGGCCATCTTGCAATTGGCATAGTGACTCGGTTTCGCCAGTGGATGATTCGCCATCTGAGTAGATGGCCGTCTCACGGTCGGACACCAGTTCAGATTCTGCACCATGGATGAACCCTATGAACGCACGCTTCATGGCATGCTGAACCCGGGCAGGACTTGCATGCTGAGCCGTTTCGACGAGGTCGGTGGAGATGTCCGGCTCAGGGCCCGGTTCGCCAATCTTGTCAATGAAAACGTGAATTCCGCCAAAGGGGACCCAGTACCCGTACTCGATTGAGCCAGCCTCGGGGCCCCAGCCTGCGTCGTCGATGTAGAGCTTGCCGCGACGACTCTTGTTCATCCGGCCAACCGCGTACCCTTTGATTCCTTCAAAGTTGCCCTTTAAGAACTCGAAACCATCGTGCGATAGCCCCACGGTGGGCGCCAACTGTTGTGGAATTAACACGTCAGATGTCCTAGCTGAAGGACTTAGTCGTGGAGCCATCGCGACGAGATTAGCTTAAAGGGGTTAAACCGGACAAGGGACACGAGAGTTTTATACTAGTTCGGCCCCTTACGATGAAGGTCAAGCCTACGTCTAGTTGTGATGGAATTATTGGGGTTTCGATGACCAGGGAGCGAATACGCTTTGCCTGAGTCTCGAGTTGTTGTTTCTTGTCCCTGAACCGCCGCCGGGTCATCCCTTTATATACACAGGTTGACACCCGGCCGGTTTACAGAGTTCCGAGGCTGGCTCCTATAAGTGTCCGGCTCGGTCTCTTCCTTTCCCTAACTTACAATACAAGTTATACAACTATGGCGGTTTACAATTATGGGCCCTAATCCTCCTTTGGGCTCTGGGCCTCTAAGCTTTACTAGTAGAGCGCCATCTTCTTTTATCTTCATGGGCTTCAATATGGATGAGCGTGAACCGGCCCCTCCTGGGCGGTTTACACTCAGTAGTTGTATCCTCAACATATAGCATACTTGGGATAGAGATCGTTGCATTTTTGCCTAGTAGGTTGTCCACAAGCTCCGTATCCGCCTATTGTGCAATCGTGCTAGCGTCTCTCGAGTATTGTGCAACAAGAGCATTTTTGTGGATTCCACATTTTGGCTCATTTTCGGTTTGCACAATCCCACTATTTTATTTGCGTGTGTGTTTCCGTGTTCCATTACATGCTTGGTCTACTTGTTGCATTTGCGAATTTGCGAATCTTTTTCAACATCTTTGAGTCAAACTAACGATTGCAATCAATTTCGTGCCACCATCCTAACCAAGCTCCACCATAAGCTTTTACTTGTGTAGGTGTGAGAACCGACAAGGACTGGTACCAATACTATTATTTCATTGTCCGCATTTGAGTGAACTTAATTCATCGTCAACATTGGTCAAGGTACATTGGTATAAGTTCTTCTCTTTCTACCACTCACATTTTGCTTGGAATGATGGATAGCCCGAGTACTTCTACCAACCCACTCTTCATCAAGCAAGATGACGACATGTCATCATACCTCACCAAGAGCCACCTCTTTGGTGCACAACGAGCGTTGCATCAAGAGCAACAAGCCATGAATGAATGCATCGACAACCTCGCCACCGACTTGCGACTCTCCGAGCAACATACCAAGGACTACTTCCACAACAAGCTCGACGCGCACAAGCAAGAGAACGATGAAAGGATGGACGAGATCCGCGCTTTGTTGGTGAACAAGCCTCCTTCAACTTCTTCATACTCAAGATGGAGCCACTCAAGTCGACACTCCGATGACTCCTTCTCCGGCTCAAGTACACCGTCATCGAACACTCTTCGACGAGCTGCGCGTCAAGACCGTCATGCATCTCGCAACCCGCTACACGACAAGCATTCGCAAGAGCAAGTTGATGAGCAAGTCCCTCGTCCTCACTCGAACCAAGTCGCCTTTGCTCAAGCTCAAGAACGACAACGTCTTCGTTGCCAAGAGGAAGAACGAGTGCATCTACATCAAGAGGAACAAGACGCCGAGGCTCAACGTCTTCAACAACAACAACATGAAGCACAAGCTCTTGAGGCGTAACGTGCCCTTCAAGAATCAAGTCGAGCCATCGCTAGCCGCAATCGCGAATGGCGCAATCAAGAGGAAGCCCTTCGAGAAGAAATCCAAGAGAGGAACTACCAACCACGTGTGCACCGTCAAGTTCCTCAAGCTCCTCCACAAGCTCGTCAAGCTCCACCTCAACCTCAAGTTCAACAAGAACAAGTTGATCATGGACTTCCTCCACACTAAGAGCAACATGAGGATGATTACCCTCCACGTCAAGGGCGTCATCATCACCATCGCCAACAACACAATGAAGAGCAACGCTATGGAAAGCTAAAATTCACCATGCCCAAGTTCAATGGTAGCAATGACCCCGAAGAGTACCTTTCATGGGCATTGAAGGTCGACAAAATCTTTCGTTTGCACAACCATGAGGAAGAGAAGAAGATTTCTATGGGAACACTTGAGTTCCAAGACAATGTGCTGATATGGTGAGAACAAATCCTTGAGCACCGATAGGCAAGAGATGAACCTCCAATCACCACTTGGGCTCAAATGAAGGATGTCATGCGAGCACGTTTTGTGCCTACCCACTACAATCGTGACCTCTTCAAGAAACTCCAACTCCTCAAGCAAGGAACAAAGAGTGTTGAAGAATACTACAAGGAAATGGAGATAGCCATGATTCGAGCCAATGTCAAGGAAGATGATGAGCAAACAATAGCCAACATGTATGCAAGTGCTCGAGCAAGCTACATCAATAAGATGCATGAGGATACAAGGACCACCATCGAGGGCCAAGTACAACGACTAGCGACCAAGCTTAGCGTCAACAAGCAACCCATGATCTTCAACATAGGTGATCTCGTGTGGCTACACCTTCGCAAGGACTGCTTCCCCAACGAACGCAAGTCCAAACTTCTTCCTCGGGCCGATGGACCCTTCAAGGTGCTCGCACGCTACAACAACAACACTTACAAGATCAACCTACCAAGCGACAAGTACAACGTGAGCGACATCTTCAACGTCAAAGATCTCTCGCCTTACCATGGTGATGAACATTTCAATCCGAGGTCAGATCTTTCCCAATGGGGGGGGGGGGGATGATGCGGAGCATCCCACAATCATCCCCATGGATGCATCTACATCCCCTACAAACACCACTTGGACCTATGTCTCGAGCACGTGCAAGAGCTCTTGAAACCGAGGTGACATCACTCCTCTCACAACTCCCTTTCGATTCAGATGAGACATGGTTACTACCTCAAACGGAAACGCTATGATTACTCAGGTACCAAGGAGTTAACCATGGAGACGCTAGGAAGCAAGGAGAATCAGAAGCGGAAGACATGTGTGAAGACGGAGAGGAAAAGCTCCAAGTCCCAGACTGGCCAGACGATCCGGACGGCGGCCCGGACGATCTGGACGATCCGGACCCCGATCCGGACGATCTGGCTAATGCGCACCGAAGGCAGCCGAAGGTCTCACCTGAAGCTGGATCATCCGGACGGCGTCCCAGATCATCCGGACCCTGCCGGGACATCCGGACCCCCAGCCGGACAAACGGCCCTGCACCACCACCAGCCGCGCCTCCAGCCCATCCGGGCCTCCACCCGGATCATCCGGCTCCACCCCCGCATCATCCGGCCCGCGCCTGCACGCGCGTGTTGGGCTGAGCCGATGTACCCCTTCGCCCCTCTAGCCTATATATAGGACTCCTCCTCCTCACTTCGAGACTTGGCATTGATAGCTCATTTAGAGATAGAGCTCTGCTCAACAGTACCGGATCTACTCCATGTGAGGGACCGTGCCTCCTCGGAGAAGATCCTTTAGGATTCAAGGCCTCCATCCGGAGAAGACAATCAAGACCTCCTCACGGAGAAGAACGGTTACTCGTGTATCGTCCGATGTTGACTATGTATCTCGTGCTACTTATGCTTCGATGATCTAGACCTTGTGTGATCGATCTATTGTCGGGTGAGTGTTTCTCTCGTTCTCCCCGTGATTTCCTCGTGTTCTTCCGCGTGTTCTTCGTGTTTCCCCGTAGGATCCCCTCCAAACGTGAAAGATCGGCTCCTAGGGTTCCGCCCTACATCAGGATATCTTTGTGTGTGTGTGTGTGTTGAAGAAAGATAATATATTCATTGATTGATCCTCGTGATCAGTTGTTGTGTCTATTGTCATGTCAAACTTTGATTTGAGTGTGGGCTATCATCAAATCAAATCAGAACCAACGATGCTCTCAATGTTGTGATGTAGGGCGGAACCCTATGGGGTTGATCTTTCACGTTTGGAGTGGATCCTACGGAGAAACACGAAGAACGCGTGGAAGAACACATGGGAAATCACGGCGAGATATGAAAGAAACACTCAACCGACAAGTAATCGATCACACAAGGGCTAGATCACCGAAAGCATAAGGTAGCACAAGATTCAAAATCAACAAAGGAAAAATACAAGAGTAACCGTTCTTCTCCGTGAGGAGGTCTTGATTGTCCTCTCCGGATGGAGGCCTTGAATCCGAATGGATCTTCTCCGAGGAAGCACGATCGCTCACGTGGAGTAGATCCGGTACGGATGAGCTATGCTCTATCTCAAGATGAGCTATCACAACGCTAACCCTAGAAAGGACGAGGGGAAGGTCTATTTATAGTCTAAGCCTTCGAAGGGGTAAAAGAGGGGTGAAATGAGTACATGGGCCTCGCTCGGATACGCTGCACACAGGCAGGGCGGTAGTACCGCTTGCAGAGCTTCAGCGGTAGTACCGCTTTGATGGGGCGGTAGTGCCGCTCTGGAGCCGTTCGATCAAATGAGTTTGTCGGGTTCGGCGGTAGGAGGGCGGATGTAGAGCGTTAGTGCGGCATGGCTGGGTTCAGCGGCAGTACCGCTTGTCGTGGGCAGTATTACCGCTCGTTCCAGGCTGGGAAGCTTCTCCTCTTGCCCTCGACGTCCATCTTCTACCGTAGCTTCTTCTAGGTTGGTTCCTTGGTACCTAAGCACACAGAGCATCTCCGTTTGAGGTAGTAGCCATGTCTCAAGTGGGTCAAAGGGAAGTTCAACAAGGAGAGAGTTAACCTCGGATTGGATGGCACGTGCTCGAGCTCTTGTCATGGGTCCACTTGGAGCTTGTGTAGTCGAAGTAGTGTCCATGGGGATGATCGAAGGATGCTCCCCATCATCTCCCCCCCCCTGGGAAAGATCCGACCTTGGATTGAAATCCTCATCACCATGGTACGGGGAGAGATCGGAGACATTGAAGACGTCGCTCACGTTGTACTTGTCGCGTGGGAGGTCAATCTTGTAAGCGTTGTTTTTGTAGCGTGCTAGCACCTTGAAGGGTCCGTTGGCTCGAGGGAGAATCTTGGACTTGCGTTCGTTGGGGAAGAGGTCCTTGCGAAGGTGTAGCCACACGAGGTCTCCAATGTTGAATATCATGGTTTGCTTGTTGACGTTGAGCTTGGACGCTAGTCATTGTACTTGGCGCTCAATGGTGCGCCTTGTATCTTCGTGCATCTTCTTGATGTAGTTCGCCCGTGCACTCGCATCCATGTTGGTGCTCTCTTGTAGAGGAAGGGGTAGAATGTCCAATGGGGACAACGGGTTGAAGTCGTAGACGACCTCGAAGGGGGACTTGCCGGTGGTCGAATGTGTTGCATGGTTGTAGGCGTACTCGGTGATGGGTAGACACGCCTCCCACTCCTTGATGTTCTTATTGATCAACACGCGAAGTAGAGTGGAGAGCGTCCGGTTCGTCACCTCCATTTGGCCGTCGGTTTGAGGATGGTATGCGGATGAGAACAAGAGCTTGATTCCGAGCTTGGCGCATAGCATCTTCCAAAAGTAACTTAAGAACTTGACGTCACGGTCGGAGACGATTGTCTTTGGTACTGCATGGAGGCGCAAGATTTCCCTACAAAAGAGATTTGCAACATGTGAAGCATCGTCTATCTTGTTGCAAGGAATGAAATGTGCCATCTTAGAAAATCGGTCCAGAACAACAAACACGGAATCCTTTGCATTTTGAGTTCTAGGAAAACCACGTAAAATATCCATGCTAATGTCTTCCCAAGGTTGATAAGGAATAGGAAAAGGCATGTAAAGACCATGTGATTGAGCTTTAGACTTAGCTTTGTGACACGTAGTGCATCGGGTGGTGAAGCGTGAGACAGCGCGGAACATCTTGGGCCAAAAGTAGTTCTTGGAGAGCGTGGTGAATGTCTTGTCACGTCCAAAGTGTCCCATGAGTCTGCCTCCATGAGCCTCTTGCAAAAGGAGCAAACGAAGAGAAGACTCGGGAATGCATAGTTTGTTGGCTTTAATAAGATAATGATAGAGGCAAAGGTGTCCCATCTTTCGATGAGATGGTGGCTATTGTTTTGGAGGAAGTCGACTTTGACGATCCGACTACGAACGTGCGAGGACGTCGCGCCTTAGCAATCGCTAAACCAACTCCAAGAGGTTATTGACCATGCCGGAGCACGATCAACCTGACCACGAAGGTCTGTTTCCTGCAGGCAAACAAAGAACAAGCAAGAAACTAAGATTGCAATCTGGATATTGCAAATATAAGAGGAAAGCTTTATTGATCAAGGTGGGGTTCCGTGACGCCTTTGTCTGGTCGTTGAACACAAACGAAGTACGTGAAGTTGCATCTATGGCGAACTTTAATCTAAACAAAACCCAAAGTCTAAACGGTGCCCTAAGGGCTGTATATATGGAGGAAGAGGGGGGGGGGGATTTCTTGGCCCTTGGTGGAGGGGTCCGAAATCAACCCTATCTCTTGTTTCCCCACACATACAGACTCGAAAAATAGCCTATACTAATGTATTTCAAAATTACATGGGCGTGGCCAAATAATAAGGTGATGCAGCACCTAGAATAGCCTCGGGACGAAATTTATGAAGTGGCATCTTGTATATTTCGTCCAAGGCTTCATGCACCCATTATGGTGGCTTCAAAGTCACCATATGTATGGGATTGGGTAAATCATTAGGTGGGAATTCAAGTAGCTCCTAGAATATCTTTCCGACAGATGCATGATATGGGATTGGGTAAATCTCTATCATATGTATTTGTTCCGGCTTATTCTGCAAGCCAAATCCTTTGTTTTGTTTTATTTGTGGTATTCAAGTTGCTTCGAAGAAAAATGTCGAATCGATACCTTTCCAAAACGGTGTTCTCATATTGCTATGTGGATACTTATCCTTCTTGATCATCGAGGTTGTCATGTTAATTCTTCTCTAACCGGCGTGCTTCTCTTCAAGTGGATCCGATCATTTGAACATCCGCAAGATCAATTCTTTAAGTTTTTTCTCAATGGTATCCATTCCATCTGCCCTAAGTTGTCTTTGTTTTCCCGCCCTCCCACCCTTTTTCTTCAAGGACTCATATATTTTAATCAAGTATCCATTTATTAATGTGAAGTCTCTTCACTCTTTTCAATCAATGCTCTTATCCGGTGATTCTTAGGAAGATACTAACAGAGCTTCAAGTTCATCATTCTTCATTCTCGTATTCTTTTCCGGTGGATTTAACTCAAGCTTTCGGTGTTGATCATATCCTTTTCCTCATTCAAATGCTATCCCATGCCGGTGCATCTCATAATCGTTCACCTCTCTCTCTTCATATCCGAAGTGCCGAGGATATCTCAGAAGATTTGTATCTCCATTATCAATCCGTTCAAGCTATTTCAAGATTATTATCTCATTCAAGTCATTTAATTCAACCGGTGCAATCTCTCTGTAAAATCATTTCAACGGTGTTTCTCTTGAGTGGGCCCTAACCCACAGGTCTTTTCCCAGGATCTTACCTGACTCTTTTATTTTTTTTGGAGCTATTCTCAAATTCTTTTCGAAGTTTGACGTAAGAATGAACTTTCATCACTCACATGCCTTCTCCAAGGTCGCTTTCAAATTATTTTCATCTTTGGCTCAACCTTTCCTATTTTAATCCTTCCGGAGTGTCTCAACAATTCATGGTGGTGTTTCTCATTGTCATTCTCGGATTTTGAAGACCGAAGAAGAGTTCCTCGTAAATCCTTACCCGTCCTTCCAAAGATGCGTAGTTCAAGATTGATGACATCTCATAATTGTTTTTGATTGTGACAATTCTTTTCTTACCATCCGGAGCATTTCATGAGTTGTTTCCATTTCTTTCCTCCAAAGACCATCATGTCATAATTCTTCATTCTCAGCATGTAGCTATCGTTCTCCAAATCTTACCGGTGCATCATTCAAATATCCTCTAATCAGTTCATGATCCCTTTGTTCTCATGTATCTAAATTTCTCAAGTATCTTCGTTTGTTTTCAAACTCTTCCCGGTGTTTTGCTATCTTTTCTTTGTTCATTTTCAATTCTTACAGTGGTTCGTCCAACATTCCTCTTCTGTTGTTATCATAGCAATTCATTCGCTCTTTCCAAATCCTACCGGTGGTTCGTGGAAGACCTTCCCAAGTTGCGTTATTTCTCTCTTCAATCTTTTCAAGAAGAATAAGTAGTATGCAAAATCTGTTGCTTGTCATCAACTTAAATTGGTGAAGGATACGCATAACATAATTCTTATTATTGTTTCATCCAAGTGATCTAGTTTCTTCTTTCTAGAGATGTTCATCATGTCACATTTCCCGGTTCGAGATGTTTCATCTTTTCTTTTCTGGAGTTCCATGTTTTCCGCATTATCTCGTCGCGAAGCTCCATCTAAATCATCGCAAGGCTTCCCCTTGTGGTTTCTACCTCTCTTTCTTTTTATCATCCTTTTATTACCAGAGTTTTTGTTGTAGGATCTACATGGTGGTTCGTCAAGGATTCTTTTCATTCTTCAATTGTTCTTCAACATTTCTCTTGAAGTTATGATCCGCCCAGCTATACTCAAAATTAAACATGGTGTTCAACACATGTCTTGTTTTGAGGAGTTCAAGCATTCTTCATCGTGCATCCCGAAGTGCAATTCTTTCTACCTTATCTTTTGAGGTGGTGCTATGTCACTCTTGAAAATTTCCTTCATGTTTCATGATTCATATGTTGTCAAGAATGAGGTATTCTAAAGCCATTAATCTCTTCGTTGGAGTTATCTTATGTCATATTTCACCTAAAGCCTTCCCTTAGGAATGTTGATATTGTGGTGCTTATTAATGATCCAAGTTATCTCTCTATCATCTTGGTGGAAGAAGTTTTTTCATCTCGTTGGTGTTATCAATTATATTATTTGTTCTCGTCCTGGCAGAATTTCGCCTCAATTTTGAGAAGTTTTCCATAAGCCCACTACAAGTTTATTCGTTTTGTTATTGGTTTTCCAACAACTCCGTTATAACCTCCTTTGAAGGGTGCTTTCCAAGCTCATTTGTGGTAGAAGTTGGCATTTCCTTCTCCATTCTGTTATTCCAATGATCTATCATCTATTCTTTCTTCTGGAGGCTTTGTGAGGTTGCTCTCGTTGACCCACCATCTCGTTTTGTCAAGATCATGTTATTTTCTTGCTTATCCATTTAACCGGAGTGTTGTCGTAATTGTTCTTATCGTTCCTTGTACATTTTGTTTCAACCAGAGTCCTTGCATGTACTTCTTGTCCATTATAACCCTTTTCATATGTCTTTCAACCGACAAGGTTCTTGTAATATTCCTTGTTTCTCTTTGTTAATGGAGTGTTTGCAATCTCGTTCATCTCTGTTGTACTCTTTCTTTTAAATTGCTCAACCTCTCAAGGTTCATGGTTTCACTCGTTCGTCAAAGAAGCAACTTAGTTTTACCTCTTCTCTTCCTCTTCCGTTTCTCTCCGGTGCCATCCTAGATCTCGGGACGAGATCCTCTTGTAGTGGTGGAGTGTTGTAACACCCCGGATGTAACTTTCCATATTTGTAACTCCAACTCTTGCCATTTCCGGCCATGTGATATGTTATTTCCTTCGTGGTTGGGTTTTTGTCTTTTGTTTTGCATTTTGTTCATGTCATGCATCTCATCTCATGTCATCATTCGCATTACATCGGCATTGTTTTCAAAACTCGTAGCCGTTCATTGTTGCCGCTTCTTCCCCGCCTCCGTTGACCTTTCTTAGACCAACCGTTCTTTTGTTGCCTGACCATTTGACCCCTCTTTGCACAGTGCAGACCCCCTCGCGCGCGTCCAAAATTTGTCCCAAACCCGACCCGCTCTGTCTTTACCGTTGAGTCCGGATCATCCCCAAACATCTCTATAACATCTCCGTTTTCTTAATTGGACTCCCTAACCTATTTTCTCACCGTCCGATTTTGATCGGAGGGACTAGGTAGCCCCTAAGCTAACCCTTCCTATAAATAGACCCCTAACCCTAAATTTTAGGAGCAATGTCCCATCCATCCCCACGCCACCACCACTCCACCGAATCCCCCTTGGGATCTCCCCTGCCCGATTCACCCAACCAACGCTCTCCCTCCTCCTAGTTCCAGATGCCCGAGCCCCCAATCCAAAATTCCTCTCGGCCTCCACCCTGTAGCCTCCGACCACCTCCCTCGTCGTGCGCGCCCATCCACAAGCAGCCCAAGCCGCATCAGCTAGCCGCAGCACCTCCCTGCTTGATCTTGTGCTTGAGGCGCCCGAGTACCTCGCCCGCTATCATCGAAGGAGCGCCAAGGCCTCACCTCTTCCTCCTGTTCCTTTCTCCCTCTCTCATCTCTCTTCCCTCACCCCAAGCTCCCTTGTCTCTGTGCCTACAGGAGCTTCCACCGCCGCGCCGTGGTGTCGTTCCCCTCCTTCGTCACGTCCGGGGCCTCTACCTCGCTGGAGCACTGCGTCGCCTGCTTGTTCCCCTGCTTCAACAGAGTGTGACGCCATGTCAGCGCCTCCTGCATCGCACCCTGTCGCCTGCTACCTCCTCTCATCACCTCCGGTCAAGCAGCCCCCCTCGCGGTCTCCCCTTTTTTTCTTTCTGTCTTCGTCCCTGTCTCTGAAGCTCTCTATCTTTTGAACAGAGGACGTGTGCAGCCGCCTCCTTCAGTTCGTCGCGCCGCCACCTAGTTTGCCGGATCCGCTGCCTGCCGGATCCTTCTCCGCCTCGAGCTTCGTCTCCTGCACCCGCGCCCAGATCCGGTCATCCCCGCCGTTGTCCAAGTCCCACGCTGTCGGCCCATGCTTCCCCTGCTTCGAGCAGCAGTTCGGGATCAAGCGCGCCCCGCATCGCTCCCGTTGACTAGTGCGTGGGCCGCGTCCCGCGAGCCGGCCCAGCCTAGCGCCAGACCTTCTCCGCCTCTGGCCCATTGACCCACGGTGAGCATTAGATCCAGCGCCCCACTGTGCACTATCGGGCCAGCCAGTTTCGGCCCAGTGTTAATTTTTTTTCTAGCTGCGACTTAGCATTATCCGTAGAATTTCAGAATTGCAGAAAAACCCCCTAAGCTTCATGCATTTAATAACTCATAAACCGTGCATCGGATTAAAATGATCTATATATGTAAAATGCTTAGAATTTCATCTAGTTTCATAATATGCATGTTTCATCCATGTTAAATATGTTTAAACTTGTTGTTTGTTTAATTTTGCATAAATGCCATGTTAAAATGATTTATTTTATAACTAAACAACCATAGCTCCAATTTTAATAAACTTTATATGTAAATGGGGTGGAAAAATGCATAGATTAACATGGTGGCATCACTTTGCATGTTTAACAATTCTAAAATAACGTATAGGGCAGAACAGTAGCAAATTCATAAATTGCATATGAGGATTTTTTGGAATTGTTGTTTGTTATTCCGGCCTCATTTAAACTTGCCTAGATAGGTAGTTTTATTATGTTTCACCTCTTGCCATTCTACAACCTTTAATATTGTTGGGTAGCATAAACGGGAGTGAACTAAATAATCGAACGTGGTGTTCCGTCAATATGCAACTCGTTGCATATTGAGCTCCACTTAACTTATAGTATTGTTTGTTGCACTTTGACATGCCATGCCTCATTAAACAGGACATGCATCATACTTGATTGTGCATCATGCCATGATTCTGCTTGTCTGTTTACCATGTTGTTTGCTTCTTTCCGGTTTGCTTCTTTCATTAGCTTTGGTTTCGTTCCGGAGTTGTGAGGATTCGTTTGACTACGTCTGTTTGTCTTCTTCATGGACTCGTTCTTCTTCCTTGCGGTATCTCAGGCAAGATGACCATTACCCTCGATATCACTTCTATCTTTGCTTGCTAGTTGCTTCGTTCTATCGTTATGCTGCGCCACCTATCACTTGTTTACCATGCCTCCCATATTGCCATGTCATCCTCTAACCTTTTCACCCGTCCTAGCAAACCGTTGTTTGGCTATGTTATCGCTTTTGCTCAGCCCCTCTTATACCGTTGTTAGTTGCAGGTGAAGTTGAAGATTGCTCCATCTTGGAACAGGATTATGTTGGGATATCACAATATCTCTTATTTAATTAATGCACCTATATACTTGGTAAAGGGTGGAAGGCTCGGCCTTATGCCTGGTGTTTTGTTCCACTCTTGCCGCCCTAGCTTCCGTCATACCGGTGTTATGTTCCTTGATTTTGCGTTCCTTACGCGGTTGGGTGATTTATGGGACCCCCTTGACAGTTCGCTTTGAATAAAACTCCTCCAGCAAGGCCTAACCTTGGTTTTACTTTTCCCTAACAACCTATTACCCTTCCCTTGGGTCGGCCAACCCAAGGGTCATCTTTATTTTAATCCCCCCGGGCCAGTGCTTCTCTAAGTGTTGGTCCGAACCGGGCAGCCTGTGGGGCCACCTTGGGGCAACTTGAGGGATGGTTTTACTCGTAGCTTGACCTATCCGGTGTGTCCTGAGAACGAGATAGGTGTGACTCCTATCAGGATTGTCGACACATCGGGCGGCTTTACTAGTCTTGTTTTACCATTGTCAAAATGTCTTGTAGACCGGGATTCCGAGACTGATCGTGTCTTCGTGGGAGAAGGAATATCCTTCGTTGACTGTGAGAGCTTGTGATGGGCTAAGTTGGGACACCCCTGCAGGGTATAAACTTTCGAGAGCCGTGCCCGCGATTATGTGGCAGATGGGAATTTGTTAATATCCGGTTGTAGAGAACTTGACACTTGACTTAATTAAAATGCATCAACCGCGTGTGTAGCCGTGATGGTCTCTTTTCGGCGGAGTCCGGGAAGTGAACACGGTCTTTGTGTTATGATTGTGCGTAAGTAGTTTCAGGATCACTTCTTGATCACTTCTAGCTTCTTGACCGTTCTGTTGCTTCTCTTCTCGCTCTTATTTGCGTATGTTAGCCACCATATTTGCTTAGTGCTTGTTGTAGCTCCACCTCATTACCACTTCCTACCCATAAGCTTAAATAGTCTTGATCTCGCGGGTTTTGAGATTGCTGAGTCCTCGTGACTCACCAGATACTATCACAACAGTTGCAGGTGTTGATGATACTAGTGCAGATGCAACCGAGCTCAGATGGGAGCTCAACAAAGATCTTGGTCATTGCTATGTTTCGTTTCATGTTGATCGGTAGTGGAGCCTAGTTGGGACGATCGGGCATCTAGCAGTTGGGTTATCTTCTTTTCTTTTGGCTTCGTCCGTAGTCAGACTATGTGTGTATTTTGGATGATGTACGAATTATATGTTCATTGTGTGAAGTGGCAATTGTAAGCCAACTCTTTATCCCATTCTTCTTCATTACATGGTATTGTGTGAAGATGACCCTTCTTGCGACAAACCACTATGCGGTTATGCCTCTAAGCCGTGCCTCGACACGTGGGAGATATAGCCGCATCGTGGGTGTTACATGGGAGCAATGCAGACTGCGGTCAAAAGATGTCTCACCTCCCGGTGAGCCTGCGCGGCGGAGTTCTGCCATTCCAACCATCATTTCACATAGATACTCGAACGCCTCCCGTCACTACGCACACCTACACGCACGCCTCCCGGTATGCCTGCACGGCGGACTGCTCACATGCGTCCCGTCAACTCACGCCTGCTCGCACGACACACGGGGTGTGTAGCAGCACGTATATTTTTTGTTTTATTGATGATTCATTCTATTGCTTTACTGCTTAATTGAAGCATAGCATAGTCTAACGCACATGGTCCAAATAAATAATCTGTATGAGATATTGGTTGCCAGTTTTTAATAATCTCCGTTTGTAAGAACATTATATTAAAACGGGCCCCATTGACGAAAAAATACAATATCATAGTCTACTGGTGTCCATATATGACACGACGATAAGTTTCATGAATTTCATCTAAGTTTTGGATTTACTGAATTTTAAAAGTATATATTCTCAATATTTTGAAATCTCTTGCACAGGGAAACATGCACCGAGGGACACATATGATTTTGCAACCCATTTTGGTGCACATGTAGCTATAATTTGATTTTTGCACAAGAAATCCCTAGGGAATCAATCAATGTATAAAAACAGGCGAATGATGTCTGTTTTTTTAAATTAACACGACACTCCGCCTTTCGTCATGTGTTCACTGCAGAAAAAGTTTGACATGCCTCAGCGTGGCTGTGGCGGTGCGGGATGTGTGTGTCTGTGTGTGTGATGGTGGGGGGAGGGGTCCGGCAGTACACTACGAGTCATGAACCTCCGTGTGTGATTATTCATCATTTTGTGAGTCATACATGCCACAACAAAGTCGTGAATTGGTTATTTAAAGCATTACATAGGCCTATCATACATAATGTTCGGGCCGCATGCATGCATTGGTGGTCCTCTCGGACACTCTCCCTCGTGCGGTTGTCAGCGACGTGCCCATTCGTTAGCCCGCAAAGGTTATCAGTTTGCACCGACAACGAGAGGCATTTGACCAAAAGGTGGATTAATCTTGGCATGTGTGTGGAGCACGTGTGTACACACTCCCGCCGGCTTGAAATGAGGGGGCTACACGGATCATGGTGTGGTGCGTTTTAGGGTTGCGAAGCATGTGCCACGTCAAAGTTATGCATTGGGTATTCAAACATCACATAACACATGGGCGCATGCACGCGGTGGTTTTGTCCTGTGACATCACTCGCATGTGCCTCTCTTTGTGGGCCCATGAGGTCGTTGTCGACCAGTTGAACGTACAACGAGAGAGAGGTTAATTTGACCAACAAGGATGGTTATTTTTGTGTTTGTCTTACGTATATGCATGGTATAGGAGTATGTACATGTGTAAGAGGGGGCAACATGAATACTCTCTATATATATATGCATGTCATAATATCTCTCCATGTGGGGACTTTCTGGTCCCCGAGGCAGGTGCCACATCAAAGTTGCACATTATATTAGTATTCAAACATCATGCAATACCATGCAGGCGGTGGTTGCCCTATATATAAGAACTCACTCGCGTGTGGTGCTTCCATCCGTGGGCATGCGAGGTTGTCCTCCATCACTTTGACCCAATGAGAGAGAGGTTAATTTGATCATCAAGGAATGATTCTTTTTGGGTTTATGCTATGCAGTAGAGTACATATATACCACACGTCGAATGGGGCGTACATATAGCACATACCACGTGTCATGAACCTCGCGCTCTTTGTGGGGACTTTTTGGTTTCCTATATACATGGTGCCACATCAAAGTTGTGCATTGCATATTCAAACATCACACAAACAGCTCTTTGGGCCACATGCAGACGGTGGTACGTAGTCCTATATAGGATGATCACACGCGTGAGACGTACGCTTCGCTTCTGTGTTGGGCATGTTAGTTCATCATCCATCACTTTGACCCAGCGAGAGAGAGGTATGCGTTTGATGAACAAAGAAGATTAATTCTTTTAGGGCTGTGTTACTAGGTGCATATATAGTACGTGTCGAGGGGGGTGACCAACTTGGTCCATCACTTTCACCGACAGCGCGAGAGAGGTTAACTAATTTGACTTAGGAGGGGATTAATTTTTTGTTTTGTCTTGATATAGATCATGAGGTGAGGTTACATATATATACTAGCGCATCTGTACACATGAATCCATCCTGCTGGATCGAGGGGGGGGGGCGAGCACACGACACGTCATGAACGACCTCTTGCTCTGTGTGGGGACCTCTACGATTTTGAATGCATGCACCACATCAATGTTGTGCATTGGGTTGGGTATTCAACACATATGCATGCATCACACACCTCCATAAATATGTTTGGGACACACGCATGCAATAATGGTTGTTGTCGGTGTCAAAACCGACGGATCTCGGGTAGGGGATCCCGAACTGTGCGTCTAGGCGGATGGTAACAGGAGACAAGGGACACGATGTTTTACCCAGGTTCGGGCCCTCTTGATGGAGGTAAAACCCTACGTCCTGCTTGATTGATATTGATGATGTGGGTATTACAAGAGTAGATCTACCACGAGATCAAGGAGGCTAAACCCTAGAAGCTAGCCTATGGTATGATTGTTGTTCGTCCTACGGACTAAAACCATCCGGTTTATATAGACACCGGAGAGGGCTAGGGTTACACAGAGTCGGTTACAATTGTAGGAGATCTACATATCCGTATCGCCAGGCTTGCCTTCCACGCCAAGGAAAGTCCCATCCGGACACGGGACGAAGTCTTCAATCTTGTATCTTCATAGTCTTGGAGTCCGGCCGATGATGATAGTTCGGCTATCCGGACACCCCCTAGTCCAGGACTCCCTCAGTTGTCTTTGGACACACTCTCACTCGCTTGGTTATGGGCGGCAAGCCTATATATATTTGTGGGCCCGCGTGGACGTCCATCATTTTGACCAACGACGAGAAAGGTTACCAGAGTGGATATATTCTTATTATTTGCGTCGAGTTACCGTATAGTAGGTCGACCCATTCCAAGCCTAATTAAGTTTGAGCACATGCTACGCGTCGTGAACCCTTGCTCGGTGTGGGGATTTTATGGTTAGAAAGCATGGTGCCACATCACATTTGCGCATTGGGTATTCAAATACCACACACACCACTTCCATATACATACTTGGGCCACATGCACAGAGTGTGTTTGTCTTCATATAGTACTCCCTCGCGAGGTTATCGGCATTGGGTATTCAAATACCACACACACCACTTCCATATACATACTTTGACCCATTTTGCGGGGCTGTGTGGACATCCAGCACTTTGACCAACAACGAACAGGGAGAAGTTGGATTCTGCTTGGTCCGTGTTATAGTGCGTCTTGGTGAGATGCCCTCCCCCCTATGTGTGTGTGTGTGGGGGGGGGGGGCTACTTCGCGCTACCTGCGACCTCCGTGGGGTCGGAGAAGTCCGGTTAATTTGTGAGGCATGCATGCCACATCAAAGTTGTGAATGGTAGTTAAATATCACACAACACACCTGTTTCATACATATAGTAGGGCCGCCAGCATGTGGTTCGTATGTGGTCTCACCCATCTCGTGCCACAAGCACATTTGTGGGTCGGCACACAGTCCACCTTTGTCGGGAAGCGAAAGGGGAAGTTTGACCATATATATAGGATGGACTCCTATAGGTTTTGTGTTACTGTAGGGTGAGATTTCAGACCTAGCTATTTGGGGGCATGCATTCATAGCTAGGATTCCCTTACCGCCACCACGAAGTGGGGTTCGTAGGGGGTGGCTGACTAGCAATACTGTGCTTTTGTGCAATAGGTGCCACATCAAAGGTGTGCATTGGGTTTTCGAACATCCAACCACCCTTTTCATTCATATATTTGGTCCACATGCAAGTGTGTTTGTGTTCTGACCCTTTCCCGTCTTAGTCTTTTTGCCAAATTTAAAAATAGCACACGAGTTGGATGTAGAAACCGTCTACGATTGGGTACGCAATAGACACGGTTTGGTCAGGCTACCTGTGTTCCACGCCCATGACCTGCAATCCCTCACATCAGCACAGTAGATTGGGCTCCATGAGGCTTGCCTCCTAGTCTGGAAAATATCTATTGCCTCATAATCTCGAAGATATCTACCCCCTGGAAGGTTTTACTGTTTGATAGCACACGATTAGTATGTGTGGACCGTGTATGATGTTTGTTACTCCCGCTCTGCTTCAGTCCCTTGATTCAAATTTTTAGTAGGCCCGACATTTTACTCCCGCCTCTACATCCCTCGCCATCTCAAAAATATTTGCTTGCCCTTGATCCAAATTTTCAGTAGGCCCGCCTTGTTACTCCTACCTAGTAAAATTTTCAGCTGTCACAGTTTCCTCAAACACCATCTTAACCCCCACCCCCCTCCACACACACCACACACTCCCCAAAACATCTGCTCACACAGACACAAACCACCCCTGAAACCATTGGTAGGTGCTACTTCTTGAGCTTGCGTTGGTTTTTCCCTTGAAGAGGAAATGGTGATGCAGCAAAGTCGAGATAAGTATTTCCCTTTATTAGAGAACCAAGGTATCAATCCAGTAGGAAACAACACATAAATCACCAAGACCTGCATAAAAAATCAAACAACTTGCACCCAACGTGATAAAGGGGTTGTTAATCCCTTAACGGTTACTTGCAAAAGTGAGATCTGATAGAGATAGATTAAACTAAACAAAAGGTAAAGTAAATATTTTTGGTATTTTTGGTTTATAGATCGAAAAGTAAAAGATTGCAAAATAGTAGATCGGAAACTTATATGATGGAAAATAGACCCGGGGCCATAGGTTTCACTAGTGGATTCTCTCAAGATAGCAAATAACACGATGGGTGAACAAATTACTCTCGAGCAATTGATAGAAAAGCGCAAAGTTATGGCGATATCTAAGGCAATGAATATGAACTATAGGCATCACGTTTGTGTCAAGTAGACTGACTCCTGCCTGCATCTACTACTATTACTCCACACATCGACTGACTCCTTCCTGCATCTCGAGTACTAAGTTCATGAAGAACAGAGTAACGCATTAAGTAAGATGACATGATGTAGAGGAATAAACTCAAGCAATATGATGTAAACCCAATCTTTTTATCCTCGATGGCAACAATACAATACGTGCCTTGCTGCCCCTACTATCACTGGGAAAGGACACTGCAAGATTGAACCCAAAGCTAAGCACTTTTTCCATTGCAAGAAAACCAATCTAGTTGGCCAAACTAAACCGATAATTTGAAGAGAATTACAAAGATATCAAATCATGCATATAAGAATTCAGAGAAGATTCAAACAATATTAAGAGATAAGCTGATCATAAATCCACAATTCATCGGATCTCAACAAACACACCGCAAAAGAAGATTACATCGGATAGATCTCCAAGAACATCAAGGAGAACATGGCATTGAGAAGCAAAGAGAGAGAGAGAGAGAGAGAGAGAGAGAGAGAGAGAGAGAAGAAGCCATCTAGCTACTAGCTATGGACCCGTAGGTCTGAGGTAAACTACTCATGCTTCATCGAAGTGCAATAGAGTTGATGTAGAAGCCCTCCATGATCGAATCCCCCTCCGGCAGGACGCCGGAAAAGGCCCCTAGATGGGATCTCATAGGTACAGAAGGTTGCGGCGACGGAAAAGTGTTTTCGTGGGTGCTTCTGGTGGTTTGGGGATATTTGGGAATATATAGGACGAAGAATTAGGCCAGGGGAGTCATGAGGGGCCCACAAGGCAGGGGGCGCGCCCTTCCCCTTGTCGCCGCCTCGAGGCTCTTCCGACTTGATTTCCAAGTATCATGGGTGTCTTCTGGTCCAAGAAAATTTATCGCAAAGGTTTCATTCCATTTGGACTCTGTTTGGTATTCCTTTTCTGTGAAGCTTAAAAACAAGGAAAAACGGAAACTGGCACTGGGCTCTAGGTTAATAGGTTAGTCCCAAAAATAATATAAAATAGCATATTAATGCATAAAAAACATCCAAAATAGGTAATATAATAGCATGGAATAATCAAAAATTATAGATACATTGGAGACGTATCAAGCATCCCCAAGCTTAATTCCTTCTCATCCTCGAGTAGGTAAAATGATTCAGAATTTTTGATGTGGAATTCTAACTAACATATTTATCCATGTAATTTTATTTATTGTGGCATGAATGTTCATATCCATAAGATTCAAACAGAAGTTTAATATGGACATAAAAACAATAATACTTCAAGCATACTAACAAGGCAATTATGTCTTCTCAAAATAACATGGCCAAAGAAAGTTATCCCTACAAAATCATATAGTCTGGCTATGCTCCATCTTCATCACACAAAATACTCAAATCATGCACAACCCCGATGACAAGCCAAGAAATTGTTTCATACTTTTGGTGTTCTCAAACCTTTTCAACTTTCACACAATACATGAGCGTGAGCCATGGACATAGCCCTATAGGTGGAATAGAATATGGTGGTTGTGGAGAAGACAAAAAGAGGGAGATAGTCTCACATCAACTAGGCGTATCAATGGCTATGGAGATGCCCATCAATAGATATCAATGTGAGTGAGTAGGGATTGCCATGTAACAGATGCACTAGAGCTATAAGTTTATGAAAGCTAAAAAATAAAAACTAAGTGAGTGTGCATCCAACTTGCTTGCTCCTAAAGACCTAGGGTGATTTGAGGAAGCCCATCATTAGAATATACAAGCCAAGTTCTGTAATGAAAAACTCCCACTAGTATATGAAAGTGACAAAATAGGAGACTCTCTATCATGAAGACCATGGTGCTACTTTGAAGCACAAGTGTGGAAAAAGGATAGTAACATTGCCCCTTCTCTCTTTTTCTCTCAATTTTTTTATTTTGTTTGTTTTTTTGTTTGGCTTCTTTGGCCTCTCTTTTTCCTCACATGGGACAATGCTCTAATAATGATGATAATCACACTTGTATTTACTTACAACTCAAAAAATTACAACTCGATACTTAGAACAAAAATATGACTCTATATGAATAACTTCGGCAGTGTACCAGGATGTGCAATGACTCAAGAGTGACATGTATGAAAGAATTATGAAAGGTGGATTTGCCAAAAATACGATGTCAACTACATGATCATGCAAAGCAATATGACAATGATGAAGTGTGTCATAATATACGGAACGGTGGAAAGTTGCATGGAAATATATCTCAGAATGGCTATGGAAATACCATAATAGGTAGGTATGGTGGCTATTTTGAGGAAGGTATATGGTGGGTGTATGGCACCGGTGAAAGTTGTGCGGCACAAGAGAGGCTAGCAATGGTGGAAGGGTGAGCGTGCGTATAATCCATGGACTCAACATTAGTCATAAAGACCTCATATATTTATTGCAAAAATCTATTAGTCATCGAAACAAAGTACTACGCGCAAGCTCTTAGGGGGATAGATTGGCATGAAAGACCATCGCTCGTCCCTGACCGCCACTCATAAGGAATACAATCAATAAATACCTCATGCTCCAACTTTGTTACATAACGGCTCACCATACGTGCATGCTACGGGAATCACAAACCTCAACACAAGTATTTCTCAAATTCACAATTACTTGCTAGCATGACTCTAATATCACCATCTTCATATCTCAATACAATCATAAGGAATCAAACTTCTCATAGTATCCAATGCACTTTTTTATCAAAGTTTTTATTATATCCCTCTGGGATGCCTATCATATTATGACTAAATTTATAACCAAAGCAAATTACCATGCTGTCTAAAAAGACTCTCAAAATAATATAAGTGAAGAATGAGAGTTCAACAATTTCTACAAATAAAACCACCGCCGTGCTCTAAAAATATATAAGTGAAGCACTAGAGCAAAATTGCCTATCTAAAAAGATATATGTGAAGCACATAGAGTATTCTAATAAATCACGGATCATGCATGTCCCTCTCAAAAGGTGTGTACAAAAAGGATGATTGTCTCATACTAAAAAGCAAAGACTCAAATCATACAAGACGCTCCAAGCAAAACACATATCATGTGGTGAATAAAAATATAGCCTCAAGTAAAGTTACCGATAGACGAGGACGAAAGAGGGGATGCCTTCCAGGGCATCCCCAAGCTTAGGCTCTTGGTTGTCCTTGAATATTACCTTGGGGTGCCTTGGGCATCCCCAAGCTTAGGCTCTTCCCAACCCTTATTCCATACTCAATCAAATCCTTACCCAAAACTTGAAAACATCACAACACAAAACTCAACAGAAAATCTCATAAGCTCCGTTAGTATAAGAAAATAAATCACTACTTTATGGTACTATTGTGAACTCATTCTTTATTTATATTGGTGTAATATATACTATATTCCAACTTTTCCATGATTCATACCCCCGATACTACCCATAGATTCATCAAAACAAGCAAACAACACACAAAAAAACAGAATCTGTCAAAAACAGAACAATCTGTAGCAATCTGGAAACTTCGAATAATTATGTAACTCCAAAAATTCCAAAAAATTAGCACAACCTGGGAAATTTGTGTACCAATCTTGTGCAAAAAGAATCAAATCAAAAACACGCTCCTGTGAATTATGAAAATTATTTTCCTGGTCGTAAAAGTTTTTGTTTTTCAGCAAGATCAAAACAACTATTACCGTAAGCCATCCCAAAAGTCTTACTTCGCACAAACACTAAATAAAACACAAAACCACATCTATCAGTGTTCTGGATAAGGGGGTACCCAACCCTACCTGCCTGCGGCCCACTACATCGCTCCATCGACGGCCTGGTAAGGCCCAACTTCAGCGTCAACAAACTCAAGACCCTCGCGAGGGGCCAAGCCTTGCGAGGCGGATGACGCCAAGACCTCTAAGGGAATCAGCCTCCTCGGGCTGGCTCTCAAGGAGCAAAGACTCCTATGCAAGGTGCACCTCGCGAGGCTTAGCTGACGTGAGCCATGACGACCAAGGCGAGGCGGGCGCCAGTGGGCGCAGAGTACCAGTTTCCTCTTTGCTGCAAAGAAGGCAAGCAGCGGGCGCGGAGTCCCGAGGAATCAACCAAATGATTCCATTCTGGTGCAGCGAGACCAAGACCGCCAGGACGGCAGGACGGAGGTCATCGCCGAGCCCACCGCAGCTTCACGACCAGAGGCTTTTGCAGGCGAAGACCACTTTAGTCAGGATAGGGTGTACTTCTTGTCCCCCTTCAAATCTGGCCGTTGTGGGATCCCTTCCCGCCAACATTTTGGAAGAGGACCAAGGCCACTAAAAATAGGACTTAGCCACCACCATAGGGGGGATCAGATCCATTCTCATCTGACCACTTCACCAGCTCTCTTGAGCTCAAGAACACCTCACCTCCAGAGGCTTGTTCATCCACTGTACTAGTTCATCCTCGGCCCCTCGAGGCAATCCACCAAAAAGTTAGGGTAGGGTATTACACCGCAAGGTGGCCTGAACACGGATAAACTATTATGTCTCCTTGTCCCCTTGAGCTCGACGCGCTAGGCTTTGAGGTAGGCAGGCCCGGTAGGTTGAGATCTCCGCACGCACCCCAGAGTTAGAACCTATCAAGGGTTTGCGGAACCTGAAATCCGACATTTGGCGCGCCAGGTAGGGGTGCGTCAGAGATCCGCTGCTCCGCCCGCAATGTCCCGCCACCAGCTTCGATGGCAGGCATTCCTTCGTCGACTCGGCCGTCGCGCGCCTTCGAGGGAGCCGAGGGCCTCCGTGCTTTCACCCCCTCCTTGCGACGGGTGGAGTGGCCAGCCAAGTTTAGACCAGAGATGCTGCCACTCTACGACGGCCCGGCAACGGCTTGCTCCATGTGAACGAGGAAGCAGTTTGGGCAGCCGACAAAGATGACAAGGTAAAGGCCAACTGGCTCCCTATGGCCCTTGTAGGCGCACCACGCGCTTGGCTTCTCAACCTGCCAGAGTCCTCTATGGCCTCCTGGGAGGAGTTGCGCGGCGTCTTCGTCACAGGCTTCGCGACACCAGTGCCCCCCGTCGTTGTGGCTCTCCTAGGTGGCTCGCAGGCACCACCCTCTGACCGCCACATCAAGTAGTTCTACCAACAAGTAAGTGCCGCCCAGGTGGGCTCGGGGCCTCCCCCGGGCTGGGAGGCGCCTAAGGCCGACCTCACCTTCGGCCCCGAGGATCATCCAGCCACCACGGCAGAAGCTGGCGCGCTCCTGATGCTCTACATCCCCACCATCTGCAACGTGGCGGTCACCATGACCCTCATAGATGGTGGAGCCCGCCTCAACGTGCTCTCCGTGGAGACATTCGTCCTACTGCATGATACGTCTCCAACATATCTATAAATTATGAATCATTCATGCTATTTTATTATCTATTTTGAATGATTACGGGCTTTATTATACACTTTTATATTACTTTTGGGACTAAACTAATAACCAGAGGCCCAACCCATATTCTTGTTTTATTGCCTGTTTCAGTATTTCGAAGAAAATGAATATCAAACGGAGTCCAAATGGAATGAAACCTTCGGGAGCGTGATTTTTGGAACGAACATGATCCGAGAGACTTGGAGTACAAGCCAGGGAAGCTTCGAGGATGCCAGGAGATAGGAGGGCACACCCCCCTGATACGTCTCCAACGTATCTATAATTTTTGATTGTTCCATGCTATTATATTACCCCTTTTAGATGTTTATGGGCTTTATTTTACACATTCATATCATTTTTGGAACTAACCTACTAACCGGAGGCCCAACCCATATTGCTGTTTTTTTGCCTATTTCAGTATTTCGAAGAAAAGGAATATCAAACGGAGTCCAACCGGAATTAAACCTTCGGGAGCGTGATTTTTGGAACAAATCTGATTCAGAGAGCTTGGAGTGCAAGTCAAGAAGCTCCCAAGGGCCCCACGAGATAGGCCCCCCGTGTAGGGCGCGACCCCCTGTCTCGTGGGCCCCTCGAGCGGCCACCGACGTACTTCTTCTTCCTATATATACCCACGTACCCCAAAAACATCCAGGAGCACCACGAAACACAATTTCCACCGCCGTAACCTTCTGTATCCACGAGATCTCATCTTGGAGCCTTTGTCGGCACTCTACCAGAGGGGGAATCAACCATGGAGGGCTTCTACATCAACATCCTTGCCCCTCCGATGAGTTGTGAGTAGTTTACCACAGACCTACGGGTCCATAGTTATTAGCTAGATGACTTCTTCTCTCTTTTTGGATCTGAATACAATATTCTCCCCCTCTCTTGTGGAGATCTATTCGATGTAAACTCTTTTTGCGGTGTGTTTGTTGAGATCCGATGAATTTTGGGTTTATGATCAAGTTTATCTATGAATAATATTTGAATCTTCTCTGAATTCTTTTATGTATGATTGAGTTATCTTTGCAAGTCTCTTTGAATTATCAGTTTGGTTTGGCCTACTAGATTGGTTCTTCTTGCCATGGGAGAAGTGCTTAGCTTTGGGTTCAATCTTGCGGTGTTCTTACCCAGTGACAGAAAGGGTTGCAAGACATGTATTGTATTGTTGCCATCGAGGATAACAAGATGGGGTTTATATCATATTGCATGTGTTTATCCCTCTACGTCATGTCATCTTGCTTAATGCATTACTCTGTTCTTATGAACTTAATACTCTAGATGCAGGCAGGACTCGGTCGATGTGTGGAGTAATAGTAGTAGATGCAGGCAGGAGTCGGTCTACTTGTTATGGACGTGATGCCTATATACATGATCATGCCTAGATAATCTCATAACTATGCGCTTTTCTATCAATTGCTCGACAGTAATTTGTTCACCCACCGTAATTCTTATGCTATCTTGAGAGAAGCCACTAGTGAAACCTATGGCCCCCGGGTCTATCTCTTATCATATTTGCTTTCAATCTACCTTTATTTGCATCTTTACTTTTTGCATCTATCTTATAAAATACCAAAAATATATTTATCTATCATACTATATTTATTAGACCTCACTTTCGCAAGTGGCCGTGAAGGGATTGACAACCCCTTTATTGTGTTGGTTGCGAGTTCTCAGTTTGTTTGTGTAGGTGCGTGGGACTTTTGAGGAGCCTCCTACTGGATTGATACCTTGGTTCTCAAAACTGAGGGAAATACTTACGCTACACTTTGCTGCATCACCCTCTCCTCTTCGAGGAAAACCAACGCAAGCTCAAGACGTAGCAAGAAGGATTTCTGGCGCCGTTGCAGGGAAGGTCTTAGCTCAAGTCAAGACATACCAGGTACCCATCAGAAACCCATCTCCCTCACATTTACATTATTTGCCATTTGCCTCTCGTTTTCCTCTCCCCCACTTCACCCTTGCCATTTTATTCGCCCTCTCTTTCCCAATCTCCTCCTCTTTCTCGCTTGCCATTTTTCTGTTTGCTTGTGTGTTGGATTACTTGTTGCCATCGCGCAAGATAATACCAAGTTGTGTGATTTCTCGAATACCAATAATAATGATTTCCTTAGTACTCCGATTGCTCCTCTTAATGATGTTGAGTCTTGTGAAATCAATACCGCTTTGCTGAATCTTGTTATGAAAGATCAATTTTGCCGGCCTTCCTAGTGAAGATGCCGCTACTAATGTAAACAATTTTGTTGATTTGTGTGATATGCAAAAGAAGAATGATACGGATAACAATATTTTCAAATTGAAGTTATTTCCGTTTTCACTTAGAGATCGTGCTAAAGTTTGGTTTCATCTTTGCCTAAAAATAGTATTGATTCTTGGAACAAGTGCAAAGATGCTTTTATCTCTAAGTATTTTCCTCCCACTAAGATCATCACTCTTAAGAACGATATTATGAATTTTAAACAACTTGATCATGAGCATGTTGCCCAATCTTGGGAAAGAATGAAATTGATGCTTCGCAATTGCCCTACTCATGGTTCGAATTTATGGATGATCATACAAGATTTTTATGCCGGTTTGAACTTTGCTTCTAGAAATCTCTTAGAATCGGCCACGGGAGGCACGTTTATGGAAATTACATTAGGAGATGCTACAAAATTGCTTGATAATATTATGGCTAATTATTCTCAATGGCACACCAAAAGATCTTCTAGTAAAAAAGTGCATGCTATAGAAGAAATTAATGTTTTGAGTGGAAAGATGGATGAACTTATGAATATGTTTACTACTAAAAATACTCCTCTTGATCCCAATTATATGCCTTTGTCTTCCTTGATTGAGAATAATAATGAATCTATGGATGTGAATTTTGTTGGTAGGAATAGTTTTGGAAACAACGCTTATAGAGGAAATTTTAATGCTAGGCCGTTCCCTAGTAATCCCTCTAATAATTATGGAAATTCCTACAATAATTCTTATGGTAATTTTAATAAGATGCCCTCTGATTTTGAGAACAGTGTGAAAGAATTTATGATTTCTAAAAAGAATTTTAATGCTTTGCTTGAAGAAAAATTGCTCAAAGTTGATGATTTGGCTAGGAACGTTGATAGACTTTCGCTTGATGTTAATTCTCTTAAACTTGGATATTCTTCTCCTAAGCATGGTATCAATGAGTCTCTCAAAGTAATGAGAATTTCCATTGACTAGTGCAAGGAAAGAACCGCTAGATTGCGTGCTAAAAAAGAAAGCTTTATAAAAGCGTGTTCCTCTAGTCTTCATGAAAATAATGATGAGGATCTTAAAGTTATTGATGCATCTCCGATTAGATTTATTTTTTGCAATATGAATTTTGGGAGTGATGATGAATTAACTTTGCCTAGAAGGCGTCCCAAAAATTCGGAGTCTTTAGATCTTGATGCTAAATTTGGTAAAAGTGAGATTGGAGAATCCTCAACTTCTAATAATGTTGAACTTACTATCTCGGATTTCAAGGAATTTGATTATGATAATTGCTCTTTAAAAGGTTGTATTTCCTTGTTGCAATCCGTTGTTAATTCTCCTCATGCTTATAGTCAAAATAAAGCTTTTACCAAACATATTGTTGATGCCTTGATGCAATCTTATGATGAAAAACTTAATTCAGAAGTTTCTATACCTAGAAAACTTAAATGATGAGTGGGAACCTACTATAAAGATTATAATTAAAGATCATGAGTGTTTTGCTTCGTGTGATTTGGGTGCTAGTGTTTCCACGATTCCGAAAACTTTATGTGATATTCTAGGTTTCCATGATCTTGATGATTGCTCTTTAAATTTGCACCTTGCGGATTCCACCATTAAAAAGCCTATGGGAAGGATCAATGATGTTCTTATTGTTGCAAATAGAAATTTGGTGCCCGTAGATTTTATCGTTCTTGATATAGATTGCAATCCTTCTTGCCCTATTATTCTTAGTAGACCTTTCCTTAGAATGATTGGTGCGATTATTGATATGAAGGAAGGGAATTGCCCTATTATTCCAATTTCCTTTAAAGAAAGGCATGGATCAATTTCCAAGAAAGAAATTTAAATTACCTTATGAATCTATCATGCGGGCTACTTATAAATTTAGTTCCAAAGATGGCACTCGTTAGATCTATCTTCGCTTTTATGCCTAGCTAGGGGCGTTAAACGATAGCGCTAGTTGGGAGGCAACCCAATTTTCTTTATGTTTTTTGTTTTTGCTCGTGTTTAGTAATAAATTTTGCATGTACCTTCTGTTTAGATGTGTTTTTATCTTTTAATTAGTGTTTGTGCCAAGTAGAACCTATAGGATAACCTACGATGATAGTTGATTTGATTCTGCTGAAAAACAGAAACTTTGCACGCACGAATATAATTTTGTTAAATCACAGGAACGTGCTTTTGTGTTGATTCTTTTTGCTGATGTTCAATAGAAAAATTTTCCAGGACTTACTATTTTGGTAGGAGATTTAGAGTTCCAGAAGTTTGCGTTAGTTACAGATTCCTATAGACTGTTCTGTTTTTGGCAGATTTTGTTTTTCGTGTGTTGTTTGCTTACTTCAATGCATCTATGGCTAGTAATTAAGTCTATGAACCATAAAGAAGTTGGAATACAGTAGGTTTAACACCAAATTAAATAAAGAATGAGTTCATTGCACTACCCTATGTGGTGGTTTTGTTTTCTTTCACTAACGGAGCTTATAAGATTTCCTGTTGAGTTTTCTGTTGTGAAGTTTTCAAGTTTTGGGTAAAGCTTTTATGGACTATGGAATAAAGGGTGGCAAGAGCCTAAGCTGGGGGATGCCCATGGCACCCCAAGATATTCAAGAATAGCCAAAAGCCTAAGCTTGGGGATGCCCCGGGAAGGCATCCCCTCTTTCGTCTTCGTTTATTGGTAACTTTACTTGGAGCTACATTTTTATTTGCCACATGATATGTGTTTTGCTTGGAGCGTCGTGTATTATATTAGTCTTTGCCATTTAGTTTACCACAATCATCCTTGCTGTACACACCTTTTGGGAGAAGCCTATTTGATTAGAATTTGCTAGAATACTCTATGTGCTTCACTTATATCTTTTGAGATTAATAGTTTTGGCTCTAGTGCTTCACTTATATCTTTGAGAGCACGGTGGTGTTTTAATTTTGAAGAAATTTCTAGTCTCTCATGCTTCACTTATATTATTTTGAGAGTATTTTATAATAGCATGGTATTTGCTATGGTCATAAAGTTGGTCCTAGAATGATGAGCATCCAAGTTGGGTATAATAAAAACTATCATAGAAAAGTGAATTGGATGCCATGATCAATTTGATACTTGATAATTGTTTTGAGATGTGGAGGTAGTGATATTAAAGTCATGCTAGTTGGGTGATTATGAATTCAAAGAATTCTTGTGTTGAAGTTAGCAAATCCCGTAGCATGCACGTATGGTTAAAGTTGTGTATCAAATTTGAAACATGAAGTGTACTTGGCTTGTGCATCCTTATGAGTGGCGGTCGGGGACGAGCGATGGTCTTTTCCTACCAATCTATCCCCCTAGGAGCATGCGCGTAGTACTTGATTTTTGATGATTTCTAAATTTTTGCAATAAGTATATGAGTTCTTTTGACTAATGTTGAGTCTATGGATTATACGCACTTCTTCCTTTCCGCCTTTGCTAGCCTCTTCAGTACCGTGCATTGCCCTTTCTCACCTTGAGAGTTGATGAAGATGATATTTTTTGTCCCCCAAGTTTTGATGAGCAAATTTATTATGATGGTAGCATGCCTCCTAGTTATGATGATTATATTGATGAAAGTGGGTTTGGAAGAGTGTCAACTTTAGGAAGTAGTGATCCCACTATTTTGGAGGATGTTGAATTTTATTGTGATGAATATGAAAGTGGATTTGGAAGAGTGTCAACTTTATTTAGTGATGACTCCACTATTTTGGAAGAGGTTCCAATTGATTATGAGAACAAAGTTGCTATCTATGATGATTATTGTGATGACTTTTATGCTATTAGGAATAATGTTAACGATGAAACTTGTCATCCTGATTTTAGTTTTCAATTGGATTATGCCTCACATGATAATTATTTTGTTGAGTTTGCTCCCACTACTATTCATGAGAAGAAATTTGCTTATGTGGAGAGTAGTAAATTTTCTATGCAAGTACATCATGAAAAGAATGCTTTAGGTGATGGTTATATTGTTTAATTCATTCATGATGCTACTGAAAATTATTATGAGAGAGGAACATGTGTTCTTACATATTGCAATAATCTCAAGTTTCCCCTCTATGTGTTGAAAATTTTGATGCTATGCTCGTTTTGCCTTCCTATGCTAGTGGATTATTGTTCCCATAGGTTGTTTGCTCACAAAATACCTATGCATAGGAAGTGGGTTAGACTTAAATGTGACAGTCATATGCTTCATGATGCTCATGTTATGTTTCAATTCTTGTCTTTTATGTGAGCATCATTGTCATCATCATGCCTAGCTAGAAAGGCATTAAAGAAAAGCGCTTGTTGGGAGACAACCCAATATTTACCTTTATTGTATTTGTGTGTTCACATGATTATTCTACTGTAGTAATCATGTTTTATAGGTTTTGTTTCAATAAAGTGCCAAGTAAGACCTTTAGGATAGCTTACGGTGACAGTTGTGTTGATCCTGCTGAAAATCAGAAACTTTTGCACCCAGTAAATTAGTTTTGCTAATTCACAGAAACGTGCTTTTGACTGATTATTTTTGATGTGGATTGGTACACAAATTGCTTAGGACTGCCTAATTTGATAGGATTTTTGGAATTCCAGAAGTATACGTTTGGTACAGATTACTATAGACTGTTCTGTTTTTGACAGATTCTGTTTTCTATGTGTTTTTTGCTTATTTTGATGAATCTATGAGTAGTATCGGAGGGTATGAACCATAGAGAACTTGGAATACAGTAGATATTACACCAATATGAATTTAGAATGATTTCATTACAGTACCTAAGTGGTGGTTTTATTTTCTTATACTATCGGAGCTTACGAGTTTTCTGTTGAGTTTCGTGTTGTGGAATTTTCAAGTTTTGTGTAAAGATTCGATGGACTATGGAATAAGGAGTGGCAAGACCCTAAGCTTGGGTATGCCCAAGGCACCCCAAGGTAATATTCAAGGACAACCAACAGCCTAAACTTGGGGATGCCCCGGAAGGCATCCCCTCTTTCGTCTTCGTTCATCGGTAACTTTACTTGGAGCTATATTTTTATTCACCACATGATATGTGTTTTGCTTGAAGCGTCATTTTATTTTGTTAGTATTTGCTTGCTGTTATTTAGAATAATGTTTTGCATCTTTAGTTTCAATAAAAGTGTCAAGGCCTTTACCATGCTTGTTTTGCTAGTATACATGTTGCTGTTTGGAAACAGAAAGTTTACCGCTGTTGCAAAAATTCCCTAGAAAATTCAGAGAATGGTATAATGTTGAAACGTTTTGCATAATGAGCTCTGATAAATCTTCTACAGCGTAATATTTTTCTCATAATTTTTGGAGTTAGGGAAGTATTGATACTGTTGCATTCTTTACAGACTGTACTGTTTTGGCAGATTGCTGTTATGTTTACATTGTTTGCATGATTTAATGATTCTATTTGAGGATAGGAGTATTAAATATACAGAGGCATTTAGTATGCAATGTTGAATAATAATTTCAGTGATTTGTTACAATAGAGAATGATAAGGTTTTTGCATTGGTTTATACTAACTTATCTCACGAGTTCTTGTTGAGTTTGGTGTGGATGAAGCTTTCGAGATTTAGGAAACCGAGATATAAAAGGAATTAAGGATACACAAAAGTTCAAGCTTGGGGATGCCCAAGGCACCCCAAGATAATATTTCAAGAAGTCTCAATCATCTAAGCTTGGGGATGCCCCGTTAGGCATCCCACCTTTCTTCTTCAACAACTATCGGTCAGTATCGGTTGAGCCTAGGTTTTTGCTTCTTCACATGAGTTGTGATATCCTTGCAATGTCATTTTATCTTGCTTTGCTTGCTGTTTGAATAAAGTACTTAAGATCTGAAATTCTTAAATGGGAGAGAGTCTTCGCATAGATACACATTTATTTAACTACTCATTGATCTTCACTTATATCTTTTTGGAGTAGTTTTTCATTTACTCATGTGCTTCACTTATATCCTATGAGTAAATTGTTGAATGAGTTGATTGTCATAAATCTGAAATTATATATGTTTCATTTGCTTATCCCATGGGGAGTAATGACTTCACATCTAAGAAGTATTGGTTGTAAATTTATTGAAGGTTAGCAAGCATTGTATTGGTCATTTGAACAATTCATGAAAGAATATTGAAGGAAGAGACATTTCACATATAAATATACTATGTTAGACATGTTTTATAATTGTGAGCACTCATTAAGTATGACATGGTAAAGAGTTGATGTTGGACAAGGAAGACAACGTAATGGGTTATGTTTTCTCACATCCCAGTTAAAGTATATTGTCATGGATCATTCAAACATGTTGAGCTTGCCTTTCCCCCTCTTGCTAGGCAAATTCCTTGCACCAAGTAGAGATACTACTTGTGCTTCCAAATATCCTTAAACCAGTTTTGCCATGAGAGTCCACCATACCTACCTATGGATTGAGTAAGATCCTTCAAGTAAGTTGTCATCGGTGCAAGCAATAAAAATTGCTCTCTAAATATGCATGATCTATTAGTGTGAAGAAAATAAGCTTTATACGATCTTGTTATGGAAGCAATAAAAGCGACGGACTGCATAATAAAGGTCCATATACAAGTGGCAATATAAAGTGACGTTCTTTTGCATTAAGATTTTGTGCATCCAACCATAAAAGCGCATGACAACCTCTGCTTCCCTCTGCGAAGGGCCTATCTTTTACTTTATGTCTTTTACTTTATGCAAGAGTCAAGGTGATCTTCACCTTTCCCTTTTTTCATTTTATCCTTCGGCAAGCACCTCGTGTTGGAAAGATCCTTATATATATATATATATATATATATATATATATATATATATCCAATTGGATGTAAGTTAGCACGAACTATTATTGTTTACATCACCCAAAGGTGAATACGTTGGGAGGCAACACTATAAGCCCCTATCTTTCTCAGTGTTTGATTAAAACTCCATAATCATAAGTATTGCGTAAGTATTAGCAATTGTAGAAGACTATATGATAGTTGAGTATGTGGAGTTTGCTAAATCAAAGCTCTAACATAGACCCTTCCGAAAAATAAGATGAATTGTAATTGTTTGATGACTGAGAATGAAGTTTTCTAGTTTTCAAGAAATTTTATGGTCTATGCTTTAACATGTGAATTTCTTGTTACTTGTTTCGTGAGAAGTTTTATGAGATGAACTACTGTGACATATAATCATGCTAGAAAAGGTGATTGAAATTATCATTGATCAAACTTGTGCACCTGCTAGCATTCACACTTCATAAATTCTTTCTTTTATCATTTACCTACTCGAGGACGAGCAGGAATTAAGCTTGGGGATGCTTATACGTCTCCAACGTATCTATAATTTCTAAAGCATTCATGCTATTTTATTATCTATTTTGAATGATTACGAGATTTATTACTAACCTACTAACCGGAGGCCCAACCCATATTGTTGTTTTATTGCCTGTTTCAGTATTTCGAAGAAAATGAATATCAAACGGAGTCCAAACAGAATGAAACCTTCGGGAGCGTGATTTTTGGAACGAACATGATCCGGGAGACTTGGAGTACAAGCCAGGGAAGCTTCGAGGAGGCCAGGAGATAGGAGGGTGGGCCAACCCCCCTAGACGCGCCCCCTGTCTCGTGGGCCCCTCGAGGCCCCCCCGACCGACTTCTTTCGCCTATATAATCCCATACCCTAAAACCATCGAATACGAAGATAGATCGGGAGTTTCGCCACCGCAAGCCTCTGTAGCCACCAAGAACCTCTCAAGAGCCCGTTCCGGCACCCTCCCGGAGGCGGAATCCCTCACCGGTGGCCATCTTCATCATCCCAGTGCTCTCCATGACGAGGAGGGAGTAGTTCACCCTCGGGGATGAGGGTATGTACCAGTAGCTATGTGTTTGATCTCTCTCTCACGCACACTCTCTCGTGTTCTCTCTATGGCACGATCTTGATGTATCGCGAGCTTTGCTATTATAGTTGGATCTTATGATGTTTCTCCCCCCTCTACTCTCTTGTAATGGATTGAGTTTTCCCTTTGAAGTTATCTTGTCAGATTGAGTCTTTAATGATTTGAGAACACTTGATGTATGTCTTGCCGTGCTTATCTGTGGTGACAATGGGATATCACGTGATCCACTTGATGTATGCTTTGGTGATCAACTTGCGGGTTCCGCCCATGAACCTATGCATAGGGGTTGGCACACGTTTTCGTCTTGACTCTCCGGTAGAAACTTTGGGGCACTCTTTGAAGTACTTTGTGTTGGTTGAATAGATGAATCTGAGATTGTGTGATGCATATCATATAATCATGCCCACGGATACTTGAGGTGACAATGGAGTATCTAGGTGACATTAGGGTTTTGGTTGATTTGTGTCTTAAGGTGTTATTCTAGTATGAACTCTATGATAGATCGAACAGAAAGAATAGCTTCATGTTATTTTACTACAGACTCTTGAATAGATAGAACAGAAAGGATAACTTTGAGGTGGTTTCGTACCCTACCATAATCTCATCGTTTGTTCTCCGCTATTAGTGGCTTTGGAGTGACTCTTTGTTGCATGTTGAGGGATAGTTATATGATCCAATTATGTTATTATTGTTGAGAGAACTTGCACTAGCGAAACTATGAACCCTATGCCTTGTTTCCTAGCATTGCAATACCGTTTACGCTCACTTTTATCATTAGTTACCTTGCTGTTTTTATATTTTCAGATTACAAAAACCTATATCTATCATCCATATTGCACCTGTATCACCATCTCTTTGCCGAACTAGTGCACCTATACAATTTACCATTGTATTGGGTGTGTTGGGGACACAAGAGACTCTTTGTTATTTGGTTGCAGGGTTGTTTGAGAGATACCATCTTCATCATACGCCTCCCACGGATTGATAAACCTTAGGTCATCCACTTGAGGGAAATTTCCTACTTTCCTACAAACCTCTGCACTTGGAGGCCGAACAACGTCTACAAGAAGAAGGTTGTGCACTAGACATCACTGCACGTGCCCCCCAGGCGGCTCCGCCCCACCAAGCCCTTCTCCGGGATCGGTGATGGCTCCACCAGCCCCCTAGGGCAGATCCGCCTCCCCATCGCCTTCGGGACCCGTGACAACTACCGCATCGAGCTCATCGACTTCGACATCGCCTGGATCGACCTACCATACAGCGCCATCCTTGGGTACCCGGCCCTGGCCAAGTTCATGGTGGCAACACATCCAGCCTACAACCTCATGAAGATGCCAGGTAACAGTGGTGTCCTCATGGTGGTGGGGGATATCAAGGACACTGTAGGCCCTCAAGCTCGCCTTCAAGTCCACGACGTCTATGCTGTCGAGCGAGAAAGGGGGCTCTGAGGCTCCAGGGGCGGCACCAGCCAAGAAGAAGTAGTTGTTTTCCCAAGACCGAGCTGAGACGAAGCAGGTGCCAGTTGATGAGGATGGGGCGTCAGGCGCCACCTTCACCATAGGAGCTAGCCTCTTGATAACCCACAAGTATAGGGGATCGCAACAGTTTTCGAGGGTAGAGTATTCAACCCAAATTTAATGATTTGACACAAGGGGAGCCAAAGAATATTCTCAAGTATTAGCAGTTGAGTTGTCAATTCAACCACACCTGGAAAACTTAATATCTGTAGCAAAGTATTTAGTAGCAAAGTAATATGGAAGTAACGGTAACAGTGGCAAAAGTAACAGTCGCAGTTTTGTAGTAATTGTAACAGCGGCAACAGTGGAGTAACTAAGCAAAGATCAATATATGAAAAGCTCGTATGCATTGGACCAATGATGGATAAATATGTCGGATGCAATTCCTCATGCAATAGTTATTACATAGGGTGACACAGAACTAGCTCCAGTTCATCAATGTACTGTAGGCATGTATTCCGAATATAGTCATACGTGCTTATGGAAAAGAACTTGCATGGCATCTTTTGTACTACCCTCCCGTGGCAGCGGGGTCCTATTGGAAACTAAGGGATATTAAGGCCTCCTTTTAATAGAGTACCCAGACCAAAGCATTAACACTTGGCGAATACATGAACTCCTCAAACTACGATCATCACTGGGAGTGGTCCCGATTATTGTCACTTCGGGGTTACCGGATCATAACACATAGTAGGTGACTACTGACTTGCAAGATAGGATCAAGAACTCACATATATTCATGAAAACATGATAGGTTTAGATCTGAAATCATGGCACTCGGGCCCTAGTGACAACATTAAGCATAGCAAAGTCATAGCAACATCAATCTTAGAACATAATGGATACTGGGGATCAAACCCTAACAAAACTAACTCGATTACATGGTAAATCTCATCCAACCCATCACCGTCCAGCAAGTCTATGATGGAATTACTCATGCACGGCGGTGAGCATCATGAAATTGGTGATGGAGGATGATTGATGATGACGACGGCGACGGATTCCCTCTCCGGAGCCGCGAACGGACTCCAGATCAGCCCTCCCGAGAGAGATTAGGGCTTGGCGGCGGCTCCGTATCATAAAACGTGATGAATCTTTTTCTTCGATTTTTTTCTCCCCGAACGTGAATGTATGGAGTTGGGGTTGATGTCGGTGGAGCCTCAGGGGGCCCACGAGATAGGGGGTGTGCCCAGGGGGGCAGGCACGCCCCCCACCCTCGTGGATAGGGTGTGGGCCCCCTGGTCTTGATTCTTTCGCCACTGTTTTTTATTAATTCCAAAAATATTCTCCGTGAAGTTTCAGGTCATTCCGAGAACTTTTATTTCTGCACAAAAATAACACCATGGCAATTCTGCTGAAAACAGCGTCAGTCCGGGTTAGTTCCATTCAAATCATGCAAGTTAAAGTCCAAAACAAGGGCAAAAGTGTTTGGAAAAGTAGATATGATGGAGACGTATCAACTCCCCCAAGCTTAAACCTTTGCTTGTCCTCAAGCAATTTAGTTGACAAACTGAAAGTGATAAAGAAAAACTTTTACAAACTCTGTTTGCTCTTGTTGTTGCAAATATGTAAAGCCAGCTTTCAAGTTTTCAGCAAAGATTATGAACTAACCACATTCACAATAACATCTAGGCCTCATATTTACTCATATCAATGGCATAATCAACTAGCGAGCAATAATAATAAATCTCGGATGACAACACTTTCTCAAAACAATCATAATATGACATAACAAGATGGTGTCTTGCTAGCCCTTTCAGAGACCGCAAAACATAAATGCAGAGCACCTCTGAAGATCAACAACTGACTGTACATTGTATTTCATGGTAAAAGAGATCCAGTCATAGTTATACTCAATATAAATTAATAGTAATGGATGCAAATGACAGTGGTCCTCTCCAATTGGTGCTTTTTAATAAGAGGATGATTACTCAACATAAAAGTAAATAGATAGGCCCTTCACAGAGGGAAGCAGGGATTTGCAGAGGTGCCAGAGCTCGAGTTTTGAAACAGAGATAAATAATATTTTGGGTGGCATATTTTCATTGTCAACATAACAACCAAGAGATCTCGATATCTTTGTAACATCCCAAAATTCTAAATTTTGGAATGTTATAAACAAATTGATAGATTTGATTGATTGTTTGATTGATTGACTGAAAGTGAGTGAATTCGAAACTTTTGAAAGTTAAATGAGAGGGAATAAAAGGACTTTCCCAAACTTTCATTTTCTTTTCTGATCTTCGTGAATTCAAATTCTTTTCACCACCAAAACCCTCGAGAGAAGATGACATGACTTCTTCCATTTATTTAAATGACAAGGGGTGTTGAAAATATTTGAATTTCATTTGGGAAATATTTCCAACCCAGGAACTTTATGCAACTCAATGATTTTCACGAGCGAAGATAAAATGACTTCTTCAAAACATATGAAATATGAGTTGGGAGTTTCAAAGAATTAAATACAGAGTTCTTTTGAATTTATTTTCAATTTGGAGTTATTTGTGTTTTATTCAAATTATTTTTCTCCAAAAATTAAATATATGGAAAATAGGGTAACATGATTCCCTACATCAGAAAAATTGGAGAGAAATAAATTTGAATTAATTTTGGTATTTTTAAAATGATTTTTATTGGGTTTTATTAGGGCAGAAGCACTCTTGTTTTATTTGAATTTGTGTGTATTTTATTTGAAGCTAAAATAATGTTCAGGTTGTAGAAAATCTTTTTCTGAAATTTTGATATATTATATGCCCATATAATATTTTCATTTAATTTGTTTTATTATTTCATTTGTCTGGAAATTGTTTATTTAAAAAAAATCCTCTCGCCGAATTGGGCCGGCCCAGCTTCCTGCCAGGCCGCGGCCCAGCCCAGCCGCCGTCACCCCATCCCCGATCTCCCATAGGAGACCGACTCCCGCACAGGAGCACCGCCGCCGCCGTCCCATGGCCGGACTCCACGCCGCCCTTGCCCCTTGCCCACGCCACCGCCCCTCCCCTGGCCTTTAAAAGGCGGGCCCCGACGCCCCAACTCCCCTCTCTTCCCTCGCTCGCCGCCCCGCCGCCTAAGTCGCCGCCGCCGGCGAGATCCGCCCCGCGCCGCCGCCCGAAGCCGCCACCCTCGCCGCCTATGCCCACCGCCTTCGCCACCACCGCACCCGCCGCCCAGCGCCGCCCCTCCCCGTGCGCCTCGCCGTCTCCTCCGACGACCCGAGCCGCCCGCCGGAGGCCCCGCGCCGCCTCGCCGGACTCGCCGAAGTTAACCGAATCGCCCCGGGTTTTTTTGAGGAAAACCGCCTACGGTATAAAACCGTCCCGGTTCCCTGTTTTTGTTTTGTAAAACCGGTTTTTTTTGTTTAGTTATACAAAGAACGTTTTCCGTTTAGGTAGATCTAGCGAACGATTTCGTTCGTTAGCGTTCTGTAACGAACGTTCTCTATTTAGTTTTTTTTCTTTTATTTTAGTTTTTCTGCCAGGGACTCGTTTGTGAATATTTTTATTTACAGATTAGCCCCTGTTTTTCAAACGACTATAACTTTTTACCCATTAGTCGGAGTCCAACGAAAACAATGCCCACTTCTTTGTTATGATCTCCTCTATCCAGTAAAACAACTCAAACATGTTTTTGAAAGTTTAAAATTTGAATTAGATCAGATTTGAATTTGAACTTTGTTTGATCATAACTTGAGTTTTATAACTCCGTTTGAGTTGATTCTTTTTGCAAATCGAAGCTCTTGACCTAAACTTTCTGATAAGGCCAAATTCACTTAGTTTTGGTACTGTTAGAAATTGTTTTATGCTGCAAGAGTTATTTTCTTGGTTTTGATGTTTTCCGAGTTGTTCTCTTCGTTCTTTTCGATCTTTTGATTGATTGCTTATGTGTGGTTACTATTGATTGCTTACGATAGATTGACCGGAGTGTGACGAGTAGAAACATCAAGAGTATTGAGTGCGAATCATCTTCATCAACATTGCAGGCAAGTAACACTTTGATCATACTTCTTCTCATACCCAGTTTTTATGCATTAGATCTATCCTCAAGCACTTGCATGATTAGGATCTAATTAAATTGTGGCTTTTGGGAAGTAGATTGAGGTAGTACCCATTACCTGGTTTATTATCAAACCCTTGGGAGTTACTTCTACGTTTGCTTATTATGCCATGCTATGCTAGTAGACGTGGATTGGGTGAGTGTATCCATGACAGATGTGAGATTGTTATTTAATGGTTTATTTAAGGTGGCAACTTAAACACACATCTGGGTGGATTGAGGCACCTGGTTTCTATCAGGATTTGCCTGTATTTCTTCGGACCGCCACCCAGGCTCAAAGGGATCATGAGATTATTCAAACTAGAAACTTCCGTGTGCAGCCACAAGCCATTATGGGCTCTGGCATAGTTGATTAAGTTGTGCGAACTCTTACGGGTAGACTAGAAGATGTAGGGGAAAGTAGGTGTACCGGTCTACCCACAAGTAAGGTGCTAGTGCTTCTGAAAGACTATGTCTCGGTCATCCGTCTTTCAAACACCATGTAGTACGAGAAACCAAATGGAGGCGATCGAGTCTTGTGGGGAAAAGTGCGCAAACCTCTGCAGAGTGTATAAACTAATCATGGTTAGCCGTGTCCCCGGTTATGGGCATCTTGAGTATCTAGAACTTGGATATCATGTGAATCTCATCATGTTACTCTAATTTAATGTTGTTGGGTTTAATGAGTACTTTTAATTGGGATTGAGGATCCTGTCAACCATTCTCAATGTTCAACAACCACCATGATAGTTAAATAAATTTATTCCTTTGAAGTAGGGAAAAATTGGCTTTTCGCAAAACCGTATAACCATAGAGATTTTCCACCAGCCATATATGCATGTAGTATAGGCTTATTCATTCCATTATTCTCTATGTGTTACATTGCCAGCATATTCCATGTGCTGACCCGTTTTCGGGCTGCAACTTTTCATGTTGCAGACTTTTCAGACACGAGTAAGTGATACGTTAGGGTTACGATTTCCTATACTCAACTTTTGTCGTTGGTGTTGATGGGAATCCACAACCTTGTTGCTTCCGCTATCTTTTGGATTGAGGTAATAGTATTTACGTTATTTATACATGTGATTTACCTCTGTTATGAATCCTCGAGTACTGTGTGTGTCAGCATACCGATCCAGGGATGACACATAAGCACAGAGACTTGACCCATTCAGGTCGGGTCGCTACAAGATGGTATCAGAGCACATGTTGACTGTAGGACGTGACCCTAGAAACTGGCAAGCCCATAGGAATGATTTTTCTCTACAATTTTCTTTTCAAAAGAATCTTTTACCTCTTTTCACTTCTGAGCTTATTCAAATATTCCCTTTTAGTGAGACCATACCCCTTTTCCCTCTTTGACCCCTCGAAGATTCGACTGATGACGACTCCAAGAAGGACCAGATATCGTACAACTAAGACCATACGGAATGAAGAGGATTTTACCATACTTTATGATAATGGAAACTGCAACAGTTGAAGACTCCGAAGACTAGGAGAATTTGAAGGCTTTAAAGAATTTCCAGATTTGTAAGACCTAGAAAGGCTACCCTTATGGAACTTGACAGACTATGAAACTGTCAATACCCGAGATAAAGGTGTATCGGAGAAAGACCTGAACATGGAGCACTAGAACTCAAGGTTTTGTCAAGAAAGCCCCAAGGCAGGAAATATCAATTATGGAATGATAGCTCATGGCAGAGACATAGTCATAAACATGGATTTCCATGATGCTATCGCTCGCCCATGCTATTGTCACCGTGAGGTGTTAAGCATTCATATTTAGGAATAATTGGATGACAAAAGGGCTAATGGAGCACCTACCAGCAAGAGATCAATTTTTAACCTTAGCCGGTGTATCACCAGGATCTGAAGTGTTACATCAAGAAGTTAAGATGGACCTACAAGAAGCATTATTTGATAAGGAAGTGTTTCGTTAAGAACTCAGGACCCAGAAGTTTGGAACACAACTCCAGAAAAATTAAAGGACGGCATGATAGACCTTGCGTCAACAGAGATGATTTGGCAAAAGAACTTGAGAAGGACAAGCATGATCAGAAGGAGCCATCGGAGACATGACCAAGACTTGAAGAGCTTGATGACGTTGAGATCTATTGACCTTTAGAAGACCAAACCCCTGTTACATACCTGCGATAGATGCGACGTTTGTGAGCTGTCATTTGTTTGTTGTTTTTCCGACAGCCACAATAAAACCTGTCTTTTCAAAAACTATTGTTTGCCTTGTGTGTATCCCTCTCGATCTCTCTTATCCCACCCCAAACCCATGGACCCAATAGAGGGTGAATGGAGATGAGCTTATATTTTCTGGACCGATGAGTCAATTGGAGACGGACCGATGGATTCAGAACATGGAGGATCACTTGGAGAATAACCCTATAACCGGAAAGGATATGACCTAGCATGCTCTTCAGTGTTTTGAAAGAGGCGCTGCTACTTGGTGGAGGATGTACCAAACCATCAACGGATGGCAAAGAGTAACCACTTGGGAAGAATTTAAGTTGACTCTGCAAAGATCCCGGTTTGTGTCCCAGAAGTTGAAGCCTTATGGAAAAGATATGAAGAAACCTTGTGCATGTAAGATTTGTGGAGAAATAGGACACAAACATAAAGAAAACAAGGACGAATACCCTCATAAGCGGAGGATTTCCAAAGGAGTTAGCAGAGAATCTCAGGGAACTTCGGTTGGAGAATGTTCCCAAAGGTTTTGTTGCAGCAATGGAAGTTCAGTCTACATTGTTGGGAAAAATCCGTGAAGCTCAGAAGGATGACAAAGAGATTGCTGAGGTAAAAGAGAGGATGAGCAAAGGAAAGGCCAAAGGTTTTCGTAAGGATGAGCATGACACCTTATGGTTCGAGGAACGTGTATATGTTCCCAGTAATACAAAGATCAGGAAGTAAATACTTTAGGAGGCTCATGACTCACCATACTCGATTCGCCCTGGAAACACCAAGATGTATTTGGATTTGAAGGAGCGTTTCTGGTGGACTAGTATGAAGAAGGATATTGCGGAGTATGTAGTCGTAGTGATGTATGTCAGAGAGTAAAGGCAGAGCATCAGAAGCCAGCAGAATTACTGCAGCCTATGCCGATACCTGAATGGAAGTGGGATAAGCTTGGCATGGATTTCATTACCGGATTTCCCAGAACCGAACAAGATATGATTCTATCTGGGTAGTAGTTGATTTGATTGACCAAAGTGGCTCACTTTATCCCAGTGAAAACCACCTATACAAGTGAGAAGTTGGCCAAGATATATTTGACCAGGATCATATGTCTGCATGGAGTTCCGAGGACCATCGCATCAGATAGAGGAACACAGTTTACCTCAAAGTTTTGGAATCAGCTGCACTAGAATTTGGGTACTAGGCTAGAGTTCAGTACAGCCTTTCATCCGCAGACAGATGGATAAATCGAGAGAGTCAATCAGATTCTGGAGGACATGTTGAGAACTTGAGTGCTAGATTATGGATCCGAGGGGGATGATAATCTACCTTACGCGGAGTTCTCATACAACAACAGCTACCAAGTCAGTTTGGAGATGGCCCCTTTTTAAGCTTTGTATGGGAGAAGGAGCCAGACACCGTTGATGTGGGGTGAAGTTGGAGACCGTCAGTTGTTTGGACCAAATGTGAACAAGGATGTCAGAAGAGAATGTTAAGTTGATTCGAGATAAACTGAAGGTAGCTCAGTCCAGGCAGAAGAGTTATGCAGACTCAAAAACGCAAGGAGGTAGTCTATGAAATTGGAGACAGAGCATATCTTTGTGTGCCACCTCTGCGAGGAGTTAAACGATTTGGAGTTAAAGGAAAGTTAGCCCCGAGACTTGTAGGACCATACCGAGTTTTGGAGCGTATGGGAGAAGTGGACAGCAAGTTGGAGTCACCCGAAGGACTGTCAAGAGTTCATGAGGTGTTTTACGTTTTCCAGTTGAAGAAGTGCCATGCAGAGATGGCCAAAATTCTCTTGAAAGGACGCTTGACCCTGGAAAGGATAATGATGTTCCACGAAGAGGAGTATGAACTTCATAAGTATAAGTTTTTATCTCGGTATGTGGGATATCCCCACGAGGATGAAGAGATGAATTACTATTGGATATAAAGGAGGTGTGATGTTGGAAATATGGATCAATGGAAATTCCATGATGAGTCTGAGTAATCATGTCCTAGTTTGGTGCAAATAGAAGGAAGAAAGACTTTACAATTGGATGGATTTTGAGTATGCTAGGAAGATGGAAGTTGGATGTTGGAATAATGATCAGTTGCCCCGATGATGAGTTCAAGGTTTACAAGTGATGAGATGGGCCATAACCCACAGGCCCCAGGACCTGCCAAGAAGCAAGCACACTCTTGCTGAAGGAAAAACTCTGGAAGGAGTTACGTTTTTATCGATAGACGACCTTATAGGAGTAACGCAAAACCTGAGAGTTGTGAAGGAACGGTAGTTGTTTGTTTGGCTTGCAGAATCAATGGATTTATCCGAACTTGGTTCGTCGACAAGAGAAATTCTGCAATGCTTGTGAGGATGACTGAGTGTTAGCATGCGAGATTCGCTAAACCATATACAAGATAATGATTTGGGTGCGGGATGGATTGATCACCATACTGACTTACTCTTATTATTCTCCTTGCTATGTGGGATGGTAAATCTGAGTGACTTACCTATAGTATAGAGACGACGATCAAAACCTTGTTTAAACCTTAGAATGGTATAGGTATTTTCCCCTGTACAAGGCAGTTGTTGCCAATCGTAGGATATACGGTGAGGTTCAGCCCAGACCCGTTTTCTGCAGGAGAAACCATAAATTGTTGACCACCATGAGATATCGATAGTTGTTTAGTATTGGCGCAAGACCCGTCAGCTAAGAAGACCCAGTCTCGGAATAACCTTACCAAGATAAAAGGACCGAAGAATTGCCGCTACCGGAAGAGCCAGAGAAGGAATTGTCTTGAAGATCTGAGAAGACCGACACTGTCAGGAAAAAGGATAAAGTATATAAGTTTTGATGGAACCGTAACCATGTTTCTAAGGGTGGTAGCACCCGAGACCCCGGAGACGATCGATGGATTTTGAGAAGACCCCCAAACCCTAACCTATTTCTTGCTAGCCTCTCCGAATCTCGAGGACGAGATTCATTTTAAGGGTGGTAGTTTGTAACATCCCAAAATTCTAAATTTTGGAATGTTATAAACACATAGATAGATTTGATTGATTGTTTGATTGATTGACTGAAAGTGAGTGAATTTGAAACTTTTGAAAGTTAAATGAGAGGGAATAAAAGGACTTTCCCAAACTTTCATTTTCTTTTCTGATCTTCGTGAATTCAAATTCTTTTCACCACCAAAACCCTCGAGAGAAGATGACATGACTTCTTCCATTTATTTAAATGACAAGGGGTGTTGAAAATATTTGAATTTCATTTGGGAAATATTTCCAACCCAGGAACTTTATGCAACTCAATGATTTTCACGAGCGAAGATAAAATGACTTCTTCAAAACATATGAAATATGAGTTGGGAGTTTCAAAGAATTAAATTCAGAGTTCTTTTGAATTTATTTTCAATTTGGAGTTATTTGTGTTTTATTCAAATTATTTTTCTCCAAAAATTAAATATATGGAAAATAGGGTAACATGATTCCCTACATCAGAAAAATTGGAGAGAAATAAATTTGAATTAATTTTGGTATTTTTAAAATGATTTTTATTGGGTTTTATTAGGGCAGAAGCACTCTTGTTTTATTTGAATTTGTGTGTATTTTATTTGAAGCTAAAATAATGTTCAGGTTGTAGAAAATCTTTTTCTGAAAATTTTGATATATTATATGCCCATATAATATTTTCATTTAATTTGTTTTATTATTTCATTTGTCTGGAAATTGTTTATTTAAAAAAAATCCTCTCGCCGAACTGGGCCGGCCCAGCTTCCTGCCAGGCCGCGGCCCAGCCCAGCCGCTGTCACCCCGTCCCCGATCTCCCGCAGGAGACCGACTCCCGCACGGGAGCGCCGCCGCCGCCGTCCCATGGCCGGACTCCGCGCCGCCCTTGCCCCTTGCCCACGCCACCGCCCCTCCCCTGGCCTTTAAAAGGCGGGCCCCGACGCCCCAACTCCCCTCTCTTCCCTCGCTCGCCGCCCCGCCGCCGGCGAGATCCGCCCCGCGCCGCCGCCCGAAGCCGCCACCCTCGCCGCCTATGCCCACCGCCTTCGCCACTACCGCACCCGCCGCCCAGCGCCGCCCCTTCCCGTGCGCCTCGCCGTCTCCTCCGACGACCGGAGCCGCCCGCCGGAGCCCCCGCGCCGCCTCGCCGGACTCGCCGAAGTTAACCGAACCGCCCCGGGTATTTTTTGACGAAAACCGCCTACGGTATAAAACCGTCCCGGTTCCCCGTTTTTGTTTTATAAAACCGGTTTTTTTCTTTAGTTATACAGAGAACGTTTTCCGTTTAGGTAGATCTAGCGAACGATTTCATTCGTTAGCGTTCTGTAATGAACGTTCGCTATTTAGTTTTTTTCTTTTATTTTAGTTTTTCTGCCAGGGACTCGTTTGTGAATATTTTTATTTACAGATTAGCCCCTATTTTTCAAACGACTATAACTTTTTACCCATTAGTCGGAATCCAACGAAAACAATGCCCACTTCTTCGTTATGATCTCCTCTATCCAGTAAAACAACTCAAACATGTTTTTGAAAGTTTAAAATTTGAATTAGATCATATTTGAATTTGAACTTTGTTTGATCATAACTTGAGTTTTATAACTCCGTTTGAGTTGATTCTTTTTGCAAATTGAAGCTCTTGACCTAAACTTTCTGATAAGGCCAAATTCACTTAGTTTTGGTACTGTTAGAAATTGTTTTATGCTGCAAGAGTTATTTTCTTGGTTTTGATGTTTTCCGAGTTGTTCTCTTCGTTCTTTCCGATCTTTTAATTGATTGCTTATGTGTGGTTACTATTGATTGCTTACGATAGATTGACCGGAGTGTGACGAGTAGAAACATCAAGAGTATTGAGTGCGAATCATCTTCATCAACATTGCAGGCAGGTAACACTTTGATCATACTTCTTCTCATACCCAGTTTTTATGCATTAGATCTATCCTCAAACACTTGCATGATTAGGATCTAATTAAATTGTGGGTTTTGGGAAGTAGATTGAGGCAGTACCTATTACCTGGTTTATTATCAAACCCTTGGGAGTTACTTCTACGTTTGCTTATTATGCCATGCTATGCTAGTAGACGTGGATTGGGTGAGTGTATCGATGACAGATGTGAGATTGTTATTTAATGGTTTATTTAAGGTGGCAACTTAAACACACATCTGGGTGGATTGAGGCACCTGGTTTCTATCAGGATTTGCCTGTATTTCTTCGGACCACCACCCAGGCTCAAAGGGATCATGAGATTATTCAAACTAGAAACTTCCGTGTGCAGCCACAAGCCATTATGGGCTCTGGCATAGTTGATTAAGTTGTGCGAACTCTTACGGGTAGACTAGCAGATGTAGGGGAAAGTAGGTGTACCGGTGTACCCACAAGTAAGGTGCTAGTGCTTCTAAAAGACTATGTCTCGGTCATCCGTCTCTCAAACATCATGTAGTGCGAGACACCAAACGGAGGCGATCGAGTCTTGTGGGGAAAAGTGCGCAAACCTCTGCAGAGTGTATAAACTAATCATGGTTAGCCGTGTCCCCGGTTATGGGCATCTTGAGTATCTAGAACTTGGATATCATGTGAATCTCATCATGTTACTCTAATTTAATGTTGTTGGGTTTAATGAGTACTTTTAATTGGGATTGAGGATGCTGTCAACCATTCTCAATGTTCAACAACCACCATGATAGTTAAATAAATTTATTCCTTTGAAGTAGGGAAAATTGGCTTTTCGCAAAACCTTATAACCATAGAGCTTTTCCACCAGCCATATATGCATGTAGTATAGGCTTATTCATTCCATTATTCTCTATGTGTTACATTGCCAGCATATTCCATGTGCTGACCCGTTTTCGGGCTGCAACTTTTCAGACGAGGAGTAAGTAATACGTTAGGGTTACAATTTCCTATACTCAACTTTTGCCGTTGGTGTTGATGGGAATCCACAACCTTGTTGCTTCCGCTATCTTTTGGATTTAGGTAATAGTATTTACGTTATTTATACATGTGATTTACCTCTGTTATAAATCCTCGAGTACTGTGTGTGTCAGCATACCGATCCAGGGATGACACATAAGCACAGAGACTTGACCCATTCGGGTCGGGTCGCTACAATCTTCCATGCTACACACATTATAGGCGGTTCCCAACCAGAATGGTAAATTTTATACTTCCCCACCACAAACAAGCATCAATCCATGGCTTGCCCGAAACAACGGGTGCCTCCAACTAACAACAATCTTGGGGGAGTTTTGTTTTCAATTATTTTGTTTTGAGCATGGGACTGAGCATCCCGGTTACCAGCCATTTTCTCGTGACTGAGGAGCGGAGTCCACTCCTTGTGAGAATAACCCACCTAGCATGGAAGATATAGATAGCCCTAGTTGATACATGAGCTATTCGAGCATACAAAACAGAATTTTATTTGAAGGTTCGGAGTTTGGCACATACAAATTTACTTGGAACGGCAGGTAAATACCGCATATAGGAAGGTATGGTGGACTCATAAGGAATAAGTTTGGGGTTTATGGAAGTGGATGAACAAGCAGTATTCCCGCTTAGTACAAGTGAAGGCTAGAAAGAGACTGGGAAGCGACCAACTAGAGAGCGACAACAGTCATGAACATGCATTAAGATTAATCAACAATGAGTGCAAGCATGAGTAGGATATAAATCAACATGAACATAAATATCATGGAGGCTATGTTGATTTTGTTTCAACGACATGCGTGAACATGTGCCAAGTCAAGCCACTCGAATTGTTCAAAGGAGGATACCACCCTATCATACCACATCAGAACCATTTTAATAGCATGTTGGCACGCAAGGTAAACCATTATAAACTGATAGTGGTAAAGGTGTCCTGTCTTTCGATGAGATGGTGATTATCGTTTCGGAGGAGTAGACTTTGATGATCCGACTACGTACGTGCGAGGACGTCACGCCTTAGCAATCGCTAAACCAACTCCGAGAGGTTAACGACCACTCCGGAGCACAATTAACCTGACCACGAGGGTCTATTTCCTGCGAGCAAATGAAGAACAAGCAAGAAATTGATATTGCAATCTGGATATTGCGAATATAATATGAAAGCTTTATTGATCAAGATGGGGTTCTGTGACGTCTTGGTCTGGTCGTTGAACACAAAGAAGTACGCGAAGTTGCAACTATGGCAGACTTTTAATCTAAAAGAACCCAAAGTCTAAACGGTGCCCTAAGGGCTGTATATATGGAGGAAGAGGCGGGAATTTTGTGGCCCTTGGGGGAGGGGTCTGAAACCAACAATATCTCTTGTTTCCCCACACATACGGACTCTAAAAATAGCCTATACTTATGTATTTCGAAATTACATGGGCCTGGCCCAATAATAAGGTGACGCAGCACCTAGAATAGCCTCTAGACGAAATTTATGAAGTGGCATCTTGTATATTTCGTCCAAGACTTCATTCACTCGTTATGGTGGCTTCAAAGTCCTGAAATCATCACTTGTGACTCCGTTCTTGTTCCCCTTGCGCATGCCATCATCTCCATGCTTGGTCTTGCTCCAGTGTTCATCCCTCTTCTCCATGCCAAGCCCTTCATTTGTAAGCAAAACAAATGTATCCAATTTAGGCAGCATCATATTCTCATGAACATTAGAATCATTACCAAGCAACGAAAGTACCTGATAATTTAATTGGCGTGCGCGAGCTCTTGTAGTTGGTCCAGTATATGTATCAGTGGGGGCTGTAGGTGTAACAGTGGTATTGATGTTCTCATCATCCTCCCCTTCTTGAAATGAAGTCGTCCTCGACGGAAGCTCATCTTCCTCACCCAAATAAGGCTTCAAATCTGCAATGTTAAAAGTCAGACTAACCCCAAAATCTGCAGGCAGCTCAAGTTTATATGCATTATCATTGATTTTCTCTAACACCTTAAAAAGACCATCAGCACGTGGCATTAGCTTTGATTTGCACAATTTAGGAAACCTATCCTTACGCAAATGTAACCAAACAAGATCTCAAGGTGCAAAGACAACATGTTTTCTACCCTTATCTCCAGCAAGTTTATATTTAGCATTCATACGCTCTATGTTTTCCTTAGTTAAACTCATGCAGTTTTAAGATCAATTCAGCATGTTGTTTAGCATCAAAATTAACCTTCTCCGAAGATGGAAGAGGCAACAAATCAAAATTAACCAAACACAATTTCAAAAGGGCACATCTTAGTAGTGGAATGCAATGAACGATTATAAGCAAATTCAATATGAGGCAAGCATTCTTCCCATATTTTCTTGTTATTCTTCAAAACAGCCCTAAGCATAGTAGACAATGTTCTATTGACTACTTCAGTTTGTCCATCAGTTTGGGGGTGACAAGTAGTACTAAAAAGTAGTTTAGTCCCCAACTTAGCCCATAAACATCTCCAAAGGTGGCTAAGAAATTTAGTATCACGATCTGAAAAAATAGTATTTGGCACACCATGCAAGCGAATAATTTCACGAAAGAACAAATCAGCAACATTAATAGCATCATCGCTTTTATGACATGGTATAAAGTGTGCCATTTTCGAGAATCTATCCACGACAACAAATATGCTATCCCTCCCCTTATTTGTTCGAGGTAAACCTAAAACAAAGTCCATAGATATATCCTCCCAAGGAACACTAGGTACAAGCAAAAGCATATATAAACCATGAGGATTGAGTCGTGACTTAGCTTTTTGACATGTAGTGCAGCGAGCAACAAAACGCTCAACATCCCGGTTCATATTTGGCCAAAAGAAATGTGTAGCAAGTATATCCTCCGTCTTCTTCACGCCAAATTGTCCCATTAATCCTCCTCCATGCGCCTCCTACAACAACAAAAGACGAACGAAGCTAGCTGGAATGCATAGCTTGTTAGCACGAAACACAAATCCATCGTTAACGATGAACTTGTTCCATGTTCTCCCTTCTTTACAATTTTGCAATACATCTTTAAATTCAGCATCATGCACATATTGATCTTTGATGGTCTCCAAACCAAATATTTTAAAGTCAAGTTGTGAAAGCATAGTATAACAACGAGACAATGCTTCAGCAATAACATTTTCTTTACCCTTCTTGTGTTTAATGACATATGGGAAAGTCTCAATGAATTCAACCCATTTAGCATGTCTACGGTTCAGTTTTGCTTGACTTTTAATGTGTCTCAAAGATTCATGATCAGAATGTATAACAAATTCTTTAGGCCATAAATAATGTTACCATGTTTCTAAAGTCCGAACAAGAGCATATAATTCTTTATCATAACTAGAATAGTTCAAACTAGGCCCACTCAATTTTTTGGAAAAGTATCCAACATGTTTGCCATCTTGTAATAACACACCTCCTAATCGAATTCCACTAGCATCACATTCAAGCTCAAAAGTCTTATTAAAATCAGGAAGTTGGAGTAAAGGAGCATGTGTCAACTTATCTTTCAATACCGTGAAGGCTTCTTCCTGTGCGGTACCCCAAACAAAAGGCACATCTTTCTTTGTAAGTTCATTGAGAGGTGCAGCAATGGTGCTGAAATCTCTCACAAAACGCCTATAAAATCCAGCGAGGCCAAGAAAACTCCTCACTTGTGTGACCATTTTGGGTTGCGGCTAACTCTCAATAGCTTCAATCTTGGCTTTATCAACTTCAATTCCCTGTGGAGTAACAACATAGCTAAGAAAAGATACTCGGTCGGTGCAAAATGTGCACTTCCCAAGGTTACCAAACAAACGTGCATCACGTAGACCAATAAAAACATCACATAAATGTTCCAAATGTTCCTCCAAAGATCTGCAATAAATCAGTATATCATCAAAATAGACTACCACAAATCATCCAATGAAAGCACGTAAAACTTCGTTCATTAATCTCATGAAAGTACTAGGTGCATTAGTTAGCCCAAAAGGCATGACTAACCACTCATATAATCCAAACTTAGTTTTAAATGTTGTTTTCCATTCATCCCCCAATTTCATACGAATTTGATGGTATCCACTATACAAATCAACTTTGGAGAATGTTGTGGAGCCACTCAATTCATCAAGCATATCATCTAGCCTAGGAATAGGATGACGATAACGAATAGTAATATTATTAATGCCTCTACAATCAACGCACATACGCGATGTACCATCCTTTTTCGGCACTAGAATAATAGGAACAATACAAGGACTATGGGATTCACGTATATAACCTTTGTCGAGAAGCTCCTGTACTTGACACATAATCTCCTTCGTCTCCTCTGGATTGGTACGGTATGGTGCATGGTTTGGCAGTGAAGCACCGGGAATTAAGTCAATCTAATGCCCAATCCCTCGAATAGGCGGTAATCTCGATGGCACGTCTTGTGGAAATATTTCAGCGAACTCCTGCAAAATGTTAGTGACAGCAGGAGGCAAAGAGGAAGGCATGTCCTCGAATGAAAATAATGCTTCTTTGCACACAAAAGCATAGCAAACAGATTTGCTGAAATCTAGCTCATCAATATCAGATTTGGTGGCAAATAAACACGCACTTTTCAATTTAATTTCAGAAGCAACACTAGATGGTTTATTATTAGGCTTCATTTGTTGCTCAAATTCTTTTGCCACAATCTGATTTTCACTCTTATTCTTCTCTTGTTTTTCTTTATTAGCTCTATTAATATCATCTTTCAAAATGGAATCAGGAGTCATAGGAAGCAAAGTAATATTTTTATCCTTATGAACAAGAGTATATTGATTGTTTCTACCATGGTGTAGAAAATGTTTATCAAATTGCCATGGTCGACCAAGTAATAAGGAATATACTAAAATGCACACGAGTAGTACGTGTTACCTTAACCTTGCCGCTGTTGTTGAACCATTGGATGTATTAAGGATGTGGATGTGGTCTTGTGGTGAGAGATAGCTTCTCCACCATCTCCATGCTAGCCATGTTGTTGCAACTCCCTCCATCTATGATGACGCGCACATAACGTTCCTTCACAACCCCTTTGTATGGAACAAATTATGCCTCTAATTTTGCTCAGCTTGAGTGACCTGCACACCCAGAACACGTTGAGAAACTAAACATTCATACCTGTCAGCATCTTCAGGAGCCATGCATTGTGTCTCATGATCAGAATCATCTCCACGGTGTTCTTCACGTATAATAAGAGCCAAAGTCTCCTCATCATAGTCACTAGCGGATTCATACCCACCATCCTCAGTAGCAATCATCACACACTAAGATTTGCATTCTCGCGCATAATGTCCTCTTCCCTTACAACGACGACAAACAATATCACTTGTGTGCCCTGTTGATGCCATGGAAGAAGAAGAACTATGTGCAGGCCTGGCAGGTGTGCTCTTGGCAGATAGTGGTGGTTGTGCCTGCTTTCTTGTATCACGGCTGGAGGTGGCAACTGATGGAGGTGCTCGTGCAGTGGAAGTAGAGGATGCACGCGGTGTCCATGATGAAGGTCGACCTGCAGAAAAGTTAGTTCGCGCAAATGCTTGTCGATCCTGCACTTCACGTTCATCTTTACAAGAAAGATGGAATAAACGAGTGATATTAGTATACTCCTTATACTCTAGAATGGTCTGAATCTCTCTATTTAATCCACCCATAAAACGTGCAAGCATAGCTTCATTCTCCTCAACAATACCACATCTAATCATGCCAGTTTGTAATTCCTGATAATATTCTTCTGCAGAAGTTTTTCCTTGTCTTAAACACTGCAATTTTTGAAGCAATTCACGTTGATAATATGGTGGAACCCAACGAGTACGCATAGCAGTTTTCAAAGCAGCCCAAGTAGCTGGAATAGGATATAATCTACAATGTTCAGACCACCATACACATGCAAAACTAGTGAAAGCACAAACAGCAGCAGCAACCCGTCTCTCCTCGGGATATTGTAAACATGTAAAACGTTGTTCAATTTCTAACTCCCAAGTAAGATATATATCAGGAACATATCTACCCTCAAATGGTGGAATATTCAATTTCAGTTTAGGAACATGGTCATGATCTCGTACCTGAGGTGGTGGTGCAGGCCTACCATTGCGATTATATACCTGAGGTCAGCCTGCTGGTGGTGGTGCTGATGGTTGCACGTAGTTCTGATTTTGATCAACCTCATCCTCATAATTGCCCGCATAATCATCATCCTCCTGGGTACCACCAGCAGCAGTAGCAGGAGCCAATGAAGCATCAACAATAGGTAGAGCAGCACTAGAATTTTGACCAAGCTCAATTGGAACACGCTGTGCTTGTCGCACTTGATTTGGAAGGCACAGTTGTTGTTGTTGTTGTAGAGGTGCGACAGGTGTAGCCGGCGGTGGTGGTGGAAGACGCGCGAGCAATTCATTAAACTTGTTATCGAGTTTTGTTTCGAACGTCTTCTCAATGCCATCTATCTTCTCCATGGCCTCTTCAAATCTGTTTAGCACATCTTGCACCTGTCCACTCATCATTTGTTGAAATTTATCATGTAGCCGTTTGTTCATCATGCTCTCCCAATCAGTCTCATCGCCTTGTGATCCTGCCATGGTTAGCAGCACTAGAAACACAAAAGAATATGATCCTACAGACTACTAGGAAGTGGTAGTGATGGTGGTGTGTCACAAATCCTTCAAGCGAATCTCAAATTCTTACCAGTTCTTACCCAGCAGTAGGTGGTGATTGGCAACCATTGTAGTCAAAACTCTCGAAGCTTGGATAGAGTGATTACCAAGGAGAGTCAAACGCATGACGTAGATGTATGTGGAGTTGGGAAGGCTTATGATATGGTAGCAAAAAGGGCCAGCAATAACCAATTCAAAGATGCAAAGTTGAATAAACGCTCAACGACGGTACTGTGCTGGTCCTAGGCTAGACCGTGCTAGAGACGTGAGCCTAGAACACTAATAAAATCACGGTGCTGCATGGAAATAAGGGAAAAGCACACTCTGAATTATTTTTTTGCTCTTTTTTTGCGCTCCTCTTTTTTTTTGCCGAAAAACACTATAATGGCGAGTGTCTCAAAACTCTTCCCAAGTCAAGATAACAGGGGAGACACGAAATGTTTTGCGACCAATTTTTTTTATTGACTGCCCGGACCCAAAACTTGGAAAAGGCTCAAAAAGAACTTTCTATAACGGCGACTGTCTCAATACGGTTGGAAACAACTAAAAATAGGATAGCCAAAAAAAATTTATCAAGTGCAATTTTGGAAAATTTTGGGCCTAAACGGAGGGTGGTTTCCGGACTCATAAGGAACAAGTTTGAGGTTTATGGAAGTGGATGCACAAGCAGTATTCCCGCTTAGTACAAGTGAAGGCTAGAAAGAGATTGGGAAGCGACCAACTAAAGAGCGACAACAGTCATGAACATGCATTAAGATTAATCAACAATGAGTGCAAGCATGAGTAGGATATAAATCACCATGAACATAAATATCGTGGAGGCTATGTTGATTTTGTTTCAACTACATGCGTGAACATGTGCCAAGTCAAACCACTCGAATCGTTCAAAGGAGGATACCACCCTATCATACCACATCACAACCATTTTAATAGCATGTTAGCACGCAAGGTAAACCATTATAATTTGATAGAGGCAAAGGTGTCCCGTCTTTCGATGAGATGGTGATTATCGTTTCAGGGGAGTAGACTTTGACGATCCGACTACATACGTGTGAGGACATCGTCCCTTAGCAATCGCTAAACCAACTCCGAGAGGTTATTGACCACGCTGGAGCACAATCAACCTGACCACGAGGGTCTGTTTCCTGTGAGCAAATGAAGAACAAGCAAGAAATTGAGATTGCAATCTGGATATTGCAAATATAAGATGAAAGCTTTATTGATCAAGATGGGGTTCTATGACGTGTTGCTCTGGTAGTTGAACCCAAACGAAGTACGCGAAGTTGCAGCTATGGCGAACTTTTAATCTAAACAAAACCCCAAAGTCTAAACGGTGCCCTAAGGGCTGTATATATGGAGAAAGAGGGGGAATTTCGTGGCCCTTGGGGGAGGGGTCCGAAACCAACCCTATCTCTTGTTTCCCACACATACGGACTCTAAAAATAGCCTATACTTATGTATTTTGAAATTACTTGGGCCTGGCCCAATAATAAGGTGATGCAACAGCTAGAATAGCCTCTAGACGAAATTTATGAAGTGGCATCTTGTATATTTCGTCCAAGACTTCATGCACTCATTATGGTGGCTTCAAAGTCCTGAAATCATCACTTGTGACTCCGTTCTTGTTCCCCTTGCGCATGCCATCATCTCCATGCTTGGTCTTGCTCCAGTGTTCATCCCTCTTCTCCATGCCAGGCCCTTCATTTGTAAGCAAAACAAATGTATCCAATTTAGGCAGCATCATATTCTCATGAACATTAGAATCATTACCAAGCAACGAAAGTACCTGATAATTTAATTGGCGCACGCGAGCTCTAGTAATTTGTCTAGTATATGTAGCAGTAGGGGTTGTAGGTGTAGCAATGGTATTGATGTCCTCATCATAAACACCTAGCTAAATAAGCATGGCATGAGCAACTATAATCTCTAATTATCATTGCAAATATGTTTCATTCACAATAGCCTGAATCAGGAACGATGAGCTAATCATATTTACAAAAACAAGATAGGTCGAGTTCATACCAGCTTCTCCCATCTCAATCATTCCATCATATATCGTCATTATTGCCTTTCACTCGCACGACCGAATGGTGTGGATAATAATAATAGTGCATGTTCATTGGACTAAGCTGGAATTCCCCCAAGCTTAGGCTTTTGGCCTAAGTTGGTCTATACCCATGGATGAAAGTGACCCTCTTCGGTGTGCCGAGGAGGGTCCTCAGGGTGCCACAGGTTAGCAATCTCCTCCGGATCCCACTGATAAACCGACTGTCGATAAGGGTCAAGTTGTGGCTCCGGCTCATCCTCTGAAGCAGGTGTCGCGCTCAAGTATGCATGAATGTCCTCTGGCAAAATGAGGTACTTGCCTGAAAATATGTTAAACAAAGAGGGCGCAGGCAATGTAATAGTCTCATAATAATTTTTATCAAATATCAAATTATACTTAAGCAGTTTCTTCTTATTTTTAACAATAAAATCATGTGCTACCCTACTCTTATAATCTAGAAAAACAGAGGGCAGAAACTTTTCTTCTTTCTCATAATGCCTAATAGGTATATTAAAGTGTGCAGCAAGGCGCAAAGCAAAGATGCCACCGTAGATGGGGCCCTTTGTACGGTTCAGACTTAATCGCTTAGCAATGACAACACCTAAACTGAAAGTTGTATCACGAAATATTGCAAAGTAAAGTATTGCAATGACAACAAAGCATGGCGCAAAATAACAATATCAGGTGCACTAAGATTTCCACTGTCCCGCGACCAATTAAACATCTACTAGCAAATATTGCAAAGTAACATAGAACAGGAAAAATGTATGCTAGTAATCCTTGCACCCAAAAGTTTCCTCGTTTCCCCTATAGCAATCATATCAATAAACCCATCCACATCATTAAGGTGTGGTTCCTCTATGCTGCCCTCAGAGGGTATCTTGTAGACCTGACAAAAATCATACAATGACATCTCCTTAACCTCATCATATAAATGAAACTCCATTGAAGGTGGTGATTTCCTAGGACGAAAGTAAAAAAATTACACGAAAATATTAGTGAGTAGGAGATACTGTTCGCGTTGGTCGTGGAGGAAGTCAGTGAAGCCTACATTCTCCGCCAAATGATAAAAATCATCATGAATCCCGACTGCCTTCAAGAACTCATCACAAGGCCATTCACATGGCCGAACCTCCAAGTGCGAGGGAGATTATATTTGGGCTTCTTATTTCCCTCACTTTCCTTATCCTTCGAGCTTCGGCTCGAAGAGTCCCTCAACAATCTCTTCATCATTTTCTTTCTCTGAAAATTCCTGAAAAATTTAATGACTCAAAATAAAAGTGAACCAAACTCAACAAAATTGATAGCAACTACTCCCACAAGTGCCTAGAGGCTATATCATGCATTAGAACTACTTTTGACCATATAAATTTGACATGCAAGCTCAAGAACAGGGTCACCTTAGCAGTAGAAATTTCCAATAAGTAAAGCACCAGAACAAAAACTAATTGGACCATTGGAGGAGTCACATACCGAAGAACAATCCCCCAAAACAGTTTCGTGAATGAACCTTTGAGCAAGGAGATCGAAAATCGCAGCAAAACGAGCTAGAACACGAGTTTGAGCTATGTGGTGATTTTTTTGGAGGAAGACGAAGTGTCTGGGTGCAGGAATAAGTGGAGGGGGGCACGTGGGGCCCATGAGGCAAGGGCGCGCCCTGGACCCTCGTGTCCAGGTGGTGTGGCCCCCGATGTGTTCTTAGTGCCAAATATTCTTAAATATTCTACAAAAAAAATCATATTTCATTTTCAGGACATTAGGAGAACTTGTATTTTCGAGGTATTTTTTATTGCAAGGATAAATCAGAAAACGAACAGAAAAATACTATCTTTGCTTTATTTAATCTAAATAACAAAAAGTAAAAGGAGGGTACAGAGAGTTGTGCTTTCTAACTTCATCCATCTCATGCTCATCAAAAGGAATCCACTAACAAGGTTGATCAAGTCTTCTTAACAAACTCATTCTGAATCGCATGAAACCGGAGAATCTCCGAATAGCACTAAGTTACCTCAACGGGGATATGCATGTCCCCAACAATAAGAATATCATATTTCTTCTTGATAGTTGGAAGAGGAAATTCGAAACCTCCAATAGTAATCGTTGAGATTTTTCCAATACAATTGATACTGTGGACTTGAGGTTGTTTCCTCGGAAAGTGTACCGTATGCTCATTACCATTAACATGAAAAGTGACATTGCCTTTGTTGCAATCAATAACAATGCCTACAGTATTCATAAAGGGTTTACCAAGGATAATTGACATACTATCGTCCTCGGGAATATCAAGAATAATAAAGCCCGTTAAAATAGTAACATTTGCAAACACAACAGGCACATCCTCACAAATACCGACAGGTATAGCAATTAATTTATCGGCCATTTGCAAAGATATTTCAGTAGGTGTCAACTTATTCAAATCAAGTCTACGATATTAATAGAGAGGCATAACACTAACACCGGCTCCAAGATCACATAAAACAATTTTAACATAGTTTCTTTTAATGGAGCATGGTATAGTTGGTACTCCTGGATCTCCTAGTTTCTTTGGTATTCCACCTTTAAAAGTATAATTAGCAAGCATGGCGGAAATTTCAGCTTCCGGTATCTTTGTTTTATTTGTAACAATATCTTTCATGTACTTAGCATAAGGATTCATCTTAAGCATATCAGTCAAACGCATACGCAAAAACGTAGGTCTAATCACTTCAGCAAAGCGCTCAAAATCGTCATCATCCTTTTTTTGGATGGTTTAGGAGGAAAAGGCATGGGTTTTTGAACCCATGGTTCTCTTTCTTTACCGTGCTTCCTAGCAACGAAGTCTCTCTTATCATAACGTTGATCCTTTGATTGTGGGTTATCAAGATCAACATCAGGTTCAACCTATACATCATTATTATTGCTAGGTTGAGCATCAACATGAACATCATCATTAACATCATCACTAGGTTCATGTTCATTACCAGATTGTGTTTCAGCATCAGAAATAGAAATATCATTGGGATTCTCAGGTGTGTCAACAACATGTCCACTAGAAGCATGCAAAGTCCTATCATTTTTCTTCTTCTTCTTTTTAGAAGGACTAGGTGCATCAACTTTATTTCTGTGAGAATCTTTCTCAATTCTCTTAGGGTGGCCCTCAGGATACAAAGGTTCCTGAGTCATTCTACCACCTCTAGTCACAACTCTAACATCATTATAATTTTTCTTATTATTTAATTCATTGAGCAAATCATTTTGTGCTTTAAGCACTTGTTCTGCTTGAGTGGTAACCATGGAAGCATGTTTACTAATAAGTTTAAGTTCACCTTTAACTCTAGACATATAATCACTCAAGTGTTCAATCATATAAGTATAGCGTTTCAATTGTCTACCAACATAAGCATTGAAGTTTTCTTGTTTAACAATAAAATTATCAAACTCATCCAAGCATTGATTAGCAGACTTATAACGAGGAATATCACCTTCATAAATCAATAGAGAGAATTTACCTTTACTACATGTGTAGGGTTATCAAGACCATGTATTTCTTCAATAGGAGGTAAATTCTTAACATCTTCAGCTTTAATACCCTTTTCTTTCATAGATTTCTTTGCCTCTTGCATATCTTTAGGACTGAGAAATAGAATACCCCTTTTCTTCAGAGTTGGCTTAGGAGTTGGTTCAGGAAGTGTCCAATTGTTTTCATTAGTCAACATACTATTCAACAACAATTCAGCTTGATCAACAGTTCTTTCCCTGAAAACACAACAAACACAACTATCCAGGTGGTATCTGGAAGCATCGGTTAATTAGTCCATTATAAAAGATATCAAGTATTTCATTTTTCTTGAGAGGATGATTAAGCAAGGCATTAAGTAATTGGAGAAGCCTCCCCCATGCTTGTGGGAGACTCTCTTCTTAAATTTTCACAAAATTATATATTTCCCTCAAAGCAGCTTGTTTCTTATGAGCGGGGAAATATTTAGCAGAAAAGTAATAAATCATATCCTGGGGACTACACACACAACCGGGATCAAGAGAATTAAACCATATTTTTGCATCACCCTTTAATGAGAATGGAAATAACTTAAGGATATAGTAGTAACTAATTTTTTTCCTCGTGAGTGAATAGGGTGGCTATATCATTCAATTTAGTAAGATGTGCCACAACAGTTTCAGATTCATAGCCATAAAAAGGATCAGATTCAAAGTAATTATCTCAGGATTGACAGAGAAATCATAATCCTTATCAGTAATACAGATAGGTGAGGTAGCAAAAGCAGGGTCATATTTCATTCTAGCATTCAGAGATTTTTCTTTCAGCTTAGCTAATAATTTCTTAAGATCATATCTATCATTGCAAGCAAGAAAATCTCTACCGGATTCTTCATCCATAACATAACCCTCAGGCACAACGGGCAATTCATATCTAGGGGGAGAATCTTCATCATCACTTTGATCAGTATTATCAGTTTCAATAATTTCATTCTCTCTAGCCCTAGCAAGTTCTTCATCAAGAAATTCACCTAATGGCACAGTATTATCAAGCATAAAAGTAGTTTCATCATAAGCATCACGCATAGCAGAAGTGGCATCATCAATAACATGTGACATATCAGAATTAATAGCAGAAGTAGGTTTAGGTGTCGCAAGTTTACTCATAACAGAAGGAGAATCAAGTGCAGAGCTAGAAGGCAGTTCCTTACCTCCCCTTGTAGTTAAGGGATAAATCTTGGTTTTCTCGTCTTTTCAAGTTCCTCATAGTGATCAGCAGATATAAATCCCAAGTGACTCAAAGAATAGAGCTATGCTCCCCGGCAACGGCACCAGAGAATAGTCTTGATAACCCACAAGTATAGGGGATCGCAACAGTTTTCGAGGGTAGAGTATTCAACCCAAATTTATTGATTCGATACAAGGGGAGCCAAAGAATATTCTCAAGTATTAGCAGTTGAGTTGTCAATTCAACTACACCTAGAAAACTTAATATCTGTAGCAAAGTATTTAGTAGCCAAGTAATATGGAAGTAACGTAAAAGTGGCAAAAGTAATAGTAGCAGTTTTGTAGTAATTGTAACAGCGGCAACGGTAAAGTAACTAAGCAAAGATCAATATGTGAAAAGCTCGTAGGCATTGGATTAGTGATGGATAATTATGTCGAATGATTTCCTCATGTAATAGTCATAACATAGGGTGACACAGAACTAGCTCCAGTTCATCAATGTACTGTAGGCATGTATTCCGAATATAGTCATGCGTGCTTATGGAAAAGAACTTGCATGACATCTTTTGTCCTACCCTCCCGTGGCAGCGGGGTCCTATTGGAAACTAAGGGATATTAAGGCCTCCTTTTAATAGAGTACCGGACCAAAGCATTAACACTTGGTGAATACATGAACTCCTCAAACTACGGTCATCACTGGGAGTGGTCCCGATAATTGTCACTTCGGAGTTGCTGTATCATAACACATAGTAGGGGACTATTGACTTGCAAGATATGATCAAGAACTCACATATATTCATGAAAACATAATAGGTTCAAATATGAAATCATGGCACTCGGGCCCTCATGACAACCATTAAGCATAGCAAAGTCATAGCAACATCAATCTTAGAACATAATGGATACTTGGGATCAAACCCTAACAAAACTAAATCGATTACATGGTAAATCTCATCCAACCCATCACTATCCAGCAAGCCTACGATGGAATTACTCAAGCATGGCGGTGAGCATCATGAAATTGGTGATGGAGGATGATTGATGATGACGACGACGACGGATCCCCCTCTCCGGAGCCCCGAACGGACTCCAGATCAACCCTCCTGAGAGAGATTAGGGCTTGGCGGCGGCTCCGTATCGTAAAACGTGATGAATCTTTTTCTTCGATTTTTTTCTCCCCGAACATGAATATATGGAGTTGGAGTCGAGGTCGGTGGAGCCTTAGGGGGCCCACGAGACAGGGGGGCGCGCCCCCCACCCTCGTGGACAGGGTGTCGGCCCCCTGGTCTTGATTATTTCGACAGTATTTTTTATTAATTCCCAAAATATTCTCCATGAAGTTTCAGGTCATTCTGAGAACTTTTATTTCTGCACAAAAATAACACCATGCAATTCTGCAGAAAACAGCGTCAGTCCGGGTTAGTTCCATTCAAATCATGCAAGTTAGAGTCCAAAACAAGGGCAAAAGTGTTTGGAAAAGTAGATACGATAGAGACGTATCACCTCCCCCAGGACTAAGAGAAAGCGTTGGTTGGATTCTTGCACGCCAACAAGGATGTGTTCGCATGGGAGCCCAAGTACGTAGTCGGGGTTCCAAGGGGAATAATTGAGCATCACCTGAAGGTATGCCCAAACATGTGACCGATGATGCAGAAGGCCCATCGATAGTCCACCGAGAAGCAGGCGTTCATTGTCCAAGAAACCCGCAAGCTGCAGGACGCTAGAGTCATCTGGGAGGTACGGTACCCGGAATGGCTCGCAAACATAGTCATCGTCCCCATGAAAGGAGGGAAGGAGCGCATGTTTGTTGACTTCACCAACCTCAACATGGCTTGCCCTCAGGATCCCTTCCCACTTCCGTGCATCGACTAGATCATCGACTCCACCACCGAGTGCGACCTATTGTGCTTTTTGGACGCTTTCTCGGGCTACCACTAGATCAAGATGGTCATGCAAGATGTGGATCAGATGGCGTTCCTGAACCCCTGTGGGGTGTACTGCTACACCTGCATGCCTTTCAGGCTACGCAATTCTCGGGCTACCTTCCAGCGGCTGATGCATATTGCCCTAGGTAGGCAGCTCAGGAGAAATGCTGAGGCCTATGTTGATGACATAGTGGTGAACTCTCGGGAGGCAAGGACCCTGATTGAGGATCTGGAGGAGACGTTTGCTAGCTTGCGCAAGGTGGACCTGCGGCTCAATCCCGAGAAGTGCATGTTCGGGGTTCCCTCTGGCAAGCTGCTTGGTTTCCTAGTGTCGCTCAGGGGAATCGAGGCCAATCCGGAGATGGTCAAGGCAATAGAAGACATGAGCCCTCAGCAGACGCTCAAGGAGATGCAGAAGTTGGCGGGCTGCGTGACCTCACTAGGGCGCTTCATCTCCATGCTGGGAGAATGCGCCCTTCCGTTCTTCAAGCTGATAAAAAGGAACGGGCCGTTCGAATGGACCCTCGAAGCTGATGCGGCCTTTCAAGACCTCATGAGATACCTGACCAGCCCGCCGGTGATGGTGGCGCCGCGCCCTCTCGAGCCCCTGGTGCTCTATTTGGCCACCACCCCTCACTCTGCCAGCGCTGCTCTAGTGGCGCTAATAGAGAAGCGCACAATCAAGGACCCTCAGCAGGGCGCTCGACCACCAAGCAAAGCGCAGCAGCCTTAGGACGGTGCTCCTGAGGCCTCGGCTGACTCTATGACCAACATTCCTCCCGAGGCTAAAACGAACCCCTCGGCTAGTGGGCTCCTGAGCCTGAGGCTCGCGAGGACGCACTTTGCACGACAGGAGATGAGGCCCCCAAAGGCCCGCATCCTCAAGAAATGCAAGACTTTGCCAATGCCTCCTCCCTCATCGAGGATCCGGTCTACTTCGTCAGCACAGTACTACGGGAAGCACGGGCACGCTACCGTATGCCTCGAAAGCTCTTACTTGCGCTCCTCATCGCCTCCCGAAGGCTGTGCCACTACTTCCAAGGCCACCCCATCAAGGTCGTTTCAGCCTACCCACTGGAGAGGGTGCTCCAGAGCCCTAATGCCACTGGGCGGGTTGCAGAGTGGAACATCGAGCTCCAGGCGTTCCATCTTGAGTTCAGCACCACCACAGTCATCAAGGGCGTGACCCTTGCAGATTTCATGGCAGAATGGACTGACGTCCCTGAACGCGAGGTAAGCAAGGACTGCTCCCTCTTGCCTGGTGATGAGGCACCTGATGTCTACTACACAACCTACTTCTTGTAGACGTTGTTGGGCCTCCAAGTGCATAGGTTTGTAGGAAAGTAGCAAATTTCCCTCAAGTGGATGACCTAAGGATTATCAATCCATGGGAGGCGTAGGATAAAGATGGTCACTCTCAAACAACCCTGCAACCAAATAACAAAGAGTCTCTTACATACCCAACACCCCAATACAATGGTAAATTGTATAGGTGCACAAGTTCGGAGAAGAGATGGTGATACAAGTGCAATATGGATGATAGATATAGGTTTTTGTAATATGAAAATATAAAAACGGCAAGGTAACTAATGATAAAAGTGAGCACAAACGGTATTGCAATGCTTCGAACAAGGCCTAGGGTTCATACTTTCACTAGTGCAAGTTCTCTCAACAATAATAACATAATTGGATCATATAACTATCCCTCAACATGCAACAAAGAGTCACTCCAAAGTCACTAATAGCGGAGAACAAACGAAGAGATTATTGTAGGGTACGAAACCACCTCAAAGTTATCCTTTCTGATCGATCTATTCAAGAGTCCGTAGTAAAATAACATGAAGCTATTCTTTCTGTTCAATCTATACTAGAGTTCGTACTAGAATAACACCTTAAGACACAAATCAACCAAAACCCTAATGTCACCTAGATACTCCAATGCCACATCAAGTGTCCGTGGGCATGATTATACAATATGCATCACACAATCTCAGATTTATCTATTCAACCAACACAAAGTACTTCAAAGAGTGCCCCAAAGTTTCTACCGGAGAGTCAAGACGAAAACGTGTGCCAACCCCTATGCATAAGTTCACTGAACCCGCAAGTTGATCACCAAAACATACATCAAGTAGATCACATGAATATCCCATTGTTACCACAGATAAGCACGACAAGACATACATCAAGTGTTCTCAAATCCTTAAAGACTCAATCAGACAAGATAACCTCAAGGGGAAAACTCAATTCATCACAAGAGAGTAGAGGGGGAGAAACATCATAAGATCCAACTATAATAGCAAAGCTCGTGATACATCAAGATCGTATCACCTCAAGAACCTGAGAGAGAGAGAGAGAGATCAAACACATAGCTACTGGTACATGCCTTCAGCCCCACATGTGAACTACTCCCTCCTCGTCATGGAGAGCGCCGGGATGATGAAGATGGCCATCGGTGAGGGATCCCCCCTCCGGCAGGGTGCCGGAACAAGGTCCCGATTGGTTTTTGGTGGCTATAGAGGCTTGCGGCAGTGGAACTCCCGATCTATTGTGTTCCCGGAAGTTTTTAGGGTATATGGATATATATAGGCGAAATAAGTCGGTCAGGGGAGCCACGAGGGGCCCACGAGGGTGGGGGCACGCCTAGGAGGGTAGGGCGCGCCTCCCTGCCTCATGGCTTCCTCGAAGCCTCCCTGACGTCTACTCCAAGTCTCATGGATTACTTCTGTTCCAAAAATAACTCTCCCGAAGGTTTCATTCCGTTTGGACTCCGTTTGATATTCCTTTTCTTTGAAACACTGAAATAGGATGGAAAACATCAATTTGGGCTGGGCCTCCAGTTAATAGGTTAGTCCCAAACATAATATAAAAGTGTATAATAAAGACCATAAACATCCAAGATGGATAATATAATAGCATGAATACTTCAAAGATTATAGATACGTTGGAGACGTATCAGCATCCCCAAGCTTAATTCCTGCTCGTCCTCGAGTAGGTAAATGATAAAAGAAATAATTTATGAAGTGTGAATGCTAGTAGGTGCACAAGTTTGATCAATGATAATTTCAATCACCTTTTCTAGCATCATTATATGTCATAACAGTAGCTCATCTCATAAAACTTGTCACGATCAAGTAACAAGCTATTCACATGTTAAAGCATAGACCATAAACTTTCTTGAAAACTAGCAAACTATGTTCTCAGTCATCAAACAATTGCAATTCATCTTATTTTCAGGAAGGGTCTATGTAAGAGCTTTGATTTAGCAAATCCCACATACTCAACTATCATATAGTCTTCCATGATTGCTACCACTCAAAGCATATTTTTAGAACAAATAGCATCGATCGAATACAGAGAAAGATAGGGGCTTAATGTTTCGCCTCCCAACTTACTTATCATATAGATAATTTTTAAAAATAATAATTCATGATCAAATATATTTGAATGGCTATATATGCTTAGATATTTCCCCATCACATGATGCTTGCCAACTAAAGAGTAGGTTGGAATGAGAAGGAATACTACTGACTCTTTCATAGAAGTAAAAGATAGGCCCTTCGTAGAGGGAAGCAGGGATTTGCAGAGGTGCTAGAGCTCGAAGCTTTTAAACAGAGATGAAAATAATTTTGAGAGGTATGCTTTCATTGTCAACATAACAACCAAGAGTTCCCAATATCTTCCATACTAGATACATTATATGCGGTTCCCAAACAGAAAGGTAAAGATTTTACTCCCCCTCCACCAATAATCACACTCCACGGCTTGTCCGAAACAATGGGTGCCGTCCAACTATCAACAATCCTGGGGGAGTTTTGTTTAAATTATTTGCAATTTGTTTTTGATCATTTGATCATAGGACTGGGCATCCCAGTTACCAGCCATTTTCTCGTGAATGATGAGCGGAGTCCACTCATCGTGAGAATAACCCACCTAGCATGGAAGATACTGCCAGCCCCTAGTCGCTACATGAGCGATTCGGGCATACAAAACAGATTATTATTTGAAGGTTTAGAGTTTGGCACATGCAAATTTACTTGGAACGGCAGGTAAATACCGCATATAGGTAGATATGGTGGACACTCATGGAAGAAACTTGGTTCAAGGAATTTGGATGCACAAGCAGTATTCCCGCTTAGTACAGATATTTTGGCTAGCAAAGGATTCTAAATAGCAAGCACCACATGTTGGAGGATCTATAACAATATAACTTCTATACAAATATACCCAAGCATAACTCATTATGTTGTCTTTCTTGTCCAATTTCAACTAATTTGCTCAGGTTTGAAAATAATTAATGGGGCTCACAATCATAGAAGATGTCTAAGATAGTATATTTATATGTGAAATCTCTCTTCCTTCAATATTCTTTCATGAATTGTTCAAGTGACCAATATAATGTTTGCTAACCTTCAATAAATTTACCACCTCTACTTCTTAGATGTGAAGTCATTACTCCCCATGGTATAAGCATATGAAACATATATAATTTCAGATTTATGATATTCAAATCATTCAACCATTTACTCATAGGATATAAGTGAAGCACACGAGTAAATGACAAACTACTTCAAAAAGATATAAGTGAAGATCAATGGGTAGTTAAATAATTATGTAGCTATGTGAAGACTCTCTCCCATTTAATAATTTCAGATCTTGGTATTTTATTCAAACAGCAAGCAAAACAAAATAAAATAAAATGACGCTCCAAGCAAAACACATATCATGTGGTGAATAAAAATATAGCTCCAAGTAAAGTTACCGATGAACGAAGACCAAAGAGGGGATGCTATCCGGGGCATCCCCAAGCTTAGGCTCTTGGTTGCCCTTCAATATTACCTTTGGTTTCCTTGGGCATCCCCAAGCTTAGGCTGTTGCCACTCCTTATTCCATAGTCCATCGAATCTTTACCCAAAACATGAAAACTTCACAATACAAAACTCAACCGAAAACTTGTAAGCTCCGTTAGTATAAGAAAACAAATCACCACTTAGGTACTGTTGTGAACTCATTCTAAATTCATATTGGTGTAATATGTACTGTATTCCAACTTCTCTATGGTTTATACCCTCCGATAGTACTCATAGATTCATCAAAATAAGCAAACAACACATAGAAAACAGAATCTGTCAAAAACAGAACAGTCTGTAGTAATCTGTATCAAACGAATACTTATGTAACTCCAAATATCCTACCAAATTAGGAAAACCTTAGAAATTTGTATTCCAATCGATAGTAAAAATAATAAGATCAAAATCACGTTTCTGTGAATTATCAAAACTAATTTACTGGGCGCAAAAGTTTCTAATTTTCAGCAGGATCAACACAACTATCACCGTAAGCTATCCTAAAGGTCTTACTTGGCACTTTATTGAAACAAAAGCTATAAAACATGATTAATACAGTAGCATAATCATGTGGACACACAAAAACAGTAAGGGTAAATATTGGGTTGTCTCCCAACAAGCACTTTTCTTTAATGCCTTTCTAGCTAGGCATGATGATGACAGTGATGCTCACATAAAAGGTAAGAATTGAAACATAAAGAGAGCATCATGAAGAATATTACTAACACATTTAAGTCTAACCCACTTCCTGTGCATGGGGATTTGGTTAGCAAAAAACTTATGGGAACAATAATCAACTAGCATAGGACGGCAAAACAAACATAACTTTAAAACTTTAAGCACACAGAGAGGAAACTTGATATCATTGCAACTCCTACAAGCATATATTCCTCCCTCATAATAATTTTCAGTAGCATCATGAATGAATTCAACAATATAGCCATCACATAAATCATTCTTTTCATGATCTACAAGCATAGAAAATTTATTACTCTCCACATAAGCAAATTTCTTCTCATGAATAGTAGTGGGAGCAAACTCAACAAAATAGTTATCATGTGAGGCATAATCCAATTGAAAACTAAAATCATGATGAAAATTTCATGGTTATCATTATTCTTAATAGCATACAAGTAATCACAATAACCATCATAGATAGCAATTTTGTTCTCATAATCAATTGGAACCTCTTCCGAAATAGTGGGTTCATCACTAAATAAAGTCATGACCTCTCCAAATCCACTTTCATAATTATCACATTCAACATCCTCCAAAATAGTCGGATCATTACTTACTAAAGTTGACACTCTTCCAAACCCACTTTCATCAATATAATCATCATAAATAGGAGGCATGTTTTCATCATAATAAATATTCTCATCAAAACTTGGGGGACTAAACATATCATCTTCATCAAACATAGCATACCCAAGCTTGTGGCTTTGCATATCATTAGCATCATGGGTATTCAAAGAATTCATACTAACAAAATTGCAATCATGCTCATCATTCACATATTTTATGCCAAGCATTCTATGTAATTCTTCTTTTAGTACTTGATCACAGTTTTCCTTCCCATCATTTTTAAGAAAGACATTAAAAAGATGAAGCATATGAGGCAACCTTAATTCCATTTTTTGTAGTTTTATTTTGTAAACTAAACTAGTGATAAAACAAGAAACTAAAAGATTCGATTGCAAGATCTAAAGATATACCTTCAAGCACTCACCTCCCCGGCAACGACGTTAGAAAAGAGCTTGATGTCTACTACACAACCTTATTCTTGTAGACGTTGTTGGGCCTCCAAGTGCAGAGTTTTGTAGGACAGTAGCAAATTTCCCTCAAGTGGATGACCTAAGGTTTATCAATCCGTGGGAGGCATAGGATGAAGATGGTCTCTCTCAAACAACCCTGCAACCAAATAACAAAGAGTCTCTTGTGTCCCCAACACACCCAATACAACGGTAAATTGTATAGGTGCACTAGTTCAGCGAAGAGATGGTGATACAAGTGCAATATGGATGATAAATATAGGTTTTTGTAATCTGAAAATATAAAAACAGCAAGGTAACTAATGATAAAAGTGAGCACAAGCGCTATTGCAATGCTTCGAAACAAGGCCTAGGGTTCATACTTTCACTAGTGCAAGTTCTCTCAACAATAATAACATAATTGGATCATATAACTGTCCCTCAACATGCAACAAAGAGTCACTCCAAAGTCACTAATAGCGGAGAACAAACGAAAAGATTATTTTAGGGTACGAAACCACCTCAAAGTTATCCTTTCTGATCGATCTATTCAAGAGTCTGTAGTAAAATAACACGAAGCTATTCTTTCCATTCAATCTATCCTAGAGTTCGTACTAGAATAACACATTAAGATACAAATAAACCAAAACCCTAATGTCACCTAGATACTCCAATGTCACCTCAAGTATGCGTGGGCATGATTATACGATATGCATCACACAATCTCAGATTCATCTATTCAACCAACACAAAGTACTTCAAAGAGTGCCCCAAAGTTTCTACCGAAGAGTCAAGACGAAAACGTGTGCCAACCCCTATGCATAAGTTCACTGAACCCGCAAGTTGATCACCAAAACATACATCAAGTAGATCACGTGAATATCCCATTGTCACCACAGATAAGCACGGCAAGACATACATCAAGTGTTCTCAAATCCTTAAAGACTCAATCCGACAAGATAACTTCAAGGGGAAAACTCAATTTACCACAAGAGAGTGGAAGGGGAGAAACATCATAAGATCCAACTATAATAGCAAATCTCGCGATACATCAAGATCGTATCACCATAAGAACACGAGAGAGAGAGAGAGAGAGAGATCAAACACATAGCTACTGGTACATACCCTCAGCCCCGAGGGTGAACTCCTCCCTCCTCGTCATGGAGAGCGCCGGGATGATGAAGATGGCCACCGGTGAGGGATCTCCCCTCCGGCAGGGTGCCAGAACAGGGTCCCAACTTGTTTTTGGTGGCTACAGAGGCTTGCGGCGGCATAACTCCCGATCTGTTGTGTTCCCGGAAGTTTTTAGGGTATATATATATATATATAGGTGAAAGAAGTCGGTCAGGAGAGCCACGAGGGGCCTACGAGGGTGGGGGCGCGCCCAGGGGGTAGGGCGCGCCTCCCTGCCTCGTGGCTTCCTCGAAGCCTCCCTGACGTCTACTCCAAGTCTCCTAGATTGCGACCATTCCAAAAATAACTCTCCTGAAGGTTTCATTCCATTTGGTCTCCGTTTGATATTCCTTTTCTTCGAAACACTGAAATAGGAAAGAAAACAACAATTTGGGCTGGGCCTCCGGTTAATAGGTTAGTCCCAAAAATAATATAAAAGTGTATAATAAATCCCATAAACATCCAAGATGGATAATATAATAGTACGAATACTTTATAAAATATAGATACGTTGGAGATGTATCAGCTCCAGACGGGTGGATCATGTACTACGGCGTCGCGTTCGCAGGACAAGGCGCAGGGGCTGGGGCCGTCCTCACGTCACCCGCCGAAGACAAACTCTACTACGCAGTGCAACTCTGTTTTCAGTGGGGCAAAAAGGTCTCCAACAACATCGCAGAGTATGAAGGCTTGCTCGCCGGCCTCAGGGTCGCGGTGGTGCTAGGGGTGAAGTGTCTAACCATCAAGGGTGATTCCCAGCTCCTCATCAAGTTCTCCAACAAAGAGTACACACCCAGGGACGATCACATGGAGGCATACCTAGAAGAGGTGAGCAAAATGGAGAAACGATTCCTGGGCTTGGAACTGCAACACGTGCCGCGAGGAACGAACAAGGAGGTGGACGACATCGCCAAGAGAGCATCCCGAAGGCTCCCTCAGGAGCCAGGGGTGTTTGAGGAATGACTCTTCAAGCCGTTGGCGGCTCCCCCCACCACAGCACCAGCACCAGCTCAGAAGGACCTACCCCAAGCACCGGCAACCGGCTCCCCAGCATGTGGCCCTCCATCAGGGGCCCACCTGCTCCTCGCGCTCGAGCCTCAGGAGGGGTGCTGTATCCAGGGGTTCAAGACGTACCTACTCAAGGTGACCCTGCCGAATGAGGAAGAGGATGCCGAGCACGTGGCTCGTCAGGCCACTACATACTCCATCCGTGACAGTGAGTTTTATCGCAAGAGGCCCAATGACGTTTGTTCACGATACATCTCTAAGGAGCAGGGGCTTGAGCTGCTGGCAGACATACATGGTGGGGATTGCGGGAACCACACCTCATCACACACCCTTCGGGGCAAGGCATCCTGCATTGGCCTCTATTGGCCCACTGCACTCAACGATGCCACTGAGCTAGTGAGCTCCTGCGAAGCATGCCATTCCACGCCAAGCAAATCCACCAGCCTGTGCAAGGCCTCCAGACTATCCCGCTCACATGGCCGTTCGCGGTCTAGGGGCTGGACATCTTGGCGTCGTTTCCCCGAGCGCCAGGGGGCTACCGCTACCTTTACATCGCCATCGACAAGTTCACCAAATAGGCGGAGGTAGAAGCCATCCACACCATCCCAGCTGGATCGGCCGTCAAGTTCATCAAGGGCCTCGTGAGCCGGTTTGGGGTCCCTAACCGCATCATCACCGACAATGGCTCGCTGTTCACTAGCAACCTTTTCAAAACATATTGTGCTAACCTTGGAACGCAGATATGTTATGCCTTAGTGGCACACCCCAGGAGCAATGGCCAGGTTGAGCGCGCTAACGCCAAAGTCTTGAGGGGCCTCATGGTAAGGACCTTCAAGAAGAAGCTCGAGGTCTGAGGCAGGGGCTGGCTTGACAAGCTCCCGTCTGTGCTGTGGTCCATCTTCACCACTTCAAACAAGACAATGGGAGAGTCGCCATTCTTCCTTGTCTATGGAGCTGAAGTGGTTCTCCCACACGAGGTTAAGCATCACTCCACGCGGGTCCTGGCGTTCGACGAGGCACGTCAGGACGCCACGCGGGGGATTGATCTCATGCTAGGGGAGGAATGCCACCGTCAAGCCTCACTCCGAGCGGCAAGGTACCAGCAGGCGCTGCGGCGGTACCACTGCCGCATCGTCCGCTCCAGGACATTGGAGGTGGGCGACCTCGTCCTGAGGTGGGTGCTCTCTAGGGAGGGGCTGCACAAGCTCTCTCCCATGTGGTAGGGCCCATTTAGGATTGCCCGTGTCTCCAGGCCTGGCGCCGCGCGCCTGGAGACACAGGACGGTGTCCCCATCCAGAACTCCTGGAACATCCAGCACCTCCGGAAGTTTTACCCATGAAGCAAGGCTCCGGCCTATGAAGGTATCCTCTCATGACACTCTCACGTAATAATGAGTGGGGTTGTACATGCCCCGAAGTCTCCTGAGAACTGCCTTGGGGCCTTACAGTGGTTCCCTCCCACGTCCTAGTGGCATCACTTAGCTCCCTACTTGTGAGAAGACTAGACTAGGTGCCGGACACGGCTTTAATTTGCTTTCCGAAGTTGCTTGCAATCTTTTAGTAGTATTTAATGGAGTTGGTGCTTTCACGCTTTGGTTTGCCAAGTTGGTTTTTTCTCCTTTCGTTCCGTTCATTCTTAGCCTGGACCAGGAAGGTGTGGCAGTTGCCTGTCGCTCTTCCTCACGCGCCTCACGCGTGGGGGCTAGGCAGGTGTGTGCGCATGGGCCTGCCCTCGCGCGAGCACACCTCACCGAACCGCATTGCCCCAGTGCTTTGGCTTTATCCTCACGAGTAGCCCTCGATCAAGCTCACGGGCACCAGCACCCCCTCATGTGCATGCCCCTCGGGCAACATGATGTGGTGCATTAAGCCACAACTAACCTATGATAGGAGGCTTGCACAAAGAGAAACGAGGTGCTAGATAGGCTTTCTTTTTCTCTAAAAACAGCTCTGTAGAGGATCTACAACACCTCCCAAGGCCTTAAGCGCCTCCCGAGTCACCAGGAATGGGGGCTTCGCCAGACGCCAAGGGCCTCGCCCTCGCGAGGTGGGAAGTCATCACAAACACATCAAGCTAAGTTATCATACCCTTGCCTACCCTGAGTATAGACATCATGGCACAACATTAAGATAATAACCATTGCATAAAAGGGCATAACTACCATAGTTCATTACACACCCCACCAGGCCACCCTGCTTTTTCTTTCAAATCGTAGAAGAAAGGAAAGGTCAAACGGAAGTGGCACGAGGGCGCGCGGATCCAGCGCCAGTGCCGCATCCTCAAGCAGCACCTCAAGGTGCCCCCGGTGCTCCACCAATTCACCTACAAGCGACCAGAGGCCCTGGCGGGTCATGAGTCCAAGTTCGATGGCCCCGAGCTCAGGCCGGGCTCCCCTCCAGCTTCACAGGGGCGTGGTGGTGAGACGACCCACCGCCACCCTCGATCCGAGCTCGATGGCGTGGAGGCTGGTCGTAGCCACCGCTACTTGAGCTCTCATCCGAGGAAGAGCTATCGTTATAGGAGGAGGAGTGGACGTCGCCAAGGCCAAGTTAACCCTCGTCACCGGCACGGCCGACGCCAAGGCCGAGCTCGTCGTCGCTGCCGTCTTCTGGGCAGCACCCCATGCAGCAGCCGTCCTCCCTGAACACCCTCACGAAGAGGGTTGCTAGGCCGTCATACTTGAAGTGGAGGGTGCACCTCCAGCTCTGGCCTCGTGCGCGGGCGAACGTATGCCAAGCACGGGTCAGGACCATGCTGCCCATGGCAGCGACCTCGGTGCCCACCCACGAGCCCTGCTGTAGCAGTCGTTAGCCTGCAGCCGGAGGCCGTCGAACCCAGAAGATGGCAGCTCGCTGGAGAAGAAGCATGGAGGCTGGAGCGAGGTGCCGGCAGGCCTCTCCGACCACACCACAAACTCGGGAAGCACGTCCAGCGAGGAGAAGCATGGTCGAGGCGGGCACGCAACCATGGTTTCCATTCTAGTGCAACGAGACCAAGACCACCAGGACGGTAGGATGGAGGTCATTGCCGAGCCCACCACAGCGTCACGACCAGAGGCTTTTGCAGGCGAAGACCACTTTAGTCAGGATAGGGTGTACTTCTTGTCCCCCTTCAAATCTGGCCATTGTGGGATAATTGATATTAATAGAATTTATAATAGAATTTATAATAACATCATTTCAATCATGCTTTTGATTCAAGGAACTAGCAAGTATGGGTGCAATAACGACAATCTCATGTTTAACATAAGGAACTATAGCAAATTCATCTCCATAAATATTGGCTTCACGGCCATAAGAATAGGAAGCATGATGTTCATCAGGGGATATTTCAATCAAATCATCGGAATCATAATTATCCATAGATTCATGCATATCATTATTTTCTTCCAAAGCAACGGTCGTTCTCTCAAAAAACTCCTTAACAGAGGCATTATGAGCACAGTTTTCATAGCAATATCTAAGTATGTCAGAATTTTCAGATTTGTAGAGAGTATCATACTTTTCAATCAAAGAAGCAACTTCATGAGCACCCTTAAAAGCAAAAAAATCTTCAATTTGTTTATACCATAGTAACTATAAACACGTTTTCCATAAGAAGATAAAATTTCATTATCATTAAACTCACATAGGTAGGGAAGGTGATTTTTAGGTTTCTTAGAGCAACAAGTAAAATCATAAATTTCACAAAGATTCCAAGCATAGCACAACAAACTATTTATTTGATTCTATAAGAGTCTCCCTTTTCCAAACAAACAGTGGCACACAAAATGAGCATGCTCATGTAAAGATTTTCCCTCAACTAAACTAGTTGGGGTTTCAGCACGAGCACATATGGATCGCAGATGATCCAAGTAGAAAACTTTAAGTGGATCCATATCAATAGGTTTTTAGCAAGAAAAGATGCAAGCAAATAGAAGGCACATGGAAACACAAACAAAAAGACATACTAAAAGAAGGCAAATAAATGGGCGAGAAAAGGGCAAATCTTTTTGAAAATCATTTTAGAAGTGGGGGAGGAAAATGAGAGGCAAATGGCAAATAATGTAATGCAAGAGACAAGAGTTTTATGATGGGTCCTTGGTATGTCTTGACACTGCGTAGATCTCCCCCACAACGGCACCAGAAATTCTTCCTGCTACTTCTTGAGCTTGCGTTGGTTTTTCCCTTGAAGAGGAAAGGGTGATGCAGCAAAGTACAGATAAGTACTTCCCTCAGTTAGAGAACCAAGGTATCAATCCAGTAGGAGACAACGCACAAATCACCAAGACCTGCACAAAAAATCAAACAACTTGCACCCAACACGATAAAGGGGTTGTCAATCCCTTCATGGATACTTGCAAAAGTGAGAACTGATAGAGATAGATTAAACTAAACAAAAGGTAAAGTAAATATTTTTGGTATTTTTGGTTTATAGACCGGTAAGTAAAAGATAGCAAAATAGTAGATCGGAAACTTATATGATGGAAAATAGACCCAGGGGGCACAGGTTTGACTAGTGGCTTCTCTCAAGATAGCAAATAATACGGTGGGTGAACAAATTACTGTCGGGCAATTGATAGAAAAGTGCAAAGTTATGATGATATCTAAGCAATACAATGTAAACCCCATCTTTTTATCTGTGATGGCAATAATACAATACGTGCCTTGCTGCCCCTACTGTCAATGGCAAATGACACCACAAGATTACACCCAAAGCTAAGCACTTCTCCCTTTGCATGAGAAACCAATCTAGTTGGCCAAACTAAAGCGATATTTCGAAGAGAATTACAAAGATATCAAATCATACATATAAGAATTCAGAGAAGATTCAAATAATATTCATAGATAAGTTGATCATAAATCCACAATTCATCGGATCTCGACAAACACACCGCAAAAGAAGATCACATTGGACAGATCTCCGAGAACATCGATGAGAACATGGTAATGAGAAGCAAAGAGAGAGAAGAAGCCATCTAGCTACTAGCTATGGACCCGTAGGTCTGAGGTAAACTACTCACGCTTCATCGGAAGGGCAATAGAGTAGATGTCAAAGCCCTTCGAGATCGAATCCCCCTCTGGTAGGAGGCCAGAAAAGGCCCCTAGATGGGATCTCATGGGTATAGAAGGTTGCGGCAGCGGAAAAGTGTTTTCATGGATGCTTCTGGTGGATTGGGGATATTTGGGAATATGTAGGAAGAAGAATTAGGCCAGAGCAGTCACGAGGGTCCCACAAGGCAGGGGGGCACGCCCTACCCCCTGGGCGTGCCCTCCTCCTTGTTGCCGCCTCATGGCTCTTCCAACTTGATCTCCAAGTCTCCTGGCTGTCTTCTAGTCCAAGAAAAATCATCGCGAAGGTTTCATTCCATTTGCACTCCATTTGCTATTCCTTTTCTGCGATGCTCAAAAACAAGGAGAAACAGAAGATGGCACCGGGCTCTAGGTTAATAAGTTAGTCCCAAAAATAATATAAAATAGCATATTAATGCATATAAAACATCCAAAACAGATAATATAATAGCATGGAACAATCAAAAGTTATAGATATGTTGGAGACGTATCAATAGGTCGCCGCCACCGCTGCCGCCTCCATCCTCAACCTCTGTCTGTGTGTTGGGGAGCTCGAGGAACCAATGGACAAAAAGAGGGTTATCGCGGCCTCTTCGCCCGATGCCGGCGCGGTCGCCGCTCTCCCCGTCGTCCTCCGTGGGCTCTTTATCAACCCGGCATCGCCGGTCCCCCGATCCGCCCGCCGCCGCGCCCCTACGCCGGTTTGAGGACTTCACCGTCCTCCCTCAAACCCGACAACAGACGAGGTCCTACCTCGGGGTCTGGTGGCGGCATTGGAGGACATGGGTCTCAAGATTACATATCGGGAGACCCACACCCGCCGGTGGCTCGGTAGCTTCCACACGGCCTAGCTCGCGGACATGGAGTACGACTGCCAGCAGGTCTGCTACCATGGCATGACGGCTAGGCTCAATTTCCCCTTTGGCACATGTCTGGTCGACCTCGTTCCTCCAGGTGCCAGGGGTGGTGAGCTCAGCTATGGTGCGGAAGGACCGCGAGGCGTGGGAGCGCCTCGAGGCCGTGGCCGCCGACGAGTCCTACATGCATGATCTCCGCCGGCAGCACCCGGAGCTCGTGGAGGCGGAGCGAGCGATCTTTGCCGACGTGGAGGGCGGCGAGGTTATCATGCTCTCCTCCGATGACAAGGTCGAAGGCGGCGAGGATGGCGGCATGGAGGGCATCGAGGTGGGCGGCGAGGATGAGGAGATCGACGTCGCAGAGTGGAGGAGTGTCTTCCCCAATGTTAAGTTTGAAACTTTCGGTTGAACCTGCTTTGAACTTGATCAAATTGAAGTTTACAACCTTAAATTTAGGGAATCACTAGAACCGGCCAAAAATTGCTGGAGTATATATATATATATATATATATATATATATATATATATATACACACACACTAAGGGTTTTAGTCCTTATACTTTTAAAGGATCGGCTAGAGATGGACTTATACCTTGTTTATTTCAGTTCTTCACAATGTGATGCTCTATATGTGCAACTATTTGTCGTGCAGTTCAATTTCATCAATAATAGTTTCAATAGTACCACTATGAATTACGATATTTGGTTGTTGTTAAGGATATTGCAGTTAACATGCATTTTCGATGTTTTAACAATAACTAGTGTACTTTAGACCTGCACAATACCAGTTTGAATGACTATTTGCTTGTATTTATATGTTATGCCTGATGCAGTTAACACAACTTTCCACTTCTTGTTTTGCTTAACTAGTGTGCTTAAGCCTGCACACTGAAGCTATCATTTGTAGATTATGTTGTCTACCATGGTTATATTTGGTTGATGTTTAGCCTATTTTTCTTAACATGCCTTTATATGTACTCATACAGGACAATATTGAGAACAATGATGATTTCCATCGAGGTTAGTTTCATCGCATTGCTTATACATACTCACTGTTCAGGATATCAGTAGCTGGTAACATATAGCTTGGGGGAAGATAAGAGATTAATCATCGAATTGGACATTTCACTGAAAATATATGTAACCCATTTATCAGTAGGTTAACTAGGGCCATATTTAATATATCTGAGGTTACATAGTAACATGCATTGTACTAAATGATAAATATGCAATCCTAGGCTACATAGAAATAAGGAAGAGTATTACCACTGGTACGCGTCGGTGCTATACAAACGGTTTTAAACCCCTTTCCGTGACGGCATTTGGAACCGTCGCCAAGTGAGTGTGGGCGATAGGGGGATCCTTCCCACACATCCCAGAAACCGTTGGGGATATGCCCTCCTGGCACACACGCTCGGCAAAATGAGGTCGTGTGCGACCGGCAAGCGAGCAAATACGGTTATACATATAGTAGTGCTAAAAAAATATCAATTATACAGGAGAATTCATTTCCGTTCCTAAGTTCATCCCAAATAGTCAGTCCCCGTGAAACGTTTCCGTTCGTATATACATCCCACATAGTCGCTGCAAGGAAAACATTTCCGTTCGTAGGTACATCACACACAGTTTTCCCCGTTAAATCGTTTGTGATGGCCTTCCCATCGCACACAATATTAATAATTTAATCTTTGCATTATTGAATGCATCACACACGGTGCGTAGAAGAAACTATGTGGCAAAGGCTATCCATCACACACAGCTTTTGTGCGGTAAACGTTTGCGCAAGGTGGCCTAACGCAAACAGTTTTGAAGAGAATGTCGTGTGTGATTGCTCATCGATCCAACACGGTTTATTCCTAGAAACATTGTGCGTTGCCTTAGGTCATCACCCACGGTATTTTCTCAACAACTGTTTGCAATAGCAAAAACCAATTAGCAGGCTAATTGCCCTATTATTGATAATCCATTTATTAATCTAATTAACATTCATATTAAACAGATAATATATTTCATTCCCATATTAAGGAAGCAAGATTTCATAATTGAAATACATTAGAGTACAACATGATATAGCTTCAGCACTCAGCTACCCCATTACACAACTACAGCAGCACCAAGTTTCATATGAAACAGCTAGAACCTTTCGAAATTAGCAACATATACGGGACATAGACAGATGCATCTCATCGGGAAAACTACTGAAGCGGAAGGCGAATATTGAGCCTTCATTGATCTTGAAGGTCTTTGCAACTTTAGGCCAGTGCCTGTGGATGATTGACCGTCCATCCTTCGTCCTCTTAAGGAACACTTCAATATTGAACCGTGGGTGTTGTATGAATACCTTCCTCGCCTCCTATCCATACAGGTGGTTTGAGAGGTATTCATCAATGAACTATTTTGGAAAGGCCTGGAAACAAGGATGTGCATAAATATCTTCTCTATATTGGAAATGTGGCAAAGGAATAAAAAAGACAAGGTATAATATTATACAATAACAGAATGCAGCCACAACAATTGAACAACACATTGCATAATTGAATCAAGTAGTTAACTAAACACCACAACAAATGAACCAACGGTTAACTTAGCACCACATTGCACAAATATAACATACTCCAAATAGAAGATCAGACAGTTAACCAAACCAAACATGCTTAACAACTTGGAAATATAGCAGTTGTATTTGTTTCTCATGTATTTAGTATAGCCAAATTCGATTTATTTCTCACATGGTATGCAATAACAGAATGCACACACAACAATTGAACATTGCATTGTAGAATTGAACCAAACAGTTAACTAGACACCACAACAAATGAACCAAACATTAGCTGAGCACCACATTGCACAAATATAACGTACTCCTAATAGAAGATCAGACAGTTAACCAAACCAAGCATGCTTAACAACTTGGAAATATAGCAATTGTAGTTGTTTCTCATGTATTTAGTATAGCCAAATTCAATTTATTTCTCACATGGTATGCAGTAACAGAATGCACATAAAACAATTGAACATTGCATTGTAGAATTGAACCAAACAGTTAACTAGACACCACAACAAATGAACCAAACATTAACTAAGCACCACATTGCACAAATATAAGATACTCCTAATAGAAGATCAGACAGTTAACCAAACCAAGCATGTTTAACAACTTGGAAATATAGCAATTGTATTTGTTTCTCATGTATTTAGTACAGCCAAATTTGATTTATTTCTCACATGGTATACAATAACAGAATGCACACACAATAATTGAACATCGCATTGCATAATTGAACCAAAAAGTTAACTAAACACCACAACAAATGAATCAAACGTTAACTAGGCACCACATTGCACAATATAACATACTCCTAATAGAAGATCATACTGTTAACCAAACCAAGCATGCTTGACAACTTGGAAAATTGCACCATAAAGAATTGAACATCACATTTGCATAATTGAACCAAACAATTAACTGAACACCACATTGCACGACATATAGAACATATACACTAGAGCAGAAGATTCCATGGTAAAAGTAGATAGCACAATTCACTAGAATTTGTTAAGGAAAGGCAGTTGCTAGCAAACTAAACATGGGTCCTTGTAGTGAGTTAATAAGACAAGCTACTCATTGTTGGAGATATCGATGACGATTGGCTCCTTGGACATGGAAGAGGGCGAGGCCTCCACATCGTGGGTGCCCTCGTCGTAGTGGTGAGTTGCATGAGCCGCTCCGGGCACCAACCTGTTGGCTCCCGAGATGAGGTAACCACGTGCACACTGAGAAAACACCTTGTATTCTTCATCGAAAGCAGCGACGATGGCCTCGAGAAAAGCCATGAACTGTCGTTTAAAGCAGCCAACCGCGTCATGGCGTCTGCGCACGAGGCGCCAATAGTTGCCTCAACAGCGAGGTGCTCCCCCAAGATCTGGGGGTCGGCACAAATGGCAGCCATCGCGACGTCATTCGCGCGTGCGGTCGTGATTTGCTTCTCCGCTGCCAAATGCTCTTTGAGATCCTCGCTATACTGCGTGCACCATGGCTTAGGACGGTGCTTATTTGGTGGAGGGGTCAGTGATTTGGGTGGAAGTTGTCGTGCTTGCACCAGCGGTCGGGGCATGTGGGATGTGGAAGGAGGAGGAGGATGGGGTTCGGGTGTGGATTACCTGCCTAGATAGGCGAGGCCGAACAGCATGAAGGAGGGTCGCCGGCGAGGAGGCGACGCTGCAAGCAAGGAGTGAAGGTTTCAACTTGGAATGGAAGGCAAAAGTAGGGGAAATGTGGCTTTTGGTAAGGGGGAAAGGGCGGGGACATAGATATTTCCGTCGAAGCCAAAAAATTTGGAATCTCTTCAGCGAAAAAACTGGCGCGTAAAGTATCATTAGACACGGTCCCTTATTCAGAGCGGGCTATGGACTGTAGCCGACGAACTTCTTGAGTAAGCCATAGGCGTACTATACACCAACGGTGCTCGAGGATATTTTTTATTGCATCTCACACGGTTGGTGATAATAAACCATGTGGGATCTACTTGATTTTTCATCTTGATTTGAATTATATAATGGGGTCACAGCTGCAAAGGATGGTGTTTAAATTGCTAGAACTTCTATCTGTAGTGAACATGCAACTATAGGTGTGTCGTCAAAAAATTTGGAATTATTCAGGGTTCGTTTGGACTTTTTTATACGATAACTTGGTTTTCTAGGAATTCCAGGTGCACAATTCAAAATTAAACCACATGCACATGCTCCGGCGCACCAAAATGGGTTGTAAATGATATATGTGTCAATGGGTTGATGCTTACGTCCCATTCAATAAATGGGGATGAATTTCAAACACCACGGCACCGTGGCTCTCCTGCAAACGTTGAGGTGCTTGTTTTTGAAATTCTAGTAAATCCAAAAGTCGTCTAAAATTCATGAAACTTGGCATGCTATCATCAAGTGGAATGAAGATGTTGGGGTAAAAAAAATATTGTCTCGTTTGGGCCAGGTTTGGGTATAAGCTTCTCGCAAACCAGAGCTTCTCTCACAACAAGCCCGGTGGTTTCGGTAGGGAACATTTAACCTTTCTGGACGAAACGATATCCATTGCCTCTTATTGGTTTCAATTTGCCCCCTAGTGTCAACATAGAACAACAGGAGTGTTGTGTCAATTTTTGGGATTTTTCGGGGTTCGCTTGGACATTTTTATACATTAACTGAGTTTTCTATGCATTCATGTGCATAATTCAAATTTGAGATACATGCACATGCTCTAATGCATATCAATTAGTTGAAAATTCAAATCTGTGTCCTCAGTTGCATGCTTATTAGATCCCATGCAGGAAATGGGAACGAATGTCAAACACCCTGCCACCGTCACTCGGTCGCAGACAATGAGATTCCTTGTTTTTAAATTCTAGTAAATCCAAAACTCGTCTGAAATTCACGAAACTTGGCAGCTGTCATGGAGTGGCATCAACATGTCGTGGTAATTTTTTTGTCCCATTTGGGGCAGGTTTGGGTATAAGCTTCTAAAAAACCAGAGCTTCTCACAACAAGCCTGATTGTTTCGGTAGGGAACATCCCACCTTTGGGGATGAAACAATATCCGCTGCCTCTTATTGCTTTCACAAAATTTCTAGTCTTGGGGGACGAGTTGATATATGTTGCCTCTTCTTACTTTCAAAATGTTTCTTGTGTCAACATAGAACAACACGAGTGTTGTGTCTATTTTTGGGACTTTTGGGGGTTCTCTTGGACATTTGTATACATTAACTGAGTTTTCTGTGCATTCATGTGCATAATTCAAATTTGAACTACAGACACATGCTCTAATGCATATAAATTAGTTGAAAATTCAAATATATGTCCTTGGTTGCATGCTTATTAGGTCCCATGCAAGAAATGGGAACGAATGTCAAACACCCTGCCACCGTCACTCGGCCGCAAACATTGAGATACCTGGTTTTTAAATTCTAGTAAATCCAAAGCTCGTCTAAAATTTATGAAACTTGACATGTTGTCATGGAGCGGCATGAACATGCCGTGGTAAATTTTTTGTCACGTTTGGGGCAGGTTTGGGGATATGCTTCTCACAAACAAAGCTTCTCACAACAAGCCCGATGGTTTCGGTAGGGAATGTTTCATCTTTCTGGACGAAACCATATCCATTGCCTCATCTCGATTACAATTTCTTTCCTAGTGTCAACATAGAACAACAGGTGTGTTGTGTCAATTTTTTGGATTTTCGGGGTTCACTTGGACATTTTTATAGATTAACAGAGTTTTCTATGCATTCATATGCATAATTCATATTTGAACTACATGCAGATGCTCTAATGCATATAAATTAGTTGAAAATTCAAATATGTGTCCTTGGTTGCATGCTTATTAGGTCCCATGCAAGAAATGGGAATGAATGTCAAACACCATCCACCGTCAGTGGGCCGCAAACATTGAGATACCTAGTTTTTAAATTCTAGTAAATCAAAGCTTGTCTGGAATTCATGAAACATGGCATGCTGTCATGGAGAGCCATCAACATGTTGTGGTAATTTTTTTGTCCCATTTGTGGCAGGTTTGGGGATATGCTTCTCACAACAAGCCCGGTGGTTTCGGTAGGGAACATTTCACCTTTCTGCACGAAACGATATCCATTGCCTCTTCTCGGTTTCAATTTCCCCCCTAGTGTCAACATAGAACAACAGGAGTGTTGTGTCAATTTTTGGGATTTTGGGGGGTTTGCTTGGACGTTTTTATACATTAACTAAGTTTCTATGAATTCATGTGCATAATTAAAATTTGAACTACATGCACATGCTCTAATGCATATAATTAGTTGAAAATTCAAATCGGTGTCCTTGGTTGCATGCTTATTATGTCCCATGCAAGAAATGGGAACGAATGTCAAACATCCTGCCACCGTCACTCGGCCACAAACATTGAGATACCTGGTTTTTAAATTCTAGTAAATCCAAAGTTCGTCTGAAATTCATGAAACATGGAATGCTGTCATGGAGCGACATCAACATGCATGATAATTTTTTTGTCCCATTTGGGGCAGGTTTGGGGATATGCTTCTCACAAACCAGAGCTTGTCACAACAAGTCCGATGGTTTCAGTAGAGAACATTTCACCTTCCTAGACGAAACGATATCCATTGCCTCTTCTCGATTTCAATTCTTTTCCTAGTGTCAACATAGAACAATAGGAGTGTTCTGTCAATTTTTGGGATTTTTCCGGGTTCGCTTGGACATGTTTATACATTAACTGAGTTTTCTATGCATTCGTGTGCATAATTCAAATTTGAACTACATGCACATGCTCTAATGCATATAAATTAGTTGAAAATTCAAATTTGTGTCCTTGGTTGCATGCTTATTAGGTCCCATGCAAGAAATGGGAACGAATGTCAAACACCCTGCCACCATCAGTCGGCTGCAAAAATTGAGATACCTGGTTTTTAAATTCTAGTAAATCCAAAGCTCGTCTAAAATTCATGAAACTTGGCATGTTGTCATGGAGCGGCATGAACATGCCGTGGTAAATATTTTGTCACGTTTGGGGCAGGTTTGGGGATATGCTTCTCACAAACCAGAGCTTCTCACAACAAGCCCGATGGTTTTAGTAGGGAATGTTTCACCTTTCTGGACGAAACCATATCCATTGCCTCTTCTCAATTTCAATTTTTTTCCTAGTGTCAACATAGAACAACAGGAGTGTTGTGTTAATTTTTCGGATTTTTCGAGGTTCGCTTGGACATTTTTATAGATTAACAGAGTTTTCTATGCATTCATGTGCATAATTCAAATTTGAACTACATGCAGATGCTCTAATGCATATAAATTAGTTGAAAATTCAAATATATGTCCTTGGTTGCATGCTTATTAGGTCACATGCAAGAAATGGGAACGAATGTCAAACACCCATCCACCGTCACTGGGCCGCAAACATTGAGATACCTAGTTTTTAAATTCTAGTAAATCAAAGCTTGTCTGGAATTAATGAAACATGGCATGCTATCATGGAGAGGCATCAACATGCTGTGGTAATTTTTTTGTCCCATTTGGGGCAGGTTTGGGGATATGCTTCTCACAACAAGCCCAGTGGTTTCGGTACGGAACGTTTCACCTTTCTGGATGAAACGATATCCATTGCCTCTTATTGGTTTCAATTTTCCCCCTAGTGTCAACATAGAACAACAGGAGTGTTGTGTCAATTTTTGGGATTTTTGAGGGTTTGCTTGGACATTTTTATACATTAACTGAGTTTCTATGCATTCATGTGCATAATTCTAATTTGAGCTACATGCACATGCTCTAATCCATATAAATTAGTTGAACATTCAAATTTGTGTCCTTGGTTGCAGGCTTATTAGGTCCCATGCAAGAAATGGGAACAAATGTCAAACATCCTGCCACCGTCACTCGGCCGCAAACATTGAGATACCTGGTTTTTAAATTCTAGTAAATCCAAAGCTCGTCTGAAATTCATGAAATTTGGCATGCTATCATGGAGCGGTATCAACATGCATGGTAATTTTTTTGTCCCATTTGGGGCAGGTTTGGGGATATGCTTCTCACAACAAGCCCAGTGGTTTCGGTAGGGAACGTTTCACATTTCTGGACGAAACGATATTCATTGCCTCTTCTCGGTTTCAATTTTCCCCCTAGTGTCAACATAGAACAACAGGAGCACTACTAGAAAAACCCCTACTAATGGCGCACCTAATATGGCCATTAATGGCGCATCTGTGGTGTGCCATTAACAGCACGCCATTAGTAATTTTTTACTAATGGCGCACCACCTGGTGCGCCATTAGTATCTGGTATACTAATGGCGCACCGCGGGTGCGCCATTAGTATAGGCCAGCGTGCGCCATTAGTATGCCTCCCAGGGGCCATGTATACCCAGGTGCTTTGGCATACTAATGGCGCACCACCACTGGATGCGCCATTAGTAACCGCAGCATACTAATGGCGCACTACCCAGTGATGCGCCATTAGTATGCACTGTCATACTAATGGCGCACTGTCCTGTGATGCGCCATTAGTATGAATATTAGGTTTTTTTATCTTTTTATTTTCTGTTTTTTGCATAGGTTACAAAATGTATAGTTTGACAAAATATAGACAGCACACATCAACAACAGATTCATCGAATACAATAGAAGATTAGTCTTTGAATAGAATTCATCATATTAGTCTCCGAATACAATTCATCATATTAGTCTCCGAATTAAAAAGACCGAACAAAGATAGAACATTATATTACAAGTCTCGAGACCGCGAGTAGCGAGTTTGTCTTCACATTACAAGTCGATATCGATCATCTAAACTACCATCACATAGAAGAGAGCTGCGGTCATCACGATGAGCATCATCACGATGAAACTCGTCTTCATCCGGTTCCTCCAACGCTCCCTCCCCTCTCCCGCTAGATAGCGGGCGTATCTAGATTCGGCCTCAGCCCTAGTGGTGTACCCTTTGTAACTGTTACCGCTGAATCGGTGAACCTGTCTCCGACACTCCTCCCAGTCATCGTAGACTCCGGGAACCTTACCCTTGTACACGACATACGTCGGCATCGCTATGCACTAGCCAAACGAAACGTTAGTACCAATTCACAGACAATACATAAGCAATATATAATTATGCAACAGAACGATCGGAAGAGAAAAGGAAGACATTAATAGCATCGATTACATCTAAGTTGAACGACTCTCGAAACCAAAGAGACATACTACAAGTTCATTAAAGTTTAATTACAACATGAGCCAATCGATGTTTCAGAACTAGACAACTCGACTCAAGGGACCGGAGCATGGATGAAGCCGCCGTCTATCGTGGGAGTCATGAAAGAACGGGCGTTGTCATCCTGCATTTGTAGCATTGTGTCGATGTCACTGTTGGACGGTTGATTTCTGAGGTAGAACTGCCCCGAGGTACGAAGGACATCTTGATGGATGATTTCCGCAAACTCCGACTGGATGCGAAAGAATTCTTGTCGGAGGTCCGCGTCCTGGATTGCCGACACGCACGCGGCCCAATCTTTGAGTTTACTCGGTAGCAGAAGTTGATGATGGTCCCGTACGATCGCCCGCATGTGATGGATGGCGTAGTAGGCACCCTTCTGACCGCCAGGCGGCTGCTTGACGCAGCAGAACGTCGTATTGTGGGAGAACACGTGCTTGCCGTACTTACGAATAGGCCTGGTGAAGGTGCCTCCAGATTGGGCGTAGCCGGGGAGAACATCATCAAGAACCTTCTTGGCATTTGTGTAGTCTACGTTCGACTGACGGTCCGGGTCAAAATACGTGGCCATGCAATATTTGGGGCTTAGGAGGATGAGCGTGCAACGTGTGTCACTGCAGAAAACACGGAATGTTAAAAGAAAAACGATCGAAAAGTAAGAATTCATATGTTACGGGCCGGTTGAGGGGAGGACTTACTCGGGAAAGTAAGGCACGAGGAAGTTATCCTTATCTTGGTTTGCCAGAATGACGCCTTCGAGGTAAGAACTCGCGACTTGCCGGTCCCCAGCGCTGCCCAAGATCTTGGCACACATGTAGAAGGGGTCGACTATCACGATGTCCGGGGTCTTGTCGCGAATGATCCGCATCTCCATACTCAGCAAAAATAGCCGAACGAAGGTGTAGTGCAGCGGATGAAGGTTCAACATAGCGTGGATGTCATCAAAACGCAGGACGATCATACGCCCGATGGAGTTATCCACAAAGCCCTTGCCCTCTGGCACCTTGGCCGCGAAAACCGGGTATGCCACATCCTTCTCCCTGAGACGCCGCTTCTCCAAAGCAAGAACACTGTCATGCAGACTCCGCATAGCACCGGTTGCAGCATTGAGCATATTTGTCGGTAGCATCGCCCTACCCGCCACATGCACCCTCCTCGAGATATCCTGCGGTGAAGGTGGCCCGTCCTGAGCACGGATCGTACTCGGTGCCGGCTGGCTCGCACCCTTCTTAGTCTTTCTTTTGCGTTCCTTCTTCTTCTCCTGTAATGGGACCGAGTTCTGCTCACAGACCGCCTTCTTGAGTGTGTTGGGGCTGATAATATTTTGCACCTCGCCTATCTGAGGCTCGGTGAAGTCGGCAGCTGGAGGCGTCTCCTGAGAGCTGAACGCCAGATGGTGCCTGTTGCAACTTGGCTTCTCCGCGGTACGAGCTAGATCGCACACGTCTTTTGTTGGGTTTGGTTCTTGAGAAGGAGGCCCCATGAAGTCGCCATCGTACCCATGCTCGGCAAAGTACTGATCGACGTTGCCAAATGTATCATCGTCGTCGTCGTCGTCGTTCTGATCCTGTGCCATATGCATGTTTGGATCCAGTGGCATAGGGATGTCCGGCACCGTTACGGCGGTCTTGCCATGGGGCCGACTTGGCGCCGGCACGACTGGCGGTGTTGTCTTTGGGGTGGTGTCCCCCGCCCCCAAACGAATCTGGCTCTTCGGCCAAAGCAGGGGCCAGCTCAGGCAGGCGCTGAGGGTCATCACGTCATCATCGTCGGCCCCGACGGGTCGAATCGGAGGTAACAAGTCGTTGCAGCCTGGCAGCACCCGAACCAGTTGAACCCTAAACAAGTTGGGTGGCATCTGGGTACCGTGGAACAACGGGTTGCCCGGTTGAACGATTTTGCCCTTGGCGACATCGACCAACTCGTTGTTCACGAAGTGGAGGAGAGTGCACGGAACGTCGGCGGCGCCCTGCGAAAACATGTAGGGCGTCAGGGATGCCCAGTCAAAGGCAAGGAGATGAAGTCCTCGGCCGAGAGAGGCTTAATTAGTTACCGTGATGATGGCGTCGAGCTCGGCTAATGTCGAGGCACCGCCAACGGCGGGCGTGCAGTTGACGGAGCGGCCGCTTGCTGAAGAGGTGCCGGCCGGCGTACACCCGGGTGCATTAAGCTCCCGTGCCGGCGTCGGAGACACCAATGCCGCCTCCGCCGGAGGCACCAATGGCCCCGCCATCGCATTATGCGAGTTGCTGGCCGTGAAGCTAGGAATCGGGGGCGGCCCCTGTTGGCCGCCCGCAATCCACGCACTCAACCCCGAGATCAAGGTAGGCACAAGGGCGGTGATCGTCGCTCCGAGTCGTTGTTCCACTTGCTCTTGGACAATCTCCGGAATCCGCGCCACCTGTGCCTTGAGTTCTTGAACCTCTCGCGCCTGGCTTTCCGAGCTGGTCTTTTTCTCCTTCCGCACACCAGCGGTATAGTATGACCCTCATTTTGTCGACAAGCCTTTGCCGGCCACACGACCAGCTGACGTCGGCTTACTGAGCTTATCCTTGTTCTTCATTATATTCAACCCCCTATTTAGAGTGGTGTCCCAAGGGTTGCTCTGAGTCGACCCCGCGCTACTGCTTTCAGTCGCCTGCGGAAGGAATGTGAACCATTTAGAAATTCGGCTTCATTAATTAGAATGCAACCATATGGAGCTAATTACGCGGGGGTGTATTCCTTACCAGAACAAGCTCAAGCCGCCTGGTCTTCGGATCCGTGGTAAGCTCCTTTGTTTTCGGGTCCTTCTTGTACCGGGCCCTGACAAAGTTCCTGGTCTGCTTGTCACCGTATTTATCGAAGAGGGGCGGTAGGCCTTGCTCGGCACGGTCCGCCTCCTCCTTGTCCCATATAGGCTCCGCCACTCTGTAACCGCCGGGACCGAGTGTGTGTTCCCCTATGTTCAGCTCCCGCATTTGTTTCCCCCACTCACTTGATTGGGAGCTTGCGGTGCTCGAGCAATTGATCTTGAAGTCGTTGTAGTCATCTTCGGTGATCGAAGGATTTTTCTCCTTGATCTTCTCATAACTCTCACCTTTCTCGATCATTCTCTTCACATTGCTTTTCCAAGTAGACAGGGCCTTGCTCATCTTCGTGAGGGCAGCATTGTTCACTTTATTGCCTTTGAGGCTTGTGTTTTCGAATTCAGCGGGGAACTTGTATCGTTCATGCAGCTTCGTGAAGAGGAGGTGGCGCAAATTCCCTCGGTCAGGATGCCTCAGGTTCTCAGTGTTGATCGAGACGATGCTCCGGACAATGCACCCGAGCTGAAGTGAGTACCCCTTGACTATTCATTCGGGCGCCGTTGGATTCCCATTGGAGTCCACTTCAGTAACTTCCTCCTTGAGGGTGCGGAGCACGATCGGGCGCTAGTCCTTTCGTTGCCTCTTCGGCTGGCTGCTATCTGTGCGTGCGCCGCCATCATCAGTGGTGGCATCCTCGGCGGCACCATCAGTGGTGGCATCAGTGTGGTCATCCTCGGCGGCACCATCCGTGGTCTCAGGATCGGTGGGGAAGGCGGCGGCCTCATACAAGTGAGGTTGTTCCTCCATCTCCTGGGACAGCTCCCAGAATGCCTTGCCGCCCGAACCCCCGGCCTCATCGTTGTGGGCCATGTTTCTCTCTAAATAGAAACAAAGTTTGGTCAAAAAGTTGGTTATTGTCAAGGAACAAGATCATGGTCTCATCATTTAGGGTTTGTCGACACCGAGGCATCCTAAAATCTAAGCTTTTATCATTGAGGGTTTTTCGACGCCAAGGCACCCTAAAAGCCTAACCTTTCATCATTTCGGTTTTTATCGACACCGAGGCACCCTAAAAGCCATGCATTAGTCACAAGTACGCCGGGGCACTTGATCCTACTTAATTAACTACTAAGATACCCCGGCCCATGCATTAGTCACAAGTACCCCATATGTCCTATTTTTAGCAAAGTCATGCTAAAATTCACGGAAAATTTCAGCATGACCTTTGCTGAAAATAGGACATATGGAGTACCCGAATTTGCCAGAACGGAAGTTAATCGACATTCCGGCAAACTCAAGGGCCTCTCGGGGTACCTGCAAAATCATCACGACACGATGGTCGGAGACAAAACCCAGCAAACTAGCAAAATCATCACAAATTGTTTTCTGTTAAAGATGATCATCATCTTTACAAGTCTTTCTCAATGTGATCACAAGTAATTCAGAGGCATCACAAGTAATTCAGAGCATCACAAGGCATTAGTAGTTCAGTACATGAACAAGTTTTACAAACCCATATAAGAACAAGTGAATTCTAGTCCCATTGACACTCCTGGTTTTCTACAAACACCAAGTACTAGGGCACACAAAAGTTCTGAAATTTGTGTGCCTAACTGAATTAACTGAATTTTCAGTAACCGAATAAACTGAATTTTCAAAACTGCAAGAAGCCAATTAAAAAAATCCAACATCACTAGAACTGAGCTGATTGACAGTAGTTTTGTTCACTGTTATGAAGAGAAACTTCTTCTTGTAAGAAAGGACTTCGCGTGTGGTTTGGAATATTCAGAAATCAAGTTGAAATATAAAACCATATAGAGGTAGGTATGCTACAAGTCTACAACATATATACTAATTAATCAACTGCAATCAGGAGACAGTTTCTTCTTCTAAGTCCATCTCACGGTTCACTGAATTAAGAAAAATACATCATCATTTCAGAAAACTTACGCAAACTACTCAAAACAGGAAGAAGAAGAAAAACACATTTCAGAAGGAAAAAACTTTTGTATAGCTAGAATTCAGAATGCATTCAACAATCCAAACTTTTGTATTTCCTGGATAACAAACAGTAATGATCTCTAGCCCTGACATTCATTTATTCATTCTTCTAGTAAATAGGTGCATAAATGTTCTTGCCGAATGGGTTTATTTTTTGTTGATCTATATGCTCATATATGCAGACGAGGCTAGCCACTTTTCTGCCACTCATATGCCACTGATAAAAAAAATGAACTTTCACCAGTAAGTTGTAACTCGGCAGCCAGTCAGTTTATACAACAAAGATAATCATATATTTCTATGAACACTAGACGCCAATCTGAGGATAAAAAAGCATCTACTAGTAACTAGTGCATATGATCATCACTAGCCCATAATAGTAATTAAGTTTTTTTTGTAGACAAACAACATGTTTATCTTTCAGGCATCTACATCTCAGAGTGTACCGAACAAAACCCAGAGCTTGGTGCTAGTGCTCTGCTGCTCAAATTGGGTCGAGAAGCATCTAATAGTAACTAGTGCATATGATCATCACTAGCCCATAATTCGTGTACTCCAAAAATTCAAGCAATTGTACCAAATTTTAAAAGAGATTTTTCCAATTTATATTTAAATAGAATTGGGGTATATACCTTGGAATCCTCCTAATGGAAACAACACTAACTGGCGTCTCTATTTCAGCACGAACTGTCAGAAGACTTTTGACCTAAATAATATTTAAATGGTTCTAAGTTAGTAAAGTACATAAAGAAAGATCATCGAGTAATTCTCCATGGCATAATTTTTACCTACCAACAGGAGACCTATAACATTTCTAGGGTTTCCTGAATACACAGGTACACGGCTGTGGCCCCGGGCAAGAATTGTACCAATTGTTTCCCTGTAAATACAAGTAAAGAAGGTTCACTATAAATAACAGTATGTGATGAGCATGTCAAAGGTTGCATAGTGGAGTCCTCTCGATATATACTATTCACAACTGTTTATTAATTATAGTATCTAGGTCAAACTTTAAAATGATTACATCACCGAAGTAAAGAA
>NC_041387.1:282215795-282248209 GCF_002162155.2 Triticum dicoccoides | reverse complement strand
GAGTTCTTCTGTGGAACGGACGTCCTTTAGGTAGGGTGGTCCTGCTTCTTCTTGTGGTGTATGCTGCTACTTCATCATCGTCGTCATGTTCGATCCTCGGGTCGCCGTACTTGTCGAAGTCTTGCTCATTGGCTACTCCATCCATTCCGATGATCTTCCTTTTGCCTCTCCTCACGACAACACGACTGGGCTTTGGCGGGTCGGTAATGAAGAAGCATTGGTCCACTTGGGAAGCCAGTACCCATGGCTCATTTTTCGCGGTGACGTTTGCGCCCGCGGTCTTGGATTTGGCTTCGGGTATAACCATGGTGGTGAAATACCGGTCTTCTTTTATGACGTTCTTGGCCCATCTGACACGGAACATCGGGACCTTCTCTCCAGCGTAGCTCAGCTCCCAGATCTCCTCGATCCTTCGTAGTATCTGTCCTTGTCGTTACCGGTGTAGGATTCCATCGTTACCCCGGAGTTCTCATAACCATCGCTCTTCATGTCCTTGGCCTCGGTGTAGAATGTGTAGCCATTGATATCGTACGCCTCATAGGTCATCAGGTTGTGCTCGGCGCCCTGTGACAAGGCGAATATGAGTTGTTCTTCCGCGGAAGAATCCTCATGTAAAGGGTACGACAGAAGCTTATGCTTGAACCAACGCGTGAACATGAGTTGTGCTCTTTGAGTGTATCTCCGTCCGTCCTCTGTTGGCCTCGGTCATTGTACGTCTTTTTAATAAAGGTTTTGTGCTCTACCACCCAAGGATCGACCACGTCTATGTGTTGTAGCGCGACTAGGTTTGCTCTTTCAAAGTCGGCGAGTCGACCCTCGAAGTCGACATGCATTTCGCGGCGACCCTCACGGTGACCCCATCCAGCGAGCCTGCCGAGGTGCCTGTTGACGGGCAGACCAACGGGGTTCTCGATGCCTAGATAATTCGTGCAGTAGGAGATGCACTCTTCGGTCAGAAAGCCCCTGGCTATGCTTCCTTCTGGACGTGACATGTTGCGAACGTATCCTTTGATGACACCATTCATCCTTTCGAACGGCATCATGCTGTGCAGGAACGTCGGCCCGAGTTGGATGATATCCTCCACTATATGGACCAGCAGATGCACCATAACATCGAAGAATGCGGGCGGGAAGTACATCTCAAGCTCGCATAGTATCACCACGATCTCTTCCTGTAGCCTTCTGAGTTGCCTCACGCCAATCGACTTCCGAGAGATGACGTCGAAGAAGTTGCATAGGCCAAATAGCATTTCACGGACGTGCGCGTCCATGATCCCACGGATTGCAACTAGAAGTATCTACGTCATCAGCACGTGACAGTCGTGAGACTTCATCCCGCTGAACTTCTGCTTCGCTGGGTCTAGGTATCTGCTTATCTTCCCCGCGTAACCGTAAGGAAGTTTTACTCCTAGGAAGCAGGTGAAAAACTGCTCGATCTCCTCCTGACTTAGAGTGAAGCACGCGGGAGGGTAGTCATTTCCGGTCTTCTTGGCCTTTTTGCCTTTGCGACGACTTTCTGTGTCCTGCTTCGCCTCATCATCATCATCATCATCATCATCATCATCATCATCATCATCATCATCATCATCATCATCATCATCATATATAGCGTGAAGCTCCTGCCTGATGCCCATTGATTTCAAGTCTTCCCTTGCTTTCGACCCATCTTTGGTCCTCTCTGGCATGTTGAGCAGGGTACCAAGCAGACTCTCGCACACGTTCTTCGTGATATGCATGACATCAAGGCTGTGAGGGACACGGTGGATCTTCCAGTACGGCAAGTCCCAGAAAACAGACCTCATTTTCCATACCTTCAGCAGCGGCTCTGGCGCCTTTCGCTTCTTTCCCGGCTCTGGCGCCTTTTGCTTCTTTCCCGGCAGTGGGCAGTCTTTCCAATTTTTCAACAGCTTGTCTATTTCCTCGCCGCTCCTCATACACGGGCGTTTTCGGGGTTCGGTTTCACCATCGAACAGATCCTTGCGTTTCCTCCACGGGTCATCGTCGCGAAGCCACCTTCGATGTCCCATGAACACGGTTTTCGAAGACCCGGGATCTCTATCTAGCTGGCGATACGTTGTGTCATCCATGCACCTTACGCATCCAGAAAATCCGTGGACTACCTGCCCCGCAAGATATCCGTAACCGAGATAGTCATGCACCGTCGTGAGCAGTGCGACACTCATAGGGAAATATTCTTTCTCTGCGGCGTCCCACGTATTGGCTGGCGTTTTCCACAGCGTGTCAAGCTCCTCTTTCAGCAGCCCCAGATACAGATTGATGTCGTTCCCTGGTTGTTTCGGCCCTTCAATTAGCATACTCATGTGAATGTACTTCCTCTTCATGCACAACCAGGGGGGAAGGTTGTACATCCACACAAACACAGGCCAGGTGCTATGTGTGCTTCTCTGGCTGCCAAACGGATTGACTCCATCGGTGCTCGCGCCCAGCACGATGTTCCTTGGATCGTTCCCAAATTCTGGGTATTCGAAGTTCAATGCTTGCCACTGGCTCGCATCCTTAGGGTGACTCAGCATCTTGTCTTTTTTATCTATCTCCGGATCATTTGCGTCATCTTCTCGCTTCTTCTCCTCCCTATCCGCGTGCCAACGCAGGAGCTTTGCTACCTTAGGATCCGCGAAATACCGCTGCAGACGAGGAGTGATCGGAAAGTACCACACCACTTTTCAAGGAGCTTTCTTCCTCTTCTTGTATCGAGTGACACCGCACACCGGACATATTGTAGACTCCGCGTGCTCGTCCCGATAAATGATGCAATTGTTCATGCACACATGGTAGTTCACGTGCGGTAAATCCAGAGGACACACAATTTTCTTTGCCTCCTCCAAACTGGTCGGGCACTTGTTCCCCTTGGGAAGACGTTCGTGCCAGAATGACATGTTCTCGTCGAAGCATGCGTCGGTCATTTTGTGTTTTACCTTCATCTCCAGAGCCATGAGCGTTACTTTCAGGCGGGTATCCTCGGGCCTGCATCCTTCATACAATGGAGTAACCGCGTCTAACTCAAGTTGATCCATCTTGGCTTTCTCTCGGGCGGCAGCTCTTGCGTTATCCGTCTGCTTGAGAAGCAGCTCTTGAATATGAGGGTCCTGCACCCAGCCCATCGATGGTCCAACGTCGTCTGCTCCGCCGGCATCATCATCATGTCCTGCATCTTCTATATGATGACTGTGTACAGCATCACCGTCGTGATCATCTCCTGGGGATTCTTCGTCTTCTCGCCCCCCCGAGCCGCGGTGGTTGTCTTGCTGCCCTTCCTCATTTCTTGCCCGGCCCCCATGAACGACTTCGTAGTCATCATCATCACCTTGCCACCGATAGCCATCCATGAAACCACGCAAGAGCAGGTGGTCCCGCACCTGCCCGGAATCCGGGTCCGCAATAAGGCTATTCAGCTTGCATCTTCGACACGGACATCTTATCTCCGTCTCGTTCTTTTGAAGCATCTCGGACTTCGCGGACCTCAAAAACCTATTCACGATGCCTTCGGTCATCGTGCGGACCATGGTCGCCTGCGGGGTAGAGCAAAACGATATTTTAGAACCAAGAAAAAATTTGCATGACTGTCCCTAAAAATAGGACCAAAAAGAATGCTTAATGCCAAAATTCTCGCCGAAACGGAAATGAATCAACATTCCGGCAAAATATTGGCAACTATCGCATTTCAAATACCGGTACACCTCCAAACACAAACACATATGCAACACCACAAACATATGCAACACCACGAACATACATAGATCTAGCTAGGCCATAAAAAGTGCATGTGCACATTGTTTGTAGGGAGAACAACATAAATATAGCTTCCCCCCTTACTTACCTAGCAAAACAAGGTAACTTAACCACTTAATTTGAATGAATCTATGGTGGAAATGAGGTGAAAAAGAGGAGGCACCCGAGACAAGGAGGAGGCGGTGGAGAGAATGAAGTGGGGAGAAAGTGAGTGTGGGAGGAGAGGATGTCCAAAATATCTTGTTGCTGCCCACTTACTAATGGCGCACCAGCAACAAATGCGCCATTAGTAATCCAGGTTACTAATGGCGCACCCCCTGGCGGTGCGCCATTAGAACTTTTGCAAAAAAAGGAATAAAAGCAATAATAAAAAAAATAACATTAGTGGCGCACCTCCTGGATGGTGCGCCATTACTAGTTACAACTAGTAATGGCGCACCACCAGGGGATGCGCCATTAGTATGTTTGGACAGGCGCACTAGTTCAAAAAAAAATTGGTACTAATGGCGCACCGTGGTCAGGGTGCGCCATTAGTAGTTTCAACACTAATGGCGCATCAGAGGGTGGTGCGCCATTAGTATATACTAATGGCGCACCACTTGTCTGGTGCGCCATTAGTGTCATTTCCATCTATAGCCCTTTTCCTAGTAGTGGAGTGTCGTGTCAATTTTTGGGATTTTTGGGGGTTTGCTTGGAAATTTTTATACATTAACTGAGTTTTCTATGCATTCATGTGCATAATTCAAACTTGAAATACATGCACATGCTCTAATGCATATAAATTAGTTGAAAATTCAAATTTGTGTCCTTGGTTGCATGCTTATTAGGTCCCATGCAAGAAATGGGAACGAATGTCAAACACCCTGCCACCGTCACTCGGCCGCAAATATTGAGATACCTAGTTTTTAAATTCTAGTAAATCGAAAGCTCGTTTGAAATTCATGAAACTTTACATGTTGTCATGGAGCAGCATGAACATGTCGTGGTAAATTTTTTGTCACGTTTGGGGCAGGTTTGGGGATATGCTTCTCACAAACCAGAGCTTCTCACAACAAGCCCGATGGTTTCGGTAGGGAATGTTTCACCTTTCTGGATGAAACCATATCCATTGCCTCTTCTCGATTACAATTTCTTTCCTAGTGTCAACATAGAACAACAGGTGTGTTGTGTCAATTTTCTGGATTTTCGGGGTTCACTTGGACATTTTTATATATTAACAGAGTTTTCTATGCATTCATATGCATAATTCATATTTGAACTACATGCAGATGCTCTAATGCATATAAATTAGTTGAAAATTCAAATCTGTGTCCTTGGTTGCATGCTTATTAGGTCCCATGCAAGAAATGGGAACGAATGTCAAACACCATCCACCGTCACTGGGCCGCAAACATTGAGATACCTAGTTTTAAAATTCTAGTAAATCAAAGCTTGCCTGGAATTCATGAAACATGGCATGCTGTCATGGAGCGGCATCAACATGTTGTGGTAATTTTTTTGTCCCATTTTTGGTAGGTTTGGGGATATGCTTCTCACAACAAGCCCCGTGGTTTCGGTAGGGAACATTTCACCTTTCTGCACGAAACGATATCCATTGCCTCTTCTCAGTTTCAATTTTCCCCCTAGTGTCAACATAGAACAACACGAGTGTTGTGTCAATTTTTGGGCTTTTGGGGGGTTTGCTTGGACATTTTTATACATTAACTAAGTTTCTATGAATTCATGTGCATAATTAAAATTTGAACTACATGCACATGCTCTAATGCATATAAATTAGTTGAAAATTCAAATCGGTGTCCTTGGTTGCATGCTTATTATGTCCCATGCAAGAAATGGGAACGAATGTCAAACATCCTGCCACCGTCACTCGGCCACAAACTTTGAGATACCTGGTTTTTAAATTCTAGTAAATCCAAAGTTCGTCTGAAATTCATGAAACTTGGAATATTGTCATGGAGCGGCATCAACATGCGTGATAATTTTTTTGTCCCATTTGGGGCAGGTTTGGGGATATGCTTCTCACAAACCAGAGCTTCTCACAACAAGTCCGATGCTTTTAGTAGAGAACATTTCACCTTCCTGGACGAAACGATATCCATTGCCTCTTCTTGATTTCAATTCTTTTCCTAGTGTCAATATAGAACAATTGGAGTGTTCTGTCAATTTTTGGGATTTTTCCGGGTTCGCTTGGAGATGTTTATACATTAACTGAGTTTTCTATGCATTCATGTGCATAATTCAAATTTGAACTACATGCACATGCTCTAATACATATAAATTAGTTGAAAATCAAATTTGTGTCCTTGGTTGCATGCTTATTAGGTCCCATGCAAGAAATGGGAACGAATGTCGAACACCCTGCCACCATCACTCGGCCGCAAAAATTGAGATACCTGGTTTTTAAATTCTAGTAAATCCAAAGCTCGTCTAAATTTCATGAAACTTGGCATGTTGTCATGTAGCGGCATGAACATGCCGTGGTAAATATTTTGTCACGTTTTGGGCAGGTTTGGGGATATGCTTCTCACAAACGAGAGCTTCTCACAACAAGCTCGATGGTTTCAGTAGGGAATGTTTCACCTTTCTGGACGAAACCATATCCATTGCCTCTTCTTGATTTCAATTTTTTTCCTAGTGTCAACATAGAACAACAGGAGTGTTGTGTTAATTTTTCAGATTTTTCGGGGTTCGCTTGGACATTTTTATAGATTAACAGACTTTTCTATGCATTCATGTGCATAATTCAAATTTGAACTACATGCAGACGCTCTAATGCATATAAATTAGTTGAAAATTCAAATCTATGTCCTTGGTTGCATGCTTATTAGGTCACATGCAAGAAATGGGAACGAATGTCAAACACCCATCCACCGTCATTGGGCCGCAAACATTGAGATACCTAGTTTTCAAATTCTAGTAAATCAAAGCTTGTCTGGAATTCATGAAACATGGCATGCTATCATGGAGAGGCATCAACATGCTGTGGTAATTTTTTTGTCCCATTTGGGGCAGGTTTGGGGATATGCTTCTCACAACAAGCCCGGTGGTTTCGGTAGGGAACGTTTCACCTTTCTGGATGAAATGATATCCATTGCCTCTTATTGGTTTCAATTTTCCCCCTAGGGTCAACATAGAACAACAGGAGTGTTGTGTCAATTTTTGGGATTTTTGGGGGTTTGCTTGGACATTTTTATACATTAACTGAGTTTCTATGCATTCATGTGCATAATTCAAATTTGAAATACATGCACATGCTCTAATGCATATAAATTAGTTGAAAATTCAAATTTGTGTCCTTGTTTGCATGCTTATTAGGTCCCATGCAAGAAATGGGAACGAATGTCAAACACCCTGCCACCGTCACTCGGCCGCAAACATTGAGATACCTGGTTTTTTAAATTCTAGTAAATCGAAAGCTCGTCTGAAATTCATGAAACTTGACATGTTGTCATGGAGCGGCATGAACATGCCGTGGTAAATTTTTGTCACGTTTGGGGCAGGTTTGGGGATATGCTTCTCACAAACCAGAGCTTCTCACGACAAGCCCGATGGTTTCGGTAGGGAATGTTTCACCTTTCTGGACGAAACCATATCCATTGCCTCTTCTCGATTACAATTTTCTTCCTAGTGTCAACATAGAACACTAGGTGTGTTGTGTCAATTTTTCGTATTTTTCGGGGTTCGCTTGGAATTTTTTATAGATTAACAGAGTTTTCTATGCATTCATGTGCATAATTCAAATTTGAACTACATGCAGATGCTCTAATGCATATAAATTAGTTGAAAATTCAAATATGTGTCCTTGGTTGCATGCTTATTAGGTCTCAGCAAGAAATGGGAACGGATGTCAAACACCCATCCACCGTCACTGGGCCGCAAACATTGAGATACCTAGTTTTTAAATTCTAGTAAATCAAAGCTTGTCTGGAATTCATGAAACATGGCATGCTGTCATGGAGCGGCATCAACATGCTCTGGTAATTTTTTTGTCCCATTTGGGGCAGGTTTGGGGATATGCTTCTCACAACAAGCCCGGTGGTTTCGGTAGGGAACGTTTCACCTTTCTACACGAAACGATATCCATTGCCTCTTCTCGGTTTCAATTTTTCCCCTAGTGTCAACATAGAACAACAGGAGTGTTGTGTCATTTTTTAGGATTTTTGGGGGTTTGCTTGGACATTTTTATACATTAACTGAGTTTTTATGCATTCATGTGCACAATTAAAATTTGAACTACATGCACATGCTCTAATGCATATAAATTTGTTGAAAATTCAAATTTGTGTTCTTGGTTACATGCTTATTAGGTCCCATGCAAGAAATGGGAACGAATGTCAAACATCCTGCCACCGTCACTCGGCCGCAAACATTGAGATACCTGGTTTTTAAATTCTAGTAAATCCAAAGCTCGTCTGAAATTCATGAAACTTGGCATGCTATCATGGAGCGGCATCAACATGCGTGGTAAATGTTTTGTCCCATCACTACAAAAAAAACACACATCCGTGACATTTTGGGCCGAATGAATTTTTTTCTGTCATACATATGACACTTCTATGACGATAATTGTGACAAAACCCAGTATCATCATAGATGTTGTGGGCTCCTACTTCTATGACAAAAAATCATGACAGAAAATGGGCTGTTCGTCCTGGGCGGGCCGGAGACGCAGTTGCATGACATTCTTTGGGCCGTCAATGACGGAAAAAACCGTGGTAGAAGCGAGGGGGAGGAAAATTTCGGGGAGTTGCCGGTTACGATGGGAGGTCGGGGGTCGAGCGATGCGCGTTTCTCTCGTACACGTGCGAGGCGTTGGCTCTAACTGAACCCGAGCGAGGCTTTGGGATCTAACTGAACCGCAGCGATTGCACTATAGGCTACGCGTTACTGAACCCGAGCGTTCGATCGATGGTTGTTAACTGAACCCGATGAAGCGATTCCTTCGCTACTGCTGCTAATTGAAGCTAATCGATTGGATGAATAGTGAGCGTTGCGGGGGGAGGGGGGGTTGGATGAACAATGAGCGGTGGTGTTGCCTCTGGATGAACAGGAACCCGTGGTGTGGTGGGCGGGATGAACAGTAGATGGTGGAGGGGTGGCCGTGGAGGGGTGGTTGAATAGGACCCCGTGGTGTGGACGGTTGGATGAATAGTAGACGGTGGAGGGGTGCCCATGGAGGGGTGGTTGAATAGTAGCTGGTGGAGTAGCGCGCGGTGGAGGCTGGATGAACAGGAGCCCGTGGAGGCTGGAGGAGGTCGACGGTAGCCCGTGGAGGCTGGAGGAGGTCGACGGTGGAGATGAACAGTATCCCGTGGAGTCCCGTTTTGTGGTACGCCACACCCCTCCCGATGAACAGGACCCCCGTTTCGACCGTAGCGCTCCAACACAAGTCCGTTTCATCCGTTTTGCGGTAAGCCACACCCCTCCCGATAAACAGGACCCCCGTTTCGACCGTAGGAGGTCCGTTTCCTCCGTTTTGCGGTACGCCACACCCCTCCCAATCAACAGGACCCCCGTTTCGACTGTAGGAGGTCCGTTTCCTCCATTTTGCGGTACGCCAGCACCCTCCCGATGAACAGGATCCCGTTTCGAACATGGCCGGTCGAACACAAGGCCGTTTCCTCCATTGTGCGGTACGCCAGGCCTCGTTTCCATCACCTGTTCCGTCCAAGCCCTCCCGATGAACACGACCACACATTCTGTTCCGACCCAGCCGGTTTGGCTCCCCATGAACACGACAACGATGCTGTTTCTCCGTTCTGACCCAGCCATGTACACGAGCCCTCGCCGTACGTATGCGTGAGTAGGCGTTCGACACCCCGCCCGTATGTACACATACATGGCCGTATTTTCTTTCTTGCACCCTGGCCGCTGTACGTACGTGTACATGCTACGTGCGCGCCTCTACTACGACACGTGCACGCCTCTGCAACGACCAGTATGTACGTACACGTTCGTGACCAGAATGACAACGCTACATACGCTTCGACCAGGTGGGTCCCGACTGTCAGGCACTTCTTTGCGTGCGAAAATGTAGCTGGTGGGTCCCAACAGTCAGAGGGCCGAATCATTTTGTTTTGCCCGGACGCACTTCCTTGCGTGCGAAGTTGTAGCTGGTGGATCCCAGCAGTCAGGGGGGGAAACATTTTTTTCGCGAAATATGGTGGCCCTTCCGGTGGGTCCCCGCTGTCAGGTGGAGGAATAATTATTTTCCGCGTAATAAGGAGGCACTTCCTTGCTGCGGCCGTGGACCTAGCTGTCAGCCTCTCCACATACAGTCCACGTCCGATGGAATTCGTTCCTTGACCACGTTGACCACGCCGCGCCGAGAGCACCAGGGCGGTGGACGACGGCGAGGCCTAGGAAGGGGACGACGGGGAGCCGGGGAAGACGTGGCAGTGGAAGCCCGCACCGAGAGGAGTACGAGGGTTCACTGGTTCGGCTGCGGTGTGAGGCTGCCGTCATCGCAGGGCCTGGCCAGCGGTGGAAATAGTAGGGGGCGGTGAGGCCTCCGCGGCAGCACATCCAGCCACGGGAGGCAGGAACATGCGGCACGACCGGCGCTGCTTTGGGCGGCTGGAGCAAGAAGACCAGCGGTTGAAGAAGCACTACGGCCGTTGGATGGATACCGTACGGTCACTGGAGCTAGAATCATTTATATTGACTAAGTTGACAAAGCCCTCCGTCCCCGTCAACTTAGTAGGCCCACAAGTCAGCCTCCCACCAAGGTGGGTCCCAGCTAGCAGGGGGTATTCATTTTTTTGTGCGTAAAAAGGAGGCACTTCCGGTGGGTCTGAGCTGACAGCAGGGGGAACATTTTTTTCACGAAATATGGTGGCCCGTCGGGTGGGTCCCAACAGTCAGGGGCAAACGTTTTTTTCGGAAATACTTGTGGCCCGTCCGGTGGGTCCCTGCTGTCAGGTGGAGGAACAATTATTTTCCGCGTAATAAGGTGGCACTTCCTTGCGGCTGCCGTGGACCCAGCTGTCAGCCTCTCCACGTACAGTATTCTTCCGATGTAATTCGGTCGTTGACCACATTGACCATGCTGCGCCGAGAGCACCAAGGCGGTGGACGACGGCGAGGCCTAGGAAGGGGACGACGCGGAGCCGGGGAAGACACGGCAGTGGATGCCCACGCGGAGAGGAGTACGAGGGTTCACTGGTTCGACTGCGCTACCGTCGCCGCAGAATAACAGGGGGTGTGGGTGAGTGGAGTGGAGGGATGGCGTGGCCAGCGGTGGGAGTAGTATGGGGGCGGTGAGGCCTCCACGGCAGCACAGCCGGCCACGGGAGGCAGGAGTAGGCGGCACGACCGGCGCTGCTTTGGGCAGCTGGAGCAAGAAGACCAGAGGTTGAAGAAGCACTACGGCCGTTGGATGGAAATCGTACGGTCAGTCAAGCTAGAATCGTGCATATTAACTAAGTTGACAAATCCCTTCGTCCCTGTCAACTTAGTAGACCCACTATACTGGGTCCTAGCTAGCAGGGGGAGTATTCTTTTTTTGGGCATAATAAGGAGGCACTTCCTTGCGTGCGAAGATATAGCTGGTGGGTCCGAGCTGTCAGTGGCGGTAACTTTTTTCGTGAAATACAGAGGCCCTTTCGGTGGGTCCCAGATGTCAGGTGGAGGAATCATTATTTTGCGCGTAATAAGGAGGCATTTCCTTGCGTGCGGCCGTGGACCTAGCTGTCAGCCTCTCCACGTACAGTCCACTTCCGATGGATGTCGTTCATTGAACACGTTGACCAGGACGCGCCGAGAGCACCAGGGCAGTGGACGACGGAGAGGCCTAGGAAGGGAACGACACGGAGCCAGGGAATACTCGGCAGTTGTTTCCCACGCGGAGGAGTACGAGGGTTTACTGGTTCGTCTGCCGTCGCCGGAGCATAACAGCATGTGTGGGACTGAGGGTGAGTAGAGGGATAGCTAGGCCAGCGATGGGAGTACGGTGGGGGGTGAGGCATGCGTGGCAGCACAGCCGGCCGCGAAGAGGAGGGAGCAGGCAGTCCCGCCGACGCTTGTTTGAGCGGCTGGAGCAGGAAGAGCAGAGATTGAAGAAGCACGACGGCCGTTGGATGGACATCCAAAAGTATATAGGCCATCTGTGGAAAGCCTCAAATCTGTGGAAAACAGCATACAACCCATCTGCCATTATTTCAAATAGTTTACACCCCATTTGCTAATTCTTACGGGTTTTTTGGAGCCCATATTCTTTTTGTTAGCATTACAGCCCATATTGTGGCCACGGTTAAAAAATTATACGAAATTTTGCATATGTCGGTATGGTCTGAACTGTTTTTAATCCTGAAATTTCGAGTCACATTCAGACTGATTTTAAAAATAAATGCATACCAATATAAAATCCAATAAATTGTCCACACATAAAAAACAATGCAATTTAAAATCTCGGAATGAAAAAAAAAGATATTTGAAACTAATTGCCGGTTTGATGTGTTTTAAAAATGTGCAGCCCATTTCTCATTACTGATAGGCCATTTTCTCGGCCGGCCGAATGAAGCTTTCCTCGTCTAGCCCAACAGGCCTGATAAAGTGACTTACTTGACAAATCACAAAAAAACTGGGCTAGCCATTTTCAAAAAGAAAAAAAAACTACTGGGATGATCTGTGGTAAACATAAAAGAAAAGGCTGTCTAGACAGGCCAGAGTGTCCCGCATAGCCCAGTTGACACCCTGCTTCCGTCTCAAAAACAAATTAGATAAATGCCACTCCAATTATGGCAATTCATAAAAATGCCACTGCAATTTCCAAACTTTGAAAAATTCCACTGCAATTTTCGCAAACTTTGAAAAACGCTACTGCGGTTTGCAAACTTTGAAAAACGCCACTCCAGACTTCAAAAAATGCCACTAGAAATGGCATGAAATGGCATTTTCAAAGTTTGGAAATTGCAGTTGCATTTCTCGGAGGCATTTATCAAATTAACCCAAAACAAAAATAACTTGGCAAGCTGCTGGGTCCCTGGTGTCAGCCGCTCATTGTGCAATTCTCTCATTTATTGACTATGTTGACAATGGCATGGGACCCAGATGTCAGAAATCCACTAGGAGGAGCCATTTTTTATTGGCTTGAAATAAGGAGGCACTTGCTTGCGTACTGCCATGACCTTGGCGGGTCCCTACTGTCATTCTCTCCACGTAAAATCATCTCCTGATTGTGTACGCGTCAACTTGCCAGGCCCAAAAGTCAGCCTCTAAACCCGTGGAGGACAAATACAACCCATTTAAAAAAATAACAGCCCATTCCATACGTTCAAACGGAAAGTTCAACATTCAGAGCAAAGTATCAGGTCCGATCCACATATAGAGTACTGAACTTCCACGTTGACAACCATCACAGCCAAGTTAACTATCTACTCCCACTAGACAAGTACTAACTTACTCTTAGCTAACTAGACGATGCCGGCGGTACACGCTAAACGCCGGCACCAGCATCCTGTGCCTTGCCTCGGACTTGCCAGAGGTGCGATAGGGTGTGTTGCTCGCGCGCATTGGCCCTTTCCATGCCGGCGCGGTCCACCGAAGCTTCGGCATCCAAGCGGGAAACCCACTTGACGAGCTGGTAGTAAAAATCGGCGTCGCGAACGTGTGCGTGCCCGACAGCCTCCAGGGCTATTTGCCGGGCGCCGGCCTCAACATAGTCGGCCCAGTTGCGGGCGCTCTGCTCGCGACTCAGAGCGTCAGTGCACTGCTGCTCCATGTCCCGTTGGCGGCGCAAATCGGTGATACGCTGCTCCTCCGCCAGGGGGTCGCGCTCCAACAACTCCTGCTCCTCCGCCATGCGGTCGCGCTCGAACAACTCCTCGATCTGCGCATTGCCATCTAAAGACAGATAGAATACCTCCTCCCTCCGTCTGCCTTCCGGTGAAAAACCGAACACTAGTTCCACCAGTGACCGCCTCCGGCGTTGCCTACCGCGGACGGGCGGGGGCATGGTGGACGTGGCGATCGACGTCGGGCCAGTGGGGGCTTATGAGGATATGGCGAGTTGGGTCACGGTGGCACTGGAGAAGGCCGGGAAACAGTACTTATGGGGGGAAGGTAGCGCGACGGTCATCGGAATTCAATGCATAATGGCTTAGCACGCCAGCTTGCCGTGGAAAACTAGGGAAACTGAAATTAAGACTGTGCCGTCCCGTCCCGTCTGGGTCGCACGCCGGCATGGCGGTCAAACGAGTGCATTCGAATCATCTCCCTCCTTGTCAATAATGATTTCACGGATTTAAAAAGCCCGCAACAATTAAAGCGTATCTTTTTTCGCATCAGTTAGCTGCCTTAATTACGGTCGGATGCATGCAGGAACTCAGAATCGCTCGCAGGCAGTATGCGAAGCAGCATGCAACGAGTCGCAGCCGAGGGTACGCATGCAGCCACTTGAATCGCTGGAATTAATTAGGCTTAAACTTCTGCATGCCGTTAATTATTGCCATGCCTTGGTCTTGCTGCTTTGCTCACGGGACTAATAAACCCAGACGGAGGGAGTACCTTGGTTGGTGAGAGGTTTGAATTAAGCCCTGCAAACCAGAAAGGAGGTACTAGTACATGCGTGATCTGCTATTTATTCGTGTGAGTAGGTCATTTCTTGAATTGAGCCCTGCAAACCAGAAAGGAGGTAGTACATGCGTGATCCGCTATTTATCCGTGTAGGATCGATAGTGTAGCTTGTCAGTTTCTTCAGAGGTAGGTATTTTTATCCATGTAGGATCGATAGTGTAGCTTGTCAGTTTCTTCAGAGGTAGGCATTTTTATTCAAAAAACTGCCACTTCGCATCTTGCGTCACAAATAAAACTGCCAGGAGTGCATTTGTAGGCTAGCTAGTGATCGATCAGTAACTTGTAAACACTGAGCGAACAGAAATAAGTAACTGTCAATGCATCTCAATGATTCACAGATCATATACAAATATGTAGCTCCAAAAGCAAAGATCAGCCACTTCGGATCTTGCATCGCAACTAAAACTAACTAGTATGATTCCCATACATAAGATCAACATGTTAATGCATCTCAATAATTCACAGATCATATACAAATATGTAGCTCCAAAAGCAAAGATCTAGAAAAAACATCTGTTCTTCCTACTAACATGGATGCTTCTCTTGGCCAACATTCAGTACAGACTGAAAGACAAATTTGTTTGTGAAGTCTACAATTCCTCTTGCAAACATAAGTGGTTTCACCAAGAGCTGGAACCATGAGAATGAACCACACATGATGGAGGTACATCCACTGCAATATGATTTGGTCTTCTCTCGATCACACCGTGAGACTATTTTCGGAATACAAACTTTAACTTTGGGAAAATGATGCCCATTGTATAATCAGACCAAAGCAATGATGCACCTAGTGTTGGCCAGTAAATAGTATAGTACTACTTTTCTGTAGTCCATGAAGTGACTATCCAATCTTTGTGTCTATTTTCAAATGGCACTGCATGCAGTGACTATACTATTCTCTTGTGCAGTTCAACCAAAATTGCAGACACTTTGTTTGTTTGCCAAATAGCAACGGGCAGACATCTCTGTCTGCACAAATATCAAGCAGCTAGTAAACATATACCACACCATGTTCCCAGTGATGGAAGAGGTGAAATCGATACAACCGAAATTGAGCATCCAATCATTGAATCCTGTCCTGCACCTCCAATGTAGGTCCACCCTGCCAATAAATTCACATGCAAACCACTAGTATTACTATCTAATGATAGTACAAAAAGAGTAGCAAGATAGTAGCAAACCATGTACCTTCGTAATGAACAGCTCATAGTGCCACCAATTGTATATAAAGGTTTGGAAAAAAACATGCTCCTAATGTTGAACCAGTTGGACTTTTTGTGCAGCTCCACTAAAATCGAGCAATCCTGTTTGCATAGATATTGAAAGTGTGATTACTATAAAAGTGGCACTAGTTGAAGCATAGACTCACAAATATAAGCATTCCAATTTCTTAATGGGAAAAGGTAGCAAGATTGTTTCTAACCACATGTTTGAAGGAATAAATAAAGCAACAGTGGCTGATGTCAGGAAGGCATACATAGTTTTTTCTGAAAATCTGAGCCATTCCTGACCTTTCCTCTTCTTTTAAGCAAATTTTGTGCAGTTCTACTAAAATAAAATGCCATCGCCGCCTTGACAATTTAGTGATACTGTACAAAAGGAAATGACTTCACATTACATCATGATGTCGGGTATGTAGTAGATAGGCATTAGAGACAAACATACAGACCTCCTCCGATAACATAATGAACATTAATTTTAACAAAGTTGTGACTAGCTTTACCATGATAATTTGAGTGAACTCTACACCCTCTGTTCCTTAATATAAGACGTTTTCGCGGTTCAATTTAAAGTACCCAAACGTCTAGTATTTAGAAAAACAGGTAGTAGTTTTCTTGAGCACATATGTGGGAAAGCTTGCCACACTTTATTTATGTCCATACGCTAATGAAACACCATTCGAATACTACAAATATACACTAATCCAGTGGCTAGTGCAACAATAGAGTAGTTAGTTTATTACAGGGTACAGTACAATGGTTTTACTGAACAGATTTCAATAAACTCTAGCACTGGAAGGTTTCTATAAGAATTAACAATACAAAATGTAAAGGTAACAAGTTTCAGCATTGGTATACTAGCTGGGCATGAGCATTAAACCAAATACAGAAGTCTTAAGGTAACTAGCATTATTAACTAATGACAGTATAAAAAAATTGCAAACCATGTACCTCCAACGTAAATATCATTTCGAACTCGGGGGGACCTTAAAAATTGCTATCCCAATCTTGATAATCGATCAAACATAAAAACTTGATCAAATGAATCAAGAGAACAGCCGGAGGAGGAGGTGCCCACTCTTGACCTTTCCTCTTGTCTTCATAATTGTCTGTGCAGTTTAACCAAAATAAAATGACATCAGCGCCTTGGCATTTTGGTGACACTGTACCAAAAATTAACTTATCTCATGAAAGTGAGGTATGTAATCTATAAGCATTAACAGTGCAAAAATCTGAAGGTAGTAATAATTTTCATCGTTGGTATACTGGTTGTGCAACAACATTAGAATGCCTTAGCTGAAAAATCTTTAATACATCCACAATCAACAGCTAACCCTGAAATGATCCAGTGACATTAAATGGCACTACTTAAATTTATCTGTGGCATTAGACTGAGAGCGGCATTAGTTAAATGTGGCATCACTTTAGCAGTAGCATTGCTTTACTTGACTGCTAGCGTTATACTAACAGCAAAAAAAGTGGCAATAAGAGCATGGGAGGCCCATTCGGACAGTGGGCACACCAGTACGATGTACCTCCACGGACGCAGAGTGGTGAGGGAGGTATGGTTGCCCAGAGAAACAAACATCCAGGCAGCATATGTGGATTACGTCCCATTTTTGTTCTCTTTAGCCACCTTTTTCCTATGTGAGGACAACAAACCGATCGACATGGTCATTCTCTATTGCGTTATCATGCCTTTCTACCCTTCTTCAACCAAGAGACACAAGACTCGTTCCTTAGCTACTGATTTTCCCCTTTTCAACCTAGATGCGGGTTCAATGCCTACTCTCTTGGACAGTACAGTCTCCCTTCCTTTCCTTATTCAACCCAGACATGCATTAGTCTGCATGAAGTAGGGTTTCCTTTATTAGTGCAAATTATGGTTTTTGTTTGCGTGGCCAGCAGAGCAGAGGATAGCAAATTGGGAAGATGGTGGAGTGGAAAAAGATCCACATGCAACGACGTGCCAGATGGGGCAATAGAACAAGGGTATGGTTCGAAAAGAGGTAGCATACCTGAGGGTCGGCGGGAAGTGGCTTCGCTCGTGGTAGTCGTCCTCTGCACACACTACGGCAGCGATCCCGCGCGGGCGCTAGGTCTGAGAGGACGGCCTTGTCGTCAGTGTGTGACCTCGGTCGCCGACGACGAGTGCATCAACGCTGCACGTCCTTCTCTTCCCCGGCGGATCTATGACCACCGGTGAGGAGGGAGAGAGGGCCCGTCTTTTTTAGATATGGAGAGAGGGTGGTACTGTGAGAAGCAAGTGGGCAGCCCTTGGCAAGAAAGCGTTGAAGCTCCATCCTATATATCTTCTTTATACTACTAGTACTGGAGGTGGAGTAGTGGTAGAGTAGTTTATATTTTCTCTGCGTACAGTACCAGTTAGTCGTGCTTCAAAACTGAACGGCACACCATTAAAAAATAAAGGCCGATAACTAATGCGGCACCTCGGGCCAACGCGGCCAGATCGCATTTTGCACGAGAAATTACACACCATGTTTCATTGACATGTGGTCCCGTTCCACATATCAGTGAGACGACGGCAAGTAGTAGGAGTATTTCTGAACCGACGTGTAGGCCGGGACGCCCCTTCGTGAACCGTGGCAAACTGGCAACCGTCCACCGACTCTTCGCCTTTCCCTCTCGATTTGGAACTGCTATCGCACGCACTTCCTCTCCCTCCTCCATTTTCCTTCAGCCTTCACCCTTTCTTCTGCCATTGTTCGATCATCTTCTCCATGGAGGGAACAGGATGGAAATGACCCCGTTATTCTTGCCCCAATCTGAAAGATGACATGGTGGAGGAACTCATTGATCGGTGCGACGTTATCACCTCGGCTAGCATGGCAGGTTCATTCAAGCCCATTCTCGACTCAACTAATAACATCATTACAAGGAACCCAAGAGTCAAGGAGCGGTTTGATCTCCCCTATCTTCTTCGCCATGACCCTGATGAGTGGCGCTGTCACGACGGAGGCCTCGCCCTGTGCAAGTTGATGCCGCTTGATAATGATACGTATGATGTTAAGATGCCATCGCTTGAGGGCAAGGCTTGGGCAGGCGCAAATGGAGATTGGGTTGTTTACATTGGGTCCAACTGCGAGTGGGAACTTGTGAATGTGTACACTCGTGACCGGGTTCCACTTCCAAAAATCTCAGCAGACTGCCCAGAGGTTGAGCACACCGGTATTGTATGCACATTCAAATACAATCATGGTGACTGTCTTCTACGGAAGATAGCAATTTCTCGAGTCCCCAACCACTCTTGGAATTACAACAACTATGAAGTTGTTGCTATCTTCGACAAGCTTGTTGCCGTCCTCAGTGGTTTGACTGGATGGATATTGCTCAAAAATCAATTTTTGTACACGGATGAGTTCTATGATGCAATTCAATACGAGGGCCTTGTGTTTGCTGCCACCACTCGTGGTACTGTTTTTGCATGGCATCCTCGTTGTTTCGGTACGTTTGTCTTCCACCGTAATTATAATTGTTTCATCCACATGCATGCAGGTTAGCAAGTTTCCCTTTAGGCTGGTCATAGTGGGGAGTAACTTAGACTAGTAACATGCATATGTTACTAGTTTATGTTACTACCTCTGTAGTGCATAGTATCTTAGATTAGTATCATAGGTGGTCTCATTTATTGCCATGCATGACACATAGTAGCATCACATTTATTATGTTACGATATCTACCTATGTTACTATAACCATCTCTCTCTTCCTTAATTGCCTACCACATAAGCATGTTTGCGAGTCCCAAGTGCATGATACTACTTATGTTACCCCCACTATGGCCAGCCTTACTAATTAACCTTCTTCTTGTGTTTCCAAGGTCCTGTGAACATTCCACCACCTATACTTGGAGATTTTTATAACCAAGGGGGAGATGATGATGGTGATGATCACGAGCATAAGGACGAGCAACGCCCATATACTATTTGGCGCCTGGCAACTAATTCTGATGGATCACCTCTTCTCGTGTGTATACAGCCCACTGATGATGTTACACTGCTAAGGAAGCAGGTGTAGTCTCCCATGGTCGCACTCTCCGGACCTATTCCAACACCCGTTGCATGGTATTCGGGATGGATACTAGTGTGCTAGTGCCAACTCCTTCTCCCTGGTACAGAATTGACAGTCTTGGAGAAAACTTGCTCTTCCTTGGACAAAACTATCCAATGATGGTGAAAGGCGATCCAACTGCTGTTGACACAATGTTACTACCATTTATGAGAAGCAACTGTGTCTATACCTCGGACATTTGGGTGGTTCCCTACCCTGGTACTGATATAGTAGGCCGCTTCAGCCTGGATGATCAGTCCTGCGTTGGTCTCCAGATCGACAATGGATGGCCCGTCCCAGAGAATCACTTGTGGTTCAAAGCAAGCGTTTCCAACACCGAGGAATGGTTGAGTTGAAGTTCATTTCATTGCTTGTTATTCGTTGTGTGGTGAAAACTTTAGTATTTATAATGTATCCTCGTTGTCGATGTGGGTTGATGACCTGTTGTATGTAATAAAATGATATGCCTATGATAAACTTACTAAATTTATGAATGGCTTTCGAGTTGCTTCTGTGAGTGAGTGGTGCGACAAGGCAAAAAATATTTTCCGAATACATAATTGTACGTGCATTGCAACAGGTTATCGGATGAGGCCAATCAACAATAGTAGTACACTATTTGTACTAGCTTCACATGCTTCGCGCGTCGTGCGGGTGTTTTTACTGTAGCCATAATGTACTATGTAACCAGCACCTCGAATCCTCGATACTAGTAGTACTAATATACTAGTAAGTAGTAGGAGTAGTAGGGTGGCATGGGCCAGAACAAGAATTCACGTCCAGGAGTACGGCACACGCCACCAGCACGACTTCCATCTGACACCATATTTCTTGGAGTCCGTGCTAGAGCAATCTCTTGAACCTCATCGTTTCTCTAACTCAGCCATCACGCGGCGGGCGAGGTGGGGGTTTACCGATAGTCGGTTTCCTAAACTGCGGTCCCACTTGTAAGGCCAACTGCAACGCACGACCCCAAACGTACCTCTGTTTTGCACGAACTCCAACAATAATTTTGACTACAAAAGCAAGACCAAAGAAAACAAGAACCACAAGAATACATTTTACTGCTCCTATAAGTTGGATTAGTGCCTTCTCGATGCATTCATTGGTGATCTGCGGAGGCTCGATCTTGCATGCTTCTTTCTTCTTCGAGTGTAAAGAAGTAGACGTTGCTTCCACACATCTAGTCTCATGTCTAGCCTCTATTCTAGTACTCCTTACGGTCCATTTTTCTCTGCGTCTAAGAAGCAACACGCATACCAAGTAGGAGTATCAACAAGTGCACTAATCTCATCTATAGCCTCTGTGCTAGCTAAAAGTGATAGAACATCTACTAAATTGTGCTCTATCAATATCTGGATGTACTCTTCTTCCCAATACAAAAACTTGCATCCATTCTACTCCCTCCGTTGCACAATACATGCCTTCTATTTGTCAAAATATATATGTATCTAGACATGTTTTACTATATAGGTACATCCATTTTTGGACAAATGGAAGTCAAGTATTTTGGAACGGAGGGAGTACACAATAAAATTTTTAAAGTTAGCACAACTAGTCTAATCCGAGAGCACAGCCGAAGATTTGGTCGGGTTCTTCCTCCTTTTGCCGACACGTGGGACATCCAGCATCCAGGTCGTGTCATGAAAGAAAATAGAGTGGTAGTTGATAAGTTGAAGCCACGAGATGTGCATCTTAGGTTAAACTGTAAATAGAATCTTACTACTCTTGAGTAACTCCAAAAGCGGCCATCGAAGATCTTTCTTGGATTTGTTTTTCATCACCAGCACGTCGAGGTGAAAGATGTGCAGGTTCAGTGGGTCCTCTTGCATTTTCACTGACATGTAGGACCGCATGTGAGCAAACAGACGATGGGCTCCGCGCGTCCATTGGCTGGCTGAGAAGAGAGATAGAGGAGTGCTTAGCACGGACTACAGGAAATTTGTTCTACGTACCTCGATATAGGCTCGATATAGTGGGGTGGCATGGGCCATAACTAGCATTCACGTCTAGTAGTACGGCACACGCCACCCACACGAGTCCCATCTGACACCAATTTTCTTGGAGTCCGTGCTACAACCATCTCTTCTCCCTCATGTTTTCTCAGCCATCGCGCGGTGTGCGGGGTGGGGGTTTGCCGATAGTCGGTTTGCTCATCTACGGTCCCACTTGGAAGTGAAAATGCAACACCGCACACATTCCCGCTTGAGTGGCGTGCCGGACCAACCGTGTGGGGGTGCGATGCGAACATGACAGGCTTTTCCATTTGAACTCGTAACTTGTAAATTTTGGTTCTGCTCCATGGCGCGATTGATAGATAGAAAATAACGATTTTGCCTAGAGTAATGAGAAGTTTGGTTCTGGCGCCATTCATGCATGGAGTACGTACGAAAATTATGAATTTGATGCGAAAGGTAAGATAATTACTGTAGCATCATATACTACTACATAGATTTGACGGAAAGATAAAAATACATACGGATCCGTCAACGACATCCTCAGGCCCTAGTGCACCGGGTCACCAACCGACGTATGAGGAGCAGCGGCGTTGGCAGCAAGCTCAACGTGCTTCTGAACAGTGCCGTCCAAGGTTGCACTACAGTCCAAGAAGGCCAGCGTCCTATCGTCCTCCTCTTGCATGCGCGTAGACGTGGGTGATTATGTCGATGGTGTCTTGCTGCGCCAGGCGCTGCGCGGCGAGCGCGACCTCGAGGTGGACATTCTCCGGCATGACGGCGGGCAGTCGCAGGGCCACCAGTGTGTCGAAGAAGTTGTCACCATAGTGGCCGTTGAGGGTGGCGGGCATCGCAGAGCCTGGGCGCGTCGGCTGGAGGCTTACGTCAAAGTCGTCCGCGAGCTTCTTGACGACGGTGAACTTGTCGAGGAAACCGATGAGGACCTCGTCGAACAAGGAGACGAAGCTGTCTTCCAAGCGGCGCCCTACCGGCCTCAAGCAATACTACCTGGATACGTTCCTCGTTGCCGGGCCACAGGCCGGCGTCGTGGACCATCTGGCACAGCCGGCTGATGCTCGCGATCATCGCTTTCGTGGGTCTAGATTAGCTTCTACTACCTCATTCCTCGTTTATTGGTCCCCATTGTAATCCGTGTCAAATTTGGACCACAGATTTAACTAACAAAATGTTTACGCATGTTACTAAAAATTATATCACTGAAAACCATGTTCAAATATGAATACAAAAATATAATTTTGTTGACATGCATCAACATTTTGTTAGTTAAATCTTTGGTCAAAATTTAGCACAAATTACAAAGGAGACTAATAAACCAGGACGGGGGTAGTAGTAGTCAACTGATCTTGCGATTCGAGTGATCACTCTTGCCCTTGGTTAGCGTGCGTAGGTGCATAGGATTTCGTACTACTCCTCGTCCCTCTACTGCACCTGCCTTTGGCTGTATGATAGGTGGGCCAGCCACCCCCTGGGCCCACATGTCATTCACCCAAAGGCAGTTGCCGTAAGTCAATGAAGCTACGCCCCCTCTGTGCCGGTGCAGTATAGTCATCTCACCGCACCTCTAGTTGGGGCCAAACGAGAGAAGTTTGATGTTTACTAGTTTATTGGTCCCCTTTGCATTTTGCGCCAAGTTTTGACCTTTGATTTAACTAATAAAATGTTAATGCATGTAAACAAAAATGTTGTGTAAGTCACATTACGAAAACCAAATAATCCCAAAACACTTAGGCATGGTGCATTAACTCCCTCCTTGTTTCTTATTTCGTGACATATCAACCAATGAGAGATGTGGGCCGTGCATGCTTTCAATGACTTGAGACTACCAAACATGACATGCAGTGTTTAGTTCATTGCATGTAATCCTATTAAGACTCTAGTTAGCAAGAAAACATTAAGTTCTCTCGCTGATAGGAATAAAACACCATGTATTTATTTACAGAGGGAGTAGTACATTTTTTGTGACATGCATTACTAGATATTGGCCCTGTTTGGATACTCTAACACAGTTAGAGTTAGAGTTATTTTCTAACCCACTCTAACCCAAATAAGCACCTCTCCACCGGGATAGTTGGGTTAGATGGAACTAACCCACTCTAACCCTCCTTGTTTGGATACTTTTGGGTTATTTGAGCCCCCAACTAACCCAAACTAACTCTAACCCCATGATCCAAGCAGGGCCATTGCTAGTCAAATACTAAAATCCAGATGGACGTGGTAGTACTCCTAAATCCAGACGGTGGTGCTACTAGTACTAGTAGTAGTACTACCAATGTAGTACTCCTAGGAGTACTAGCATTGTACTACCCGTTGGTCAAATTATTACGTGCTACTCCTCACAGTGAAGTGACAAGACCCTGCGCCAGAGATGACACCTGAGTATAGGCGCCGTGTTCGGCATACCATAGTCAGCCTCACCGTCAGCAGTCACTATCATCATGGCTGTAGAGCTAGCCTGCTTACAACTAGCCCTGTTCGACATAATTTCCCGTGCGTAGATGCCCGTGCATTGCACGAAACACCAAGATTGGGGGTGGACGGCTCCAGCAGCGGCCATTGTGCCAGATTTTTCCATGGCCTTCTAGATGTGGTGGGGAGGAGATAAGGATGATTGTGAGAGACAAGGAGTTGTTTGTAAATAGGGAACAAGTGTGGGCATCTTTTTGCAAAAATGGAGAAGCTTGGTTTGTATGGGTCAGATCTAGATCCGACGGCTATTGGTGAAAGATGGGAGGCACAACATCATCACCAACACAGGACCTGTTTGATTCGCAGGATTTTGAAAATGTAGGAATAGGACACGGCAATATTACAAGTTTCAAATTGATATTACAAAATGTTAGGAGTAATGCTGCACCTAGGAAGAGGGAATTACTAGGAAGTTTACGTAAGAAATTTCGTTACTTTAGGTGGATGCAGCGTTATCATACAAATTAAAATCCACCGCCCTGACAAGTCACTAATGGGCAAATAAGTTTTCCAGTCTCTGGCCACTTGATGTTTCAAAAACAAATTCAGCTTCTGCGAAGACTTTGTCATTTAGGCTTAGACGCTTGCGGTGATCAGCACGCCATTCATTGTTGCGCCAGAGAATGCCAAACCTCATTACCTTGAGAACACTTGCCTCCAGAACAAAGAACCTGGCCAATTTAATCTCAGATGTGCTGCCTCGGTAGTCGATCAAATCAATTTCTGTAAGATGGAAATCAAGGCATTCGATGAGATTGTTATAGTGCAGCACATTTTTCACTTTCGGGTCTTTTCTTATCTGCAAAAGAAGAGAAAATATTAGACCAGCTGGCTGCATAAGATTGTTGTGTCATCAAGAGGTACCAATATCATTCGCTCATACGATAGGGTTGGCTGGCTAGTGATATTTTTTCACTCTCTCTCTCTCTCTCCCTCTCTCTCTCTCTCTTTCTGTTTCCTCTCATTTAACTAGGAGCATGTGAAGACCTTGGGCATTTGTTGCCTTCCACTATGTGGCTGATGCCATATTTCACAAAAGTATGCCACATAATACGCATCAATGTCAAATGAAAAGATTTTGGCACCGCTCTCGCGATGTGAGAGAGTTGGCACCGATGTGCATACAGACCCACATGTATAAACAAATCAATCAAACCAACTACACCAGCCTCTCACTCTCCCAAACAAGTGTTTTTTTATTGCCTCAGTCCTCTCTCTCTCTCCCAAGCAGTGTTTTTTCATTGCGTGAGTTAATTTGGCACCGGAGCAAAGTAGGTGATCCAGATTGGGGCACCAGGTGAGCAATGGAGGGGCATCGATGTCGAATGCATCACAAGTGAATTTGGCACATGTTTTGGCCTACATAGCCCACTTTTGTACTCCCTCCGTCCCAAAATTCTTGTCTTAAATTTGTCTAAATACGGATGTATCTAGTTACATTTTAGTGTTAGATATATCCGTATCTAAACAAATGTAAGACAAGAATTTTGCGACGGAGGGAATACTACCTCCTATTTAGTATAAAATATTGACCATAGATTTACCTAAGAAAATGCCAATGCATGTCACTAAAAATTACACCATTTGAAATTATGTTCAAATACGAATCCAACGATATAGTTCTTAGTGACATGCATTAACATTTTGTCAGTTAAATCTATGGTCAAATTTTGATACTACAAAATTGGAAGAGTAAACTAGGACGGAGGTAGTACTTGCCCTTAGGGTAACCATAGAGTTACTGGAGTAGTCTAAGTTACTTTCCACTATGACTAGCCTAGGCTACTATAGTAGTACAGCATAAAAATGATGCAGGTGATCACGTGAGAAAAAATACTAAAAACATTTCTTTCGGTGCAGTGCATGGATGTAGTTTTGAACACTACACTTGTCATCGTAATTTGGGAAAATTACGAAAAAATTGAGCTATGTTGTGATTACTGTTTACTAATAGGAAAGAAGTTTCACCTCGATGAGTAGCTTCTCCATGCATGGAAAGCATGTAAGGAATCCAACAAATTGATCCAGATTGGGGCCGATAGATTTTAGTGCTAAGATCTTCACTGTGCGCATGGACTGGGTCAAGCTTGTGGGAATCATTTTCTGGAAGATGGTCGTAAATACATCAAGAAGAAATTTAAAAATGTGAATTTCAAGAAGACGGAGAAGAAGATGAGTGTTGTACCTGAACGATTACGGATCCAATGAAGAGTTCGGAGAATTTGGCAGACGAGTACACCAACGCTGTCAATTTCGGCGCGTCAATGACCCTGATTTTTGTTGGACCTTCTAGATCCGATACAAGCAATCTCTCAAGGAAAGGCGCATTCTCAATGACCATAACGTGGAACAGCTGGAGTGATCTCTTCCCAATTGATGTCTTGTTGCGGGGCCAGCAAGACACATAAATCCATCGGAGATTCGTCGAGGCGATGTGGAGGCTAATGAACCCGTGGATTTTCTCAAGACAAAGGTACTCGAGCACAGTACATCTGCAGAGTAGGTGCTCCATAGCCTTCTTCGAGATGACAATGTCGAAGAGGTCGAGATGCTTGAGTTGAGGGAGAAGAAGGGCGGGCGGGGCATTAATCTGGGGAAGATAGCTGGAGCTGAAGCTGGCGCGGCGCAGCATTGGCGTGAGGCAGAGCGCGGACGGTGGCAGAGAGCGACATCGTCCAGCTTCAAAGCTGAGCTCCTCGAGCTGATCTAGGGCGGGGGATAAGAACCACTCGTCGAACTTGGGTTGGTCCTTATAGTTGGTACTGAACATGCGGATGTCAAGGCATCTAGCTGGCCTAGGGTGCGATGAAAGGATCTTGGAGACTGCGGCCATGCGTTTGCAATCCCCGTCGCAGAGGCAACTGTCGACGGTGAGGTTGAGGGGGACGCAGCGCCAGAGGGGGCGCCACCGCCGGGAGAGCAGGGCGGTTTGCACGGCAGATTTGGTGGGGAGGAGGCCGATGATGATGAGCAGCATGTCGTCGGGGAGGCCGCTGATGAAGTCCAGGCTCGCCGGATGCGGTTTTGGCTCGAGCGGCCTCCGCTTGTTGGCTGCCTCGCCATCCATCTAAACCGGCGGCGACGCCTGTGTACACGTGTGCTAGTGTGTGTTGTGTGATGGGTGTGCGTCAGTGCGTCCTTTTGTGCATGCCGCCGCGCAGTGGTGAATTGTGCGCGAGTGCATCCTTCACACGCAAGAAGTTTGTCCTCAATGCGCCCTCAATTTACTAGCGTGCGTGCGGGGTGCTACCCCGAGTGGTTTCAACTTTGTTTCCTTCACCGCGTGTCAGATGGGCCTCTAGTTTACTTATTTTCACCCACTGCCACATGGGCCAGCACACCAAGATACAGAACATGAGCTGACAATGTAGCATGTGGATTGGTTGACCGGTCAACTAAACAATATACGGAGCTATACACTGACACAGTGAGCATATAATCCGTCGGTATAGAGAGTTCGAGTGAGAGGGGAGGCCCGTGAGAGATAGCAGAGAGAGAGAAAGAGCTACTCCCTCCGTTCGATAATGTAGTTACAACATTTTTTTAAGTCAAACTTTTGAAACTTTGACCAAGTTTATAAAGAAATTACTTATATCTACAATACCAAAGAAAATTATAGTATGAAGTAAGTACATGTTGTGATGAATCTAATGATCGTTCCAGATGTAAATGTTTTTCTCCACATATACCTGGTCCAACTTTTCTGAGGTTTGACTTTTCAAAACATCCATATGCTTATGGACGTGACAGAGTCCCTAACGAGAGAGAGAGAGAGAGAGAGAGAGAGAGAGAGAGAAAGTGTGCGTGCGTGTGTGAAAGTGGCATGGACAACACACGATAAAAGTGGAGAAAAAGCGTGCGTGTCTTATGCAAACATATCGACAACGGAGGCAAGGTGAGGAGATAGTATGTGGTTGTTTGGAACCGAGAGAGGAAGACCCCTAGCACGTGGCCAAGAGGGGTCTGACAAACAAGGCAGAGAGGTCGAGAGAGACGTACGGAGAAAATGCAAACATGGGGAGGAGAGAGTGTATGTTTGTCATAGAGAGATCCCCTGGAGATCGTGATGGAATTACATGGGTGGGACATCGAGTGACAAGGTGTGTGCGCGATAGAAGATGCCCCGAGAGATATCGAGATAGACGTATGGATGGAAGGAGACAATACGTGTGTTCCTGATGGCTAGTAAGAGATAATCATACTTAGGAGGGGGGGTGCTTGCGCCTATGGCCCTGTTTGGATACTCTAACTCAATTAGAGGTTAGAGTTAGATTCTAACCCTGAACTAACCCTGAACTAACTCTAAGTAAAGAGGTGTTTGGATGGCAGGGTTAGATGGAGCGCGGATACAGCGAGGCACCTTCACGGGCGGTGCGAGAGGGAGGGAGGGAGAGGACGAGAAGCTTCGAGGAAGTGGGGAGGGATCTGCTACGGAGAGAGCGAGAGAAAAAAGTGTTTGTTAGTGGTCCCGAGAAGAACTAACCCAAATAAGCACCAGTTGGATGGGTTAGTTTTTTTGGATGGGTTAGATGCATCTAACCTAAACTAACCCTCCTGTTTGGATCTTTTTGGGTTAGTTGACTCCAAACTAACCCAAACTAACTCTAACCCATCGATCCAAACAGAGCCTATGATGGAGTGAGGGATTATGGTACTTAGGGGGGTGCGTGTCACATGGAGAGAGAACAAGGGGGGAGAGTGTTGGATGGGTCTATATGTATAGCGCTAGCAAGACATGTGTATGTGTGAACCAGGGAGATATAAGGCCAGTTTGGCTTGCGTCGTGAGCATCTTTTGCGTGGCCTATGGTTGTGGCTGGATTTCATGCACGCTTGTTTGGTTGCTACCCTATGAAAAAGAAAGCCCACCTGGGCTGGGTTCCCTTGCACTTTAATTAGCCTGGCTGAACTCCAGACACTGCAAGTAGCCTAGCCCAAGCGACCGATTTCGAACGCCTGGCTGTGCCTGGTCGTGCGGCCATGAGGCTAACAACAACATGGATGGATATTAGCATTAAATAATTGATGCATGGATTGATTGATGGGACGTTGATGCTTTGCCTGGCCCAGGCATGAACCAAACGCTTCAGCACCACACAAGCCTAGCCAGGCAGAAATATTTTACATCTCACGTCCACACCAGGCAGTACCGGCCATCAAGGCATGAGGGTCAGGTCACGAACCAAACTGACCAATAAAGTTTGAGAGAGATTGAGGAGCCCCGATAAGGCTGAGTGGTGCGTTAGATAGCTGAGAGGGGGAAAGAGATATTCAATCCGCTCGATAATGCAGTGCATGTAAATTTTTTAGAAGTCAAACTTTGGAAATATTGATCAGGTTTACGCAAATGTTATTTATATCTACAATACCAAAGATACATCATACAAAACTACATCTCATGGTGAATCTAATGGTATATGTTTGCCATACTAGCACTACTAGGGAAAAGCTTATACACAGAAAGTTACTAGTAGCGAGGGTTAAAAACCCTCGCTACTACTACTTACTAGTAGCGCAGGTTTTTAAACCTCGCTACTACTAAGTTGATAGCAGTAGCGCGGGTTTTTAACCCTCACTACTACTAAGCGGTCTCTACCGTGCCCCCGGGACATGCCATAGTAGTAGCGCGGGTTTTTAACCCTCGCTACTACTAAGTTGATAGCAGTAGCATTGGTTTTTAACCCTCGCTACTACTAAGTGGTCTCTACCGTGCCCCTGGACCATGCCATAGTAGTAACGCAGGTTTTTACCCCTCGCTACTACTAATCGGTCTCAACCGTGCCCCTCGGGGACATGCCATAGTAGTAGGGAGGGGTAAAAACCCGCACTACTACAAAATACTGGGTTTTTTAAACTCTACCCCCCGTAAAAAGCAAAAGAAAATGATAAAAACTTCAAAAATTAAAATCCTTCGAGATGTAGTTATGTTACCTCATGTACTACGACATGTTTTGCAAAAAGTGTAAGGAAAATGTAAAACAGCTATAACTTTTGCATACGATGTCAGAAAAAACATATAATATATCAAAATGTTCAGCACGAAAATCCGCATCCGATTTTGGCGGCCTATGGCTTGTTTGCAAATTTTTAGAATCCTCAAATTCTAAAAGGAAAAAAAGTTATTCAAGATGGTCAAATCTGGTCAATCAGGTCAAATTTGGCGGCCTATGGAAGAAAGTTATTCTACAAGGAAACTTCAAAAAATGTATAATATAACTTTTGGATACGATTTCAGTTTTTTTTCTTCAATTTTGGTCAAATCTGGTCAAACTATGGTGAAACTACTTATTCAAGAAGTATTAGTGTTACTAAATAATTATTCAAGAATATTAGTGTTACTAAATATTAGTACTAAAGGTTAGACCTTTCAAACTCTACCCCCCCCCCCCCTGTGTGGATCGCCTTTTCAGTTTTAAAAATAATAAAATAAAATGATGAAAATGTCAAAAAATAAAAGAAAATAAGTTTCCCATGTGATATGTGGTCTAGTTGTTGGGAAAATTTGCAAATATGAATTTCGACTTTATTTGCAAAATCTCTCGAGAATTTGTAAAAATGGGCATAACTTTTGTATACTAACTCGGATGAAAAAGTTTTTTATATGAAAAATCATCTACTCAAAAAGTTACATCCAAATTTAATCAGGGGAACCCCGTTAAACATTTTCAAAATCCTCAAATACCTAACAGGAAAAAAGTTTCGGGGCTTTTAAGATCTGGAGGCAAAAAAATTCATCAAATTTCAGTTTTTTTAAATTTTTGTTAAATCTGGTCAAACTATGGTCAAACTAATTATTCAAGAATATTAGTGTTAGTAAATAATTATTTCAGTTTTTTTGAATTTTGGTAAAATCTGGTCAAACTATGGTCAAACAATGGTCAAACTAATTATTCAAGAAATATTAGTGTTACTAATTTTTTAGAACAATAGTTTCAAACTCAAACAGTGAAATGCGTGACTTCATGCTCAAGCTAAATTCCTGAGGTTAATAGGATTGACATCTTACTATTGTCAGGAAAACAACAAGTGCAGACTTGGAAACGAGGGAGAATAGAACCCGGAAGTTAAGCGTGCTTAGGCTGGAGTAGTGAGAGGATGGGTGACTGTCTGGGAAGTTAGATGATTTGGAATGATGAGGGGTGATTAGAGATTAGAGATTAAATTGAGCAGCAATGAGGGGTGATTAGAGATTTGAGGTTAAAATAATTTAGAAATTTGACAATTAGGGAAAAAATCGAATTTTTTTTTCCGAAAAAAATCAAAAAAAAATCAGAGATTACAGATTAGTAGTAGCGCGGGTTTTTACCCACGCTACTGCTATACATTAGCTGTAGCGCCTTATTAGTAGCGCCGGCCCCCACGCTACTAATAGGCCCAAAACCCGCGCTGCTGCTAGGCTTTTCCCTAGTAGTGTAGATGTAATTCTTTTTCTCCACGTACATGGTCAAACTTTGTGATGTTTGACGTTTCAATAAATCTATGTGCTATGGACGGAGGTGAGTGCCTCAGTCAAGACAGATCAAGTGTGTGTGAAGGAGGATGAGCAAGTGTGCAAAAAGAGTACGTGTGTGAAAGAGAAAGTGACAACAAACGATAAATTAGAGAGACAGTGTGTTTTTCGTTTCTTATGCGAACATATCTAGAATGCATCTTCGAGATGGAAAAGCGAGGCGAGGAGATACCCGAAGATAGCTACTGTGTGATTGTTTGCAACGGAGAGAGACACCCCTGTAGCACATGTCCAATAGAGGTCTGGCCAACAAGGAATAAAGGTCGAGAGGGACACATGGATGGCATGGACGCATGGGGAGGGAGAGAGGGTGTGTTTGTGATAGAGAGATCCCCTCGAGATCGTGAGGGGACTATATGGGTGGGAGATCGAGGGAGTGTGTGCGCGATAGAAAGATGCCCCGAGAGAAATCGAGATAGACCATGCACATGTTTGTGATGGAGACTAAGATTAGCTAGTCATATACATATAGGGGGGACTGTGTGTGCCTACAGTTGAGTGAGAGACCATCATACTTGGCTAGCTGGGCATGAGATTGTGTGTGTGTGTGCGTGTGAGATGGAGAGAGAACGATGGAGAGAGATAGAGTTTTAGATGGGCCTATCGAGTGCGAGTGAGATATGCATGTGTATGTGTGACCCAGGTGGATGGAGAGTTTGAGAGAGGGGGGGAAGAGCTCTGAGACGACATAGTGGTGCGTGAGAGAGTTACGAGCAAAGAGCCAAGGAATTTGTGTGTGTACGATGAGTGCACTCAAGATATCTAGCTTGGACTAGCTAGAGTATCATACATAGTGGGCGAGAGAGACCTATAGATGGTGTATATATGAATGCGAACTAGAAATACCC
>NC_041387.1:282181544-282215418 GCF_002162155.2 Triticum dicoccoides | reverse complement strand
GGAGAGGGACCAACAAGGTTTTTGTGTCGAATGCGTGCGACAGAATTGCAGATTGTCGGCGAGAGTGAGAGAGAGAGAGAGAGAGAGAGCGAGAGAGAGAGAGAGAGAACAGGAGTCCGGGAGAGGGGGAGGTCGCATTTTATGCATCAAAGACTGATATAAACCATGTTTCGATATAAACTTGCATTCAAATGTTTAAATTGGAGAACATGTTGTCTGCAATCCACATATGAACGGATATATGCGTATATCAAACAAGTTCATTAATTTGACTTTCAACATGTTCATGGAGTACTATAATACTGTACAACATGCTACTCGATTGAGGTCTTCAATTTTGCATTTAGTTCACTATTTTGACCTACTGAACGAGCTAGTTCATTGAATCGAGATATTTCATTTTGGGTTTGATTCGCGTTTTTGAGTGGGTCAACTATTTGTCATATAGTAAATCCTTAGCAACGAGCATGTAAAAACACGTTACTCCCGAGTATCATCTCTCCATCTAAAAAAGAAGTGGCAAGCTAATATTTTAAAATTTGATTCGGATCAACTTGGTAAGATAGACGTGGATGCTCGTTCTCCCAAAATTTGAACGAACCCCTAAACATCCTCTCTGCTCGGTGGAATTCACCCGAGCAAATAAATGGAAGACTCGAAATTACCGTCCTATGTGGGACACGCATCAATTGGCCCGTTGTACATCGAGGGTAGGTTCGTAACTTCATCCAAGCGCGCCTTCTCCTCGGCCGAAATGACATGTGCCGAATAATTCATAAACCATGGTCAGCAAAACACACTCTCCTCGCCCAAAATAGCTCGCGCCCACTATTTGAAAACACGCTCTCCTCGCCTGAAATCGCTCGCGCCCAACATAGTTCAAAATGCGCCCTCCTCGCCCGAAATCGCTCCCGCCCACTATTTGGGGAGAAGCAAAGTTACTCTACTATCCCCGACCCTCAGTACACAGACCCAAGCCGAGAAGCCTATAGGCAAGGGTAGAACTATAACTCCCCCTCACATTTCAGACAAATGCATCCATAAGACATGGTTCCACTCCCCTCCCAATTCCCCCCGCCCACCCCCATTCATACCTCGTGGGCGCCAAATCACCTTCTCCCCTGGAAGCTCCCTTCTCCGGAGCCGCGAAACCTCAGCCCCACCTCCATGGAGCCCCCCACCGCACCAATTTCACAGCCGCCCTCCTCCCTAATGCCAGAGATGTTGTCCAATTGCCATCGTGCACTGGGCCGTGTGCCTCTTACTTCGTGTTGCTGGTGCTGCCTCGACGACGGCCGATTCACCCCCACCGTTGTTCATGGCGCCGGAGCGGCTCCAACTTCGGATCCGTCCAGAGTCCTGGCGTTGCTTCTGCATAGCCGTCGACCATGGCGAGATCGCTCTTTCCCTGCCGCCGGTCACCACCGCAACCGCGCCGGCCTCACCGACTCGACAGCTGGACCTGCCTACTTCACCATGCCGCCAGATAGGTCGCACCCTCATCTGAAATCACTTTATTTAGGCGTCAGTTGTCTGAATTTTTATTTTGGGCCAATCGATTCCCAATGGGAAGCAGCACCCCTCGAGGCGGCGGAGCTCCTAGGATGTCGGTTGGCTGGTGTCTAATGTAAGGGTGCGGGGCCACAAGTTCGTCACGGAAGCAGTGCTTAGATGGCTATCTTTTAGAGTTGTGTGGGTTGAAGGTACTGCCGCCGCCGGATCTGGATGACGGGGAGTATTTCTGGATTGGCCCAGGGGCGGCGCAACCACAGCAGTGCGGTGGGGTGGGGAGCGGGGTTTTGGCCGGGGCCACGGACGGCGGAGGCAGGCTGCTCTGCCGTTGGTCGCTGGCTCTTTGGGGAAGATTCCGAACAGTGTCAGCCAGGAGGCACAAGACGGCCATCAAGCCATCCCGCGTAGATCGGACCGTACCAAAATAAAATAAAATCGTGTGACCCCAATTTAGTCTTCAGTCAACAGACGTGTGACCACTCTCCTACCTTGCTGTTGATCTCTTAGTGTATTTCTTCGAATCAAAGAGATATGTCATTCTTAACATTATGCGTTATCTACCGTCTTCCGACTCACCGCAGCTGCTCCAACAAGGGAAGCATACACCAGAAGGGAGCTACAGTCCCCACTCAACAGTTCCCTGCATCAAATGCGCGTGCCCAACATGGACAGCCACAACAACTGCAGGGCCATCGACAAGTCAGCACATGATGCTCACTCGTATGGATGGCAGCCAGATAGGTTGTACCCTCATCTTACTTGTGTGCAACATTTATGGCTTTGTTATTCATCTAAGCACGGAAAATAGATAATCACATTTCACTGTATATTCTTGTTGATCTCTTATGGGTCTTGTTCAGGAGTTCACGCTATTCCATAGTTCAGCTAAGATACTTGTTCTTTAGGTAACGTTGTTCCATAGTTATCATCCATCAGCCAATGCTATCCCACAGGCTAGTGATTATAGTATTATACCACTTCTAGTATTACCTATGTTGTTCTTTAATACTTTTGTGTGCCATCTAGTTAATCTCGAGTACAAACGATACATATTCTGTCGCTTTCATCTATGTTGTCCATTTAGTTTATGAGACCTGTTGCTGCTAGTTAACCCCAGTCCTACTATTTATGTCGTCTCCTACAGGCACTCATTTACATAAATCTAACTACTAGTTGTCTTCCATGCATGTCAGATATAATTGCACACACTGATATATCCACAAGAACCTCATGGAGCAATGTAAAGGCCAATAAACTTGATGTCAATGATACCCAATATGATGGAACATGTAAAGGCAGTTCTTCAGAAGACTTGCAGAAAGATGATGAATCCTCTTCACCCCACAAGGTCCTTGCTCTAACTTGGCCTGTGATATGTGTACAACATGCATATACTGTCCTGGAGTGTATCTACTCTGTTGCAATGCCATGTGTTTAGCATGCTGATCATGCATGTAAATATGCCATGCCTTCCTGTTTTTTAGTACCTATTCCATTCATGATAACATGTTTTCAAATTCAAGTATTGTCATTCTACTCTATCGCAATGCCATCTGCTTAATTTGGACATCATGCTTCTCAATATCTTATGCATTGTTATTCATCAGTATGTACTTCATCTGTCTACCATACCATGTTTTCTTACATTGAAGTGTTGTTCTAGTGCTCTATTGTAATGCCATCTTATTTTCCCAATCATACACGTGTATGTTGCCTTAGTTATTTCTGTACGTATTCCGCTAGCATATAGTTTTACATTCAACTAGTTTTTTTTGCTGTGTTGTCCTATCGTATCCCTAGCTTTTATACCATACTCCCTCCGCCCGGATTACATGTTGCCGAAATGGATAAAAAAGGATGTATCTAGAACTGAAATACACCTAGACCCATCCATTTTTTCGAATGGAGGGAATACATGTCAATATGTCATGCCTTTCTATTCTTCAGTACGTATTCCCTCTCTTTGTTGTCGCATGTTTTATAATTAAAGCACCATTCTTCTATACAAGGCATGCAAGGGGAAGACGACTATGTTAGAATCTGAAGGGTTACAAACAAGGCCTTTGCAAAAGATCCAAATGCCAGGAGATAATAAACCAACTCCAGTTTTTATAGATACTGCTCCAGCATAGAGAAACCCAACTCCTACTGATAATAAGCAGATTCCAGTGGCCAAAGAACTAGTCCGGTCCAGTCCAGCAAAAATATGTCAACTCAATTCTAAGAAGCGTGTGTGTATCCTTGCATCATGAAATTTTATAGCATGCAGATCATATTTTCTACATGTTTCTTACCCATCTCTCTTTTAGAAAATAAGTTTAACAGATAGAAGAATTTCTGCAATGGTATCGTTTATGAGGAAAGATTCTTGTAGGAATTCTTTGTGCTCCAATGTAGATGTAAGTACCTGTTGTATATCACTATATTTTTACATCAGCATGTATTTTGTTAATCGGCGTGAATCCAACATTTATCTGATCTTAATTTAGTTGTAGCAAAATGTATGATTAAAGGCTACAATGTTGATTTTTGTAAGGAAAACTGCCTATTAGTTTTGCATCTTGAGCTGCATGAGTGTACTATCTCATATCAGTGGGTTTGAATACTTTGGTTCTGCAGTGGGTTTTTCAGTGTGTTTTTTACTGTGTTGTCCTATCGTATCGCTAGCTCTTACATCATACTCCCTCCATTCGGATTAAATGTCATAGAAATGGATAAAAGTGGATGTATCTAGAACTGAAATACGCCTAGACCCGTCCATTTATTTCCGGATGGAGGGAATACATGTCAATATGTCATGCCTTCCTATTCTTCAGTACCTATTCCATCTCTGTTGTAGCATGTTTTATAACTGAATCACCATTCTTCTATATAAGGCATGCAAGGGGAAGACGGCTATGTTAGAATCTGAAGGGTTACAAACCAGGTCTTTGAAAAAGATCCAAACGCCAGGAGATAATAAACCAACTCCATTTTTCATAGATACTTCTCCAGCACAGAGAAACCCAACTCCCACTGATAATAAGTAGACTCCAGTGGCCAAATAACTAGTCCGCTCCAGTCCAGCAAAAGAATGTCAACTCCATTCTAAGAAGCGTGTGCTTATCCTCGCATCATGAAATTTTATAGCATTCTGATCATATTTTCTACATGTTTCTTACCCATCTCTCTTTTAGAAAATAAGGTTAAACGGTAGAAGACTTCCTCCATTGGGATCGTATTCGAGGAAAATATCTTGCAGGAATTCTCTGTGCTCCAATGCTGATGTAAGTACCTGTTGTATATCACTATATTTTTACATCAACAAATATTTTGTTAATCGGCGTGAATCTAACCTTTATCTGATCTGAAATTAGTTGTAGCAAAATGTTAAAGGCGCCAATGTTGATTTTTGTAAGGAAAACTGCCTGGTAGTTTTGCATACTGAGCTGCATGAATGTACTATCTCATATCACGCACATTACTGAATTGTAGTGCTTCTTTGGTTGCCCATTCATTCATTGTGTCAATGTTGCTTTCGTACTACCTTACCTGGCTGATGATAGCTGTGCCATATTGTGTTAATTTGGTGTAGGCTAGTTGCCCAAACGTTCGTTGTGTCAATGTTGCTTTCCTATTATTTGACTTGGCCAATGATAGCAATGCTAGTGTGTTAATTTTGTGCAGGCTGCTGAAGATAAGAAGACAAACTCTGAAACAGCAAGGCAACCCCATTGTTTCTTTCCAGTAAATCTAGGCCAGGTAATATGGCAATAACTCATGATTAATCTGTTTGGTTCCCGTCCTAATTTATGTTATGATGAAGTGGTCGAGACACTCTCCACTATCAATAATACAAGCCTGCCAAAATCGCCATCTGAATCTGTTCAGTATCCTCTGTCTCGAATGCAACGGAATAAATGTATGTTTGTGAACCAATTAATGGCTGAAGCAATGATGGAAATGGTGGATGAATCAGAGGTGCAGAGTCGTGCGACACAACAACTGATCAATGTTTTCAAAGACAGTGTAGCAAAGCAGAAAGAACTTGCCCACATGCTTATGGGTGTCATCTGTGTTGAGGTTGTAGATTGTCAAGTTGTAGATGGTTAGGTTCTGCTCATTTATTTGCACTGACATCAATCTTTGATTTCCCAGTGGATGTAATTTCCTGTAATATATGCTGGATGTGCAACATCATTCCCTATATGTCGTACCTTTGCGTGATCGGTTTTGGTCCTGTGCATAATTGCTCGTCATAATGGGCTCAAATTTTCTAATTTGGCCTAAAGACATGTACGAACTTTAGTGGGCCCATTAAGTTAATGGGCCGTTTCTAGGCCGAAAGTTAATGGTCGGCCCTCTTACCTCCTGAGTCGTTAACAGGCCGACATCGAAGGGGGCAACAGGTGGCCCCAGTTTATTACACGGGCTGTTAACAGGCCGTTACTATGTTTGGGCTACATATGGCCCAACTATACTGTAGGCCTTTAGCAGGCCGAAAGAGACAGCGGGCTCGTAATGGACCATGAAGACCATGGGCCGCTAAGAGGCCAAAAGTCAGGCCGTATTGTAAATGGCCCAACTGTGTTGTGGGCCTTTAGGAGGCCGAAAGAGAAATCGAGCTGGTATTGGACCATGAAGGGCATGGGCCGTTAAAAGGCCAAAACTAAGGTCCGACTACAAATGGCCCAACTCATTTATGGTCCATTAACAGGCCAAAAGGCACACAGGGCCGGGAATTGGCCCAACACTTAAATGGGTCGCTAAAAGGCCAAAACTCATGTCCGACTACAAATGGCCCAACTGATTTATGGGCCGTCAACAAGCTGAAAGTGACACCGGGCCAGAAAATTGGCTGAACACTTAAACGAGCCGCTAAAAGGCCAAAACTCAGGTCCGACAACAAATGGCCAATCAGATTTATGGGCCGTTAACAGGCTAAAAGACACACCAGGCCGGAAACTAGCCCAACATTTAAATGGGTCGCAAAAAGGCCGAAAGATGTACATCCTGAAAATTGGCCCATCCACTAATGGGCCGCTAACAAGCCGAAATCTCATCGGGCCGATATTGAGCCCAAATATATAGCGGGCTGTTAACGGGCTCGAACTGACGATGGGCTGCAATGGTATCAAATCTTTAATGGACCGTTGACGGGCCGAATTGGCACATCTCGTACGGGCCGTGGGCTTAAATGGACCTAACACAAGTAGGCCTTATATGGGCTGGCCTGCTAATTTTTACTGGGCCGGCCTTTTCACAGGAATGGGCGTCTGTTGGGCCATGCCACGTGTCGATGTATCATAGGCGCCTTCCGTCCAATGAGTGGATGACATCTGTCCCAACGATGAGCCGACACATGTTTCCTCCAGCCAATGATGATTTTACACGTGGAAAATCCCCATTGGTCGGGGCTGTTAACGGGTTATCGGATCCAAAACCCGACCCGATAGCTTAACGGCGTTCCGTTACGGTGGATGCCACATGTCGGTCACCCTTGACGAAAGCACTTCTGTGACGCGCGATTTATCGTCATGGAAGTGGACACTTCCGTGATGATAATTTTGGTAATGTCATGGAACACTTCTACGACAGCATAGGTATGACTATCTTGATTCTGTCATAAATTTGTCATGGATGTACATGCATGACAAAAAACGCGACCTACTGTGACAAACACGTATCATCACGCAAGTGTATTTTTTTTGTAGTGCATTTGGGGCAGGTTTGGGGATATGCTTCTCACAAACCAGAGCTTCTCACAACAAGTCCGATGGTTTTAGTAGAGAACATTTCACCTTCCTGGACGAAATGATATCCATTGCCTCTTCTCGATTTCAATTTTTTTCCTAGTGTCAACATAGAACAATAGGAGTGTTCTGTCAATTTTTGGGATTTTTCGGGGTTCACTTGGACATGTTTATACATTAACTGAGTTTTCTATGCATTCATGTGCATAATTCAAATTTGAACTACATGCACATGCTCTAATGCATATAAATTAGTTGAAAATTCAAATTTGTGTCCTTGGTTGCATGCTTATTAGGTCCCATGCAAGAAATGGGAACGAATGTAAAACACCCTGCCACCGTCACTCGGCTGCAAACATTGAGATACCTGGTTTTTAAATTCTAGTAAATCCAAAGCTCGTATGAAATTCATGAAACTTGACATGTTGTCATGGAGCGGCATGAACATGCCGTGGTAAAATTTTTGTCCCATTTGGGGCAGGTTTGGGGATATGCTTCTCGCAAACCAGAGCTTCTCACAACAAGCCTGCTGGTTTCGGTAGGGAACGTCCCACCTTTGGGGACGAAACGATATTCGTTGCCTCTTATTGCTTTCAAAAAATTTCTAGTGTCAACGTATAGGGCGACACTAGTGTTGTGTCAATTTTTGGGATTTTCGGGGTTCGTTTGGACATTTTTATGCATTAACTAAGTTTTCTATGCATTCATGTGCATAATTCAAATGTGAACTAAGGCACATGCTCAAATGCATATAATTTTTTTGAAAATTCAAATATGTGTCCTTGGTCGCACGCTTATCCCATGCAGGAAATGGGAGCGAATGTCAAACACCCTGCACCGTCACTCGGTCGCAGACATTGAGATTCCTTGTTTTTAAATTCTAGTAAATCCAAAACTCGTCTGAAATTCATGAAACTTGGCATGTTGTCATGGAGCAACATCAACATGCTGTGGTAACTTTTTTGTCCCATTGGGGGCAGGTCTGGGTATAAGCTTCTCACAAACCAGAGCTTCTCACAACAAGCCTGATGGTTTCGGTAGGGAACGTCCCACCTTTGGGGACGAAACGATATCCGCTGCCTCTTATTGCTTTCAAAAAAATTCTAGTCTCAACAGAGAACAACAAGAGTGTTGTGCAAATTTTTGGGATATTTCAGGGTTCGCTTGGACATTTTATGCATTAATTGAGTTTTTGATGCATTTATGTGCATAATTCAAATTTGAACTACATGCACATGGTCAAGTGCATATAAATTGGTTGAAAAATCGAATATGTGTCCTTGGGTGCATGCTTAGGTCCCATGCAAGAAATGGGAATGAATTTCAAACACCAGGGCGCCGTTGATTTCCGGCAAAACATTGCGATGCTTTGTTTTTAAATTCTAGTAAATCCAAAACTCGTGTGAAATTCATGAAACTTGGCATGCTATCATGGAATGGCACCCGACATGTTGTGGTGTTTTTTATGTCCATTTTTAGAGAAGGCGCACTCGAATAACAGACAACAAAGGCATTTTCAAACAAATAGCTGCCACTTTAATATCTCAAACATTTGTATAATTCAAATCGTGTGCGTTCCGATAACCATTTACTTGACGCCACGTGCCTTGGTTTTAATGGCGATAGGAGGCGTCATGCGGGCAGCTACTTTTGACTGAACGGGAGGCATGCGAGCGCAGTCCGATGTGCAGGCTGACCGAGAGGCTCACCAAGAAGTGTGCGAGCTATTCAACGCAGGATTTGTGCATCTCTTCAATGCAAACAGTTCAGATTGAATACGGTATGCAATTTAAAGCTAGACATCGGTGCTAAGCCAAGAGACACTGCACTATCTAATTTTTGCAACTAAAATCACTACCTCTATCTAATTCATGCGCATGTTCTCTACGCACTCACTGTACGGGGCGTGCTAGTAGCTGTGTGAAATGACGGTAGGCGTGCCAGCAGTCCGCCGTGCAGGCTCACCGGGAGGTGAGCCAGCCCTTTGACTGCCGCCCACCTTGCTCCCACTGCTCCATATTAAGGGCGCGTCCGCCTTGCTCCATGAAATGATTGTATAGGAGTGCCAGAAGTCCACCTTGCAGGCTCACCGGGAAGCGAGACAGCCTTTCACTGCCACCCGCCTCGCTCCCACTGGTCTGTATTAATGGCGCGCTCGAGCGGCCGCACCCCCCGCCATCCTCGCCACACACACACAATCCTCTCTCTCCGCCCGCATCCTCGACGCTTCTCTCAGTCCTCAAAGTGCACCGGAGCATGGCGTGAATATGGATACAGAGGTTTCCGTCGCTGCTGACGAAGTGGATAACGAGGCTGCCAACAAGCGGAGGCGGGTCGAGAAAGAACCGCACGCAAATCTGGCAGGCCTAGACTTCATCAGCAACCTCCCCAATGATATGCTGAGAGTCATCATATCCCTCCTCCCAATCAAATATGGGGCGAGGACAACCGCCCTTTCCCGGCGGTGGCGCCCCCTATGGCTCCTCACCCATGTCCACCTCCTTGACACCCACGAGCTCTAACATACTTCCTATGCATAGGCATTTTATAATCAAACAAATTATCAAGGCAAGCAAAAACAAGCATATGCAAGGAAGAGGAAAGAGAAGATAGCAATCTCAACATGAAGAGAGGAATTTAGTAACATGAAAATTTCTACAACCATATTTTCCTCTCTCATAATAATTATATGTCGGATCATAACCAAATTCAACAATATAACTATCACATAAGATATTCTCTTCATGATCCATATGCATACAAAGTTGACACTCTTCCAAAATAGTGGAATTAACATCAAATAAAGTCATGACCTCTCCAAACCCACTTTTATCAAAAATTTCGTTGGATTGAACATTCTCCAAATATGTGGGATCTAAAGTTGACACTCTTCCAAACCCACTTTCAATATTATTGCAAACACTATTATGAATCTCACATACATCATGGGGCTTAAGTAAATTTTCAAGATCATTAGAAGAATCACCCAATCATGATCAATGCAACAAGTAGTGGACATAGCAAAACTAGCATCCTCAAGCTTAGGGTTTTGCATATTTTAGCATAATTGATATTAATAGATTTTATGATAACATCATTTCAATCATGCTTTTGATTCAAGGTACTAGCAAGTATGGGTGTAATAGCAACAATCTCATGTTTAACATAAGGAACTATAGCAAATTCATCTCCATAAATATTGGCTTCACGGCCATAAGAAATAGCAAGCATCATGTTCATCAAGGGATATTTCAATCAAATCATAGAATCATAATTATCCATAGATTCATGCATATCATTATTTTATTCTAAAGCAACGGTCATTCTCTCAATAAACTCCTTAATATAGGCATTATGATAATAGTTTTCATAGCAATATTTAAGTATGTCGGAATTTTCAGATTTTTAGAGAGTTTCATACTTTTCAATCAAAGAAGCAACTCCATGAGCACCCTTAAAAGCAACAAACTCTACAATTTGTTCGATACCATAGTAACTATAAACACATTTTTCATAAGAAGATAAAATTTCATTATCATTCCACTCACATAGGTAGGGAAGGTGTTTTTTAGGGTTCTTAGAGCAACAAGTAAAATCATAAATTTCACAAAGATTCCAAGCATAACACAGCAAACTATTTATTTGATTCCATAAGAGTCTCCCTTTTTCAGACAAACGGTGGCGCACAAGATGAGCATGCTCATATAAAGATTTTCCCTCAACTAAACTAGTTGGGGTTTTAGCACGAGCACATATGGATCGCAGATGATCCAAGTAGAAAACTTTAAGTGGATCCATATATATTGTTTTAAAAATTGTTTAAGTAGAAAACTTTAAGTAGAAAACAGAAGGCAAAGAAAAGGGAGAGAAAAGGGCAAATCTTTTCAAAAATTGTTTTAGAAGTGGGGGAAGGAAAACGAGAGGCAAATGGCAAATAATGTAATGCAAGAGACAAGAGTTTTATGATGGGTACTTGGTATGTCTTGACTTGGCGTAGATCTCCCCCGCAACGGCGCCAGAAATTCTTCCTGCTACTTCTTGAGCTTGCGTTGGTTTTTCCCTTGAAGAGGAAAGGGTGATGTAGTAAAGTAGAGATAAGTACTTCCCTTAGTTAGAGAACCAAGGTATCAATCCAGTAGGAGACAACGCACAAATCAGCAAGACCTGCACAAAAAATCAAACAACTTGCACCCAACACGATAAAGGGGTTGTCAATCCCTTCACGGTTACTTGCAAAAGTGAGATCTGATAGAGATAGATTAAACTAAACAAAAGATAAAGTAAATATTTTTGGTATTTTTGGTTTATAGATCGGAAAGTAAAAGATAGAAAAATAGTAGATCGAAAACTTATATGATGGAAAATAGACCCAGGGGCCATAGGTTTTACTAGTGGCTTCTCTCAAGATAGCAAATAATACGGTGGGTGAACAAATTACTGTCGAGCAATTGATAGAAAAGCGCAAAGTTATGACGATATCTGAGGCAATGATTATGAACTATAGGCATCATGTCCGTGTCAAGTAGACCGAATCCTGCCTGCATCTACTACTATTACTACACACATCGACCGACTCCTGCCTGCATCTAGAGTATTAAGTTCATGAAGAACATAGTAATGCATTAAGTAAGATGGCATGATATAGAGGAATAAACTCAAGCAATACGATGTAGACCCCATCTTTTTATCCGTGATGGCAACATTACAATACGTGCCTTGTTGCCCCTACTGTCACTGGGAAAGTACATTGCAAGATTGAACCCAAAGCTAAGCACTTCTCCCTTTGCAAAAAAACCAATCTGGTGGGCCAAACTAAACCGATAATTTGAATAGAATTACAAAGATATCAAACCATGCATATAAGAATTTAGAGAAGATTCAAATAATATTCATAGATAAGCTGATCATAAATCCACAATTCATCGGATCTCGACAAACACACCGCAAAAGAAGATTACATTGGATGGATCTCCAAGAATATCGAGGAGAACATGGTATTGAGAAGCAAAGAGAGAGAAGAAGTCATCTAGCTACTAGCTATGGACACGTAGGTCTGAGGTAAACTACTCATGCTTCATCGGAAGGGCAATAGAGTAGATGTAGAAGACCTTTGTGATCGAATCCCCCTCTGGTAGGACATCGGAAAAGGCCCCTAGATGGGATCTCACGGGTACAGAAGGTTGTGGCAGCGGAAAAGTGTTTTCGTGGATGCTTCTGGTGGTTTGGGGATATTTGGGAATATATAGAACGAAGAATTAGGCCAGGGGAGTCACGAGGGGCCCACAAGGCAGGGGGCACACCCTACCCCCTGGGTGCTCCCTCCCCCTTGTCACCTCCTTGTGGCTCTTCCGACTTGATCTCCAAGTCGCCTAGGTGTCTTTTGGTCCAAGAAAAATTATCACGAAGGTTTCATTCCGTTTGGACTCCGTTTGGTATTCCTTTTCTAAGATGCTCAAAAACAAGGTAAAAATAGAAACTGGCACTAGGCTCTAGGTTAATAGCTTAGTCCCAAAAATAATATAAAATGTCATATTAATGCATATAAAACATGTAAAACAGGTAATATAATAGCATGGAACAATAAAAAACTATAGATACGTTGGAAACGTATCTGTAGGTCGCCGCCATCAACGCCGCCTCCATCCTCAACCTCTTCCTGTGTGTTGGGGAGCTCGAGGAGCCAATGGCCAAAACGAGGGTTATCGCGGCCTCTTCACACGATGCCGGCGAGGTCCCGCTAAGGTGTCCCCGTCTTTCTCTGCAGGCTCTTTATCATTCCGTTGTCGCCGGTCCCCCGATCAGCCTGCCGCCGCGCCCCTACGCCGGTTCGAGGACTTCGCCGTCTCCCTCGGACCCGGCAACCAACGAGGTCCTACCTCGGGGTCCGGCGGCGGTAGTGGGGACGTGGGTCACCGACATTACAGATCGGGTGACCCACACCCGCTAGTGACTCGGTAGCTTCCACACAGCCGAGCTCGTGGTTATGGAGTACGACCGCTGGCAGGTCCGCTACCACGGCACGACGGCTAGGCTCAATTTCCCCTTCGACACATGTCCGGTCGACCTTGTTCTGTCGGAGCCAGGGATTGTGAGCTCGGCTATGGTGCAGGAGGACCACGAGGAATGGGAGCGCCTCAAGGTCGAGGCCGCCGATGAGGCCTACATGCAGGAGCTCCAGCGGCAGCACCCAGAGCTCGTGGAGGCGGAGCGGGCGATCTTTGCCGGAGTGGAGGGCGTTGAGGTTATCACACTCTCCTCAGATAATGAGGTCGAAGGCGGCGAGGACTGCGGTGTGGAGGGTGTCGAGGTGGGCGGGGAGGACGAGGAGATCAACATCGATGAGTGTAGGAGCGTCTTCCCCAACGACCCCGACGATGGCACCGGCCCGGACCCGGCTCGCGGCATGCCATACCTGACGAGGAAGGATTGGATCGACCTCCACTTTGACCGAAAGTAGTTTAGCTTAGATTAAATTTATGTTTATGTTCAGTTATGCAAAACTATCTATGTTTAACTTTGAATGCATGCTACTTTCGGTTGAACCTGCTTTGAACTTGATCAAATTGAAGTTTCCAACATTAAGTTTAGGGGATCGACTAGAACTGGCCAAAAATTGCTGGAGTATATATATATATCCACTAAGGGTTTTAGTCCTTTAACTTTTAAAGGATCGGCTAGAGAAGTGCCTTATACCTTGTTTATTTCAGTTCTTCACAATGCGATGCTGTATATGTGCAACTATTTGTCGTCCAGTTCAATTTCATCTATGAAAGTTGCAACAATACCACTATGAATTACAATATTTGGTTGTTGTTAAGGATATTGCAGTTAACATGCATTTTCGATTTTTTAACAATAACAAGTGTACTTTAGACCTGCACAATACCAGTTTGAATGACTATTTGCTTGTTTTCAAATGTTATGCCTGATGCAGTTAACACAACTTTCCACTTCTTGTTTGGCTGAACTAGCGTGCTTAAGCCTGAACACTGAAGCTATCATTTGTAGATTATGTTGTCTACCATGGATATATTTGGTTGATTTTTAGCCTATTGTGCTTAACATGCCTTTATATGTACTCATACATGACAATATTGAGAACAGTGATGTTTTCCATCGAGGTTAGTTTCATCGTATTGCTTATATGTACTCACTGTTCAGGATATCGGTAGCTGGTACCATATAGCCAAGGGGAAGATAAGGGATTAATCATTGAATCGTACATTTCACTGAATATATCTGTAACCCATTTATTAGTAGGTTAACTAGGGCCATATTTAATATATCTGAGGCTACATAGCAACATATATTGTACTAAATGACTAAATATGCAATCCTAGTCTACATAGAAATAAGCAAGAGTATTACCACTAGTACGCGTCGGTGCTATACAAATGGTTTTAAACCCCTTTCTATGATGACCTTTGGAATCGTCCCCAAGTAAGTGTGGACGATAGGGGGGTCCTTCCCACACATCCCAGAAACCATAGGTGATATGCCCTCCTGGCACACACGCTCGGCAAAATGAGGTCGTGTTCGACCGGCGAGTGAGCAAATACGGTTATACGTACAGTAGTGCTAAAAAATACAATTATACAGGTGATTTCATTTCCGGTCCTAATTTCATCCCACATAGTGAGTCCCCGCGAAACGTTTCTGTCATATATACATCCCACAAAGTCACTGCAAGGAAGACGTTTTCGTTCGTAGGTACATCACACACAATTTTCCCCGTTAAATCGTTTGTGATGGCCTTCCCATCACACACAATATTATTGATTTTGTCGTTAGCGTTATTGAATGCATCTCACGCGGTGCGTAGAAGAAACTATGTGGCAAAGGCTATCTATCACACACAACTTTTATGCGGTAAACGTTTGCGCAAGGTGGCTTAACACAGACAGTTTTGAATAGAATGTCGTGTGTGATTGCTCATCGATCCAACACGGTTTATTCCTAGAAACTGTGTTCGTTGCCTTAGGTCATCGCCCACGGTATTTTGTCAATAACTGTTAGCAATATCAAAAACTACTTAGCAGGCTAATTGCCTATTATTAATAATCCATTTACTAATATAATTGACATTCATATTAAACACATAATATATTTCATTCCCATATTAAGGAAGTAGGATTTCATAATTGAAATACATCAGAGTACAACATTATATAGCTTCAGTACTCAGCTACCCCATTACACAAGTGCACCGGCACCAAGTTTCACATGCAACATCTAGAACCTTTTGAAATAAGCATCTTATACGGTACATAGACAAATGCATATCATCGGGAAAACTGCTGAAGCAGAAGGCGAATAATGAGCCTTCATTGATGTTGAAGGCCTTTGCAACTTTAGGCCAGTGCCTATAGATGATTGACCGTCCATCCTTCATCCTCTTCAGGAACAGTTCAATATTGTACCGTGGGTGTTGTATGAATACCGTCCTCGCCTCTTTTCCATACAGATGGTTTGAGAGGTAATCATCAGTGAACTGCTTTGGAAAGGCCTGAAAACAAGGATGCGCATAAATATCTTCTCTATATTGGAAATGGGGCAAAGGAATAAAAAAGACGAGGTATAATAGTATATAATAAAAGAATGCAGCCACAACAATTGAACATTGCTTTGTAGAATTGAACCAAGCAGTTAACTAAACACCACAACAAATGAACCAACCGTTAACTGAGCACCACATTGCACAAATATAACATACTCCTAATAGAAGATCAGACAGTTAAACAAACCAAGAATGCTTAACAACTTGGAAATGTAGCAATTGTATTTGTTTCTCATGTATTTAGTACAACCAAATTCGATTTATTTCTCACATGGTATACAATAACAAATGCACACACACTAATAGAACATCGCATTGCAGAATTGAACCAAACAGTTAACTAAACACCACAACAAATGAACCAAACATTAACTGAGCACCACATTGCACAATATAACATACTCCTAATAGAAGATTAGACAGTTAACCGAACCAAGCATGCTTAACAACTTGGAAATATAGCAATTGTATTTTTTTCTCATGTATTTAGTACAGCCAAATTAGATTTATTTCTCACATGGTATACAATAATGGAATGCACACACAACAATTGAACATCGCATTGCAAAATTGAACCAAACGGTTAACTAAATACCACAACAAATGAACCAAACGTTAACTAAGCACCAAATTGCACAATATAACATACTCCTAATAGAAGATCACATAGTTAACCAAACCAAGCATGCTTGACAACTTGGAAAATTGCACCATAAAGAATTGAACATCACATTTGCATAACTGAAGCAAAGAGTTAACTGAACACCACATTGCACGACAAATACAACATATACACTAGAGCAAAATAGTGCATGGTAAAAGTAGATAGCACAATTCACTAGAATTTGTTAAGAAAAGGCAGTATCTAGCAAACTGAACATTGGTCCTTATAGTAAGCTAATAAGACAAGCTACTCATTGTCGGAGATATCGACGATGATTGCCTCCTTGGACATGGAAGAGGGCGAGGCCTCGGCATCGACGGTGCCCTCGTCGTAGTGGTGAGTTGCCTGAGCCAATCTGGGCACCAACCTACTTGCTCTCGAGATGAGGTAAGCATGTGCAGCTGAGAAAACACCTCGTAGTCTTCATCGAAGGCACCGACGATGGACTCGAGAAAACGCAACGAACTGTTGTTTAAAGCAACCAACCGCGCCGCAGCGTCGACAGTGGCCTCGACGGCGAGGTGCTCCTCCAAGATATGGGGGTCGACACGAATGGCAGCCATCGCGACCTCATCTGTGCGTGCGGCCGCTATTTGCTTCTCCACTGCCAAATGCTCCTTGAGATCCTGGCTATACTACATGCACCATGGCTTAGGACAATTCTTATTTGGTGGAGGGGTCGGTGATTTGGGTGGAAGGTGTCGCGCTCGCGCCGGCGGTCGGGGCATGTGTGATGTGGAGGGAGGAGGAGGATGGGGTTCGGGTGTGGATTACCTGCCTGGATAGGCAAGGCCAAGCAGCGTGAAGGAGGGTTTCAACTTGGAATCACTTCAGCGAAAAAACTAGCGCACAAAGTGTCATCATACACGGTCCCTTATATAGAGCGGGTTGTGGACTATAGCCGACGAACCTTCTTGAGTAAGCCATAGGCGTACTATACACCGACGGTGCTCCAGGATATTTTGTATTGCATCTCACACGGTTGGTGGTAATAAAGTGTGTGGGATCTACTTCATTTTTCATCATGATTTTAATTACATAATGGGGTCACAGCTGCGATGGTGTTTAAATTGCTAGAACTTCGACCTGTAGTGAACATGCAACTATAGGTGTGTCGTCAAAAAATTTGTAATTATTCAGGGTTCATTTGGACATTTTTATACGGTAACTTGGTTTTCTAGGAATTTCAGGTGCACAATTCAAAATTAAACAACATGCACATGCTCTGGTGCACCAAAATTAGTTGTAAAATGATATAAGTGTCCATGGGTTGATGCTTACATCCCATTCAAGAAATGGGGATGAATTTCAAACACCAGGGTGTGGCTCTCCGGCAAACATTGAGGTGCTTGCTTTTGTAATTGTAGTAAATTAAAAAGTCGTCCAAAATTTGTTAACCTTGGCATGCTATCATGGAGCGGCATCAAGATGTTGGGCTAAAAAAATATTGTCCCATTTTGGCCAGGTTTGGGTATAAGCTTCTCGCAAACCAGAGCTTCTCTCACAAGAAGCATGATGGTTTCGTCAGGGAGCGTTTCACCTTTTTGGAGGAAACAATATCTGTTGCATCTTCTCAATTTCATTGTTTTTCCTAGTGTCAATATAGAACAACAGGAGTGTTGTATCAATTTTTGGGATTTTTCGGGGTTCGCTTGGACATTTTTATACATTAACTGAGTTTTCTATGCATTCATGTGCATAATTCAAATTTGAGATACATACACATGCTCTAATGCATATCAATTAGTTGAAAATTCAAATATGTGTCCTCGATTGCATGCTTATTAGGTCCCATGCAAGAAATGGGAATGAATGTCAAATACCCTGCCACCGTAACTCGGCCGTAAACATTAAGATACCTGGTTTTTAAATTCTAGTAAATCCAAAGCTCGTCTGAAATTCATGAAACTTGGCATGCTGTCATGGAGTGGCATCAACATGCCGTGGTAAATTTTTTGTCCCATTTGGAGCAGGTTTGGGGATATGCTTCTCATAAACCAAAGCTTCTCACAACAAGCCCAATGGTTTCGGTAGGGAACGTTTCATCTTTCTGGACGAAATGATATCCATTGCCTCTTCTTAATTTCTATTTTTGTCCTAGTATCAACATAGAACAACAGGAGTGTTGTGTCAATTTTTGGGATCGGGGTTCACTTGGACATTTCTATACATTAACTGAGTTTTCTATGCATTCATGCACATGATTCAAATTTGAACTACGTGCGCATGCTCTAATGCATATAAATTAGTTGAAAATTCAAATATGTGTCCTTGGTTGCATGCTTATTAGGTCCCATGAAAGAAATGGGAACGAATGTCAAACACCCTGCCACCGTCACTCGACCGCAAACATTGAGATACCTAGTTTTAAATTCTAGTAAATCCAAAGCTCATCTGCAATTCATGAAACTTGGCATGCTGTCATGGAGCGGCATCAACATGTCGTGGTAATTTTTTGTCCCATTGGGGCAGGTATGGGGATATGCTTCTCACAAACCACAACCTCTCACAACAATCCCGACGGTTTCGGTACGGAACGTTTCACCTTTCTGGACGAAACGATATCCATTGCCTCTTCTCGATTTCAATTTTTTTCCCTAGTATCAAGATAGAACAACATGAGTGTTGTGTCAATTTTTGGGATTTTTGGGGGTTCGTTTGGACATTTTTATACATTAACTGAGTTTATATGCATTCATGTGCATATTCAAATGTGAACTATAGGCACATGCTCTAATCATTATAAATTGGTTGAAAATTCAAATGTGTGTGGTAGGGCCTCGCCGGAGGCAAAACTCGACACGGGGGTGAGCTGGGGTTAGCTACATGGATGGCCAGGGGCGGCGGAAGACCGGAGGTGGTGGGCAGTTCAGGGGAGGGCTGGGGCCCATGGTTCGGCCGGCGACCCGTGTGGTGGTCTTTAGGGGAATAATAAGAGGCGAGGAAGAAGAAGGGTTAGGGGACATAGGATCTTCATCCAACCGCCTAAAATGGTCGACTGACCCAAATGATGAAAGTCAGGCGACTTGCATGTAGACATTCCCATATATTCAATACCATTAACGTAGGTGCACTACAAAAAAAGACACATCCATGACATTTTGGGCCGAATGAAAAAAAATTATGTCATACATATGACACGTCTATGACGATAATTGTGACAAAACCCGGTATCATCATAGATGTGGTGGGTTCCTACTTCTATGACAAAAAATCATGACAGAGAATGGTCTTTTCGTCCTGGGCGGGCCGGAGACGCAGCTGCATGACATTCTTTGGACCGTCCATGATGGAAAAAACCATGGTAGAAGGGAGGGCGAGGAAAATTTTGAGGAGTTCCCAGTTACGGTGGGAGGTTGGGGGCCGAGCGATGCGCGTTTCTCTCGTACACGTACGCGCGTGTGTGTGAGGCGTTGGCTCTAACTAAATCCGAGCAAGGCGTTGGGCTCTAACTGAACCCGAGCGATTGCACTGCAGGCTACGCGTTACTGAACCCGAGCGATCGATCGATGGCTGTTAACTGAACCCGATCGAGCAATTCCTTTCCTTCGCTACTGCTGCTAACTGAAGCCGATCGATGCTGCCTCTCTAGATGAACAGTGAGCGTTGCGGGGGGGGTGTATGAATAGTGAGCGGTGGCGTTGCCTCTGGATGAACAGGACCCCGTGGCGTGGAGGGCTGGATGAACATGACGACCCCGTGGAGGGCTGGATGAACAGTAGATGATGGAGGGGTGCTCGTGGAGGGGTGGTTGAACAGTAGCCGGTGGAGTAGCGCGCGGTGGAGGCTGGATGAACAGGAGCCTGTGGACGCTGGAGGAGGTCGACGGTAGCCCGTGGAGGCTGGAGGAGGTTGACGGTGGAGATGAACAGTATCTCGTGGAGTCCCGTTTTGCGGTATGCCGCACCCATCTCGATGAACAGGGCCCCCGTTTCGACCGCAACGCTCCAACACAAGTCCGTTTCGTCCGTTTTGCGGTACGCCACACCCCTCCCAATCAACAGGACCCCCGTTTCGACCGTAGTGCTCCAACACAAGTCTGTTTTGTCTGTTTTGCGGTATGCCACACCCCTCCCGATCAACAACACCCCCGTTTCGACCGTAGGAGGTCCGTTTCCTCCATTTTGCGGTACGCCAGACCCCTCCCGATGAACAGGATCCCGTTTCGAATGTAGCCAGTCGAACACAAGGCCGTTTCCTCCGTTCTGTGGTATGCCAGGCCTCATTTCCATCGCCTGTTCCGTCCAAGCCCTCCCGATGAACACGACGACGCATTTCGTTCTGACCCAGCCGGTTGGCTCCTCATGAACACGACGACGACGATGTTTCTCCGTTCCGACCCAGCCATGTACACGAGCCCTGGCCGTACGTATGCACGAGTAGGTATTCGAGACCCCGCCCGTATGTACGTACGTGGCCGTATTTTCTTTCTTGCACCTTGGCCGTTGTACGTAAGTGTACATGCGACGTGCACACCTCTACTACGACAAGTGCGCGCCTCTACTACGACACGTGCACGTCTCTACATCGACCAGTATGTATGTACACGTTCGCGACCAGAATGACAACGCTACGTATGCTTGGACCAGGTGGGTCCCGACTGTCAGGCACTTACTTGCGTGCGAAGATGTAGCTGGTGGGTCCCAGTAGTCAGGGGGCAAATCGTTTTTTTTGCCCGGACGCACTTCCTTGCATGCGAAGGTGTAGCTGGTGGGTCCTAGCAGTCAGGGGGGCGAATCGTTTTTTTCGGACGCACTTACTAGTGGGTCCCAGCAGTCAGGGGGCGAATTGTTTTTTTTCGGACACTCTTCCTTGCGTGCGAAGATGTAGCTGGTGGGTCCCAGCAGTCAGGGGGCGAATCATTTTTTTTGCCCGAAAACAATTCCTTGCGTGCGAAGGTGTAGCTGGTGGGTCCCAGCAGTCAGGGGGGAAACATTTTTTTTTGCGAAATACGGTGGCCCTTCCGGTGGGTCCCTGCTGTCAGGTGGAGGAATAATTATTTTGCGCGTAATAAGGAGGCACTTCCTTGCGGCCGCCGTGGACCCAACTGTCAGCCTCTCCACGCACAGTACTCTTCCGATGGAAGTCGGTCGTTGACCACATTGACCACGCCTCGCCGAGAGCACCACGGCGGTGGACGACGGTGAGGCCTAGGAAGGGGACGACGCGGAGCCGGGGAAGACGCAACAGTGGATGCCCATGCGAAGAGGAGTATGAGGGTTCACTGGTTCGGCTGCGGTGTGAGGCTGCCGTCGCCGCAGAATAACAGGGGGTGTGGGTGAGTAGAGGGATGGCCTGGCCAGCCGTGGGAGTAGTAGGGGGCGGTGAGGCCTCCGCGGCATCACAGCCGGCCACGGGAGGTAGGAGCATGCGGCACGATCGGCGCTACTTTGGGCGGCTGGAGCACGAAGACCAGAGGTTGAAGAACCACTACGGCCGTTCGATGGACATCGTACAGTCACTGCAGCTAGAATCGTTTATATTGACTAAGTTGACAAAGCCCTTGGTACGTCAACTTAGTAGGCCCACAGGTCAGCTTCCGAAACAGTGCGCCCCAGATGTTAGGGGGAGGAATCATTTTTTGGGCGGGTGAAGCTAGAATATCCGAGATTGAAGAAGAAGCACGGCATCCGTTGGATGGACATCCAACGGCCACTACTGCTAGAACCGTGTGTTGACTATAAGTTGACAAAGCCTTGCATACGCGTCAACTCTGTTTTTTTAGGGGACGCGTCAACTTAGTTAGGCCATAAGTGTGTGGCAGAGAACTTATAGCCCATTTGAGATTAAGAATGTGCAGCCCATTTTTGAATTCTAATGGAATTTACTACAGCCCATTTACTGTTTGTTAAAAGTACAGCTCATTTCAACCAACCGTTCAAAACAGAATTCAATAAAATTTCCCACATTTTGATGGGATCCGAAATATTTTTATCCCAAAATTTCTAGTCAGATTAAATACAATTTCAATATAAATTTATATTATGTAAAAATCCAACGAAACATTGCGCTCGCAACGATTAATGAAATTAAAATTTTCAATATCCAAAAATAATATTTTATGAAGTAATTACGTGTGTGGTGCATTTTTTGATAGTTACTGCCCAGTTTTTATAATTACATCCCATTTATTATTTCTTAAAGCCCATTTTCTTGTTAAGCCTAATGCATCCCTCCTAGGAAAGATTTGCAGCCCAGCGGGGCGGAGAATAACAACTTGACCTTGCCTGGGTATTCCTAAAAAAAGTATAGCTGGGCTAGCCATTTTCAGCTGAAAAAAGTTAATTCTGGGCTGGATATCTGGCCTGGGCTAGACGGGCCACAGCCCGCCCAGTTAATACCTGCAGCGATGTTTTCCTTGTTGTTCAGGGGAGAAAAATTAATATCTGGGCTAAACATCAAAAAACTCTGCAGTGCTCACACCTCAAAAACACAAATACTGCTCGAGCTGCTTGGTCCCAGCTGCCGGCTGCTTCTTGTGCAATTCTCTCGTTTATTGACTACTCCTTCCTTTCCGGTTTACAATACTCAGTTCAAAAATCTCACCAATCAAGGTAGATGGCGAGTGGTGGAATACTTTTTGTAGTTTTGCAAAAGCACCTAATTAATGCTCTTGTTATCCTAAAAAAATTATGTTTATCAATGCATTAATTGCAATGCATGCATGCATAAAGTACATGCATTGGTCAATTTTCTCTTAATACTTGCATGCAATGATTTAATGCACCTTGGAATCTGAACATGTGATGGAAAACAACCAAATTGAGACTTATAAAATGGAAAAACTAAAATTTTGAGATAAACCCTATAAACCGGAAAGGAGGGAGTACATAGGTTGACAATGGTGTGGGACCGTGATGTCAGGAAACCAGGAGGAAGCAAAATAAATTATAGTTATATATATATATAGATAATAAGGAGGCACTTGCGTATGTGAGGCTATGGTCCTGGTGGGTCCCCATTGTCATCCTCTCCAAGTAAAGTCATCTCCTCGCCCGCACGCGCTTTCCGCCTGAAACAGTCAGCGCCGCCCGCCCCGCTTCCCAGTGCAGGCGATTGCTCCGCCTTCAAACGACACAGCTGTCGTCCGTCCGTCCATCTGCCACCCACATTAATGATACGCGGTTGCCGAGGCGGCTACTCCAGCGCCACGCGTCCGTCCCTCTGCCGCCCCCATTGCTATATAAACTTCTACGTCGGCCATAGTCGTAGTCATCCGCATCCGTTCCCCTTCTCCTGTCCACACCACTACTGCCCACCATGGCTTCCTCGCGCTCCGGCGCTCTTCGGGACGGGCAGACGACAGACCACAAGGAGATGGCAGCCATTGCTGCCGACCGGCTGGCCGGCAGGTAGCCGGAGGACGACGACGTCCCAATGGAGAACATGGTAGTCGACGATCCGGCGCCAACCCCCTCCTCCACGCCATACTCGGCGGTGCATTGCACCATGACCGTCGGTGAGGCTCGTGCCCAATATATGGACACGGTGAGGCAGATGCGTGAGGAGCAGTTCCGGGAGGTGTAGGACGACGCCGCCTACAACCACCATCTCCTCCAGGAGCACCTGTAGGAAGAGGAGCAGATCACCGCGGAGCAGGCGGAGCAGGAGGTGATGCTTGACTCGTACCGCTCCGTCCGCAAGGGCCGCCTCAAGCGCTGGCAGTACCGCATGTGGGTGGTGGAGGCTGGGGCCGCCTACAAAGAGGACGATGAAGCGGGCGAGGCACTGTTTGGCGAGACCGAGGACGACGCAGAGGAAAATGCCGGCTCCGACGAGTCCCCGCTCCGCTGGCCTCGACGAGGCCCTGCTCCGTCGAGGCCCTGCGGCGCCAACAACGAGGCAGAGGACACCGCCAGCTCCGCCGAGGCCCCGCCCCGCCAACAATGAGGCAGAGGACATCACCGGCTCAGCCGAGGCCCCACCTTGCCGGCAACGAGGGGGAGGATTTCCACTGCTCCGCCGAGGCGCCGCCCGCCGGCAACAAGATAGAGGACATCGCCAGCTCCGCCGAGGCCTCGCCCCACTGCCAACGAGGCCGCGCCACACAGAAAATGAGGAAGAGTAGAACACGGTAGGTCGCCGTCGCTCGGGTCCAAGTAAGGCCACCGCTGCTACCCTCCGGTTGAAGACAAGCTAGGCGGGTTGACCATTGACGGCCGGTTAGCTTCTTGGCGGCGACGTGGAGTCGGAGAGCTGCGCTGGAGAAGAACGCTGCTTCTACTTAACTACTGGTGCAGTTGGCTAACTGACACGTGGGCCCAACAGGACACATGTCAGTTACGCAACTACACCTGCAGTTAAGTCACTGAAGCTTCTGTTCGGCTCAGCGGGACACATGTGGGTAGCTTCGTTTAATTAATTAGACCTCCAGCGCACCCCTTTTTAGTTGAAGAATGTATGAAATGTAATGAAATCCAGCATGTTTATATGAAATCCGACCGCGTATGAATGAATTTATTTTGATTAGTTCGAATTCCTGTATCACTGGCATTGGATGAACATGCAAAACAATACGTACTAGCATTATTCCCAGGGTGATCACTTCGTTTGCAGCAGTTTCACATGTACTCCCTCCGGTCCTTTCTAGTCTGCATACAAGTTTTGTCTGCAGTCAAAGTATCTCTACTTTGACCAATCTTATACAAAAAAGTATGCACTTTCACAATGTGTGAAGTAAAAAGGAACAGAAGGAGTACAAAGAGTTTGAGCAGCTTTTTAGGGTTTCTATACATTGCAATCAAACACACAGGGCTGACAATTCATAGAGAACATTCAAAACAATCGATGATTATGCATCTCAGTGACTCACATGTCAGAGGCATATTTACTTCACAACTAAAGAATAAGTAAAAAATTGATCGACGCTGTTGACAGCAAAGGGCATCCCATTCGAAAAAATCAAACGCGTGTCTTGCTAAAATCAATGAGCAAAATTTGACAAGGTTGTTCCATTCCAAAATATCAAATGCCTACGATTGTGGAATGGGCAGGGTTTGCCATCAGTTCGCACATTGACATGGCACCTCGTGCTAAATAAACCAGCTGTTCTTTTTGTGCAGTTCCACCAAAATCAACCAAATTTGTGCGTAGCATGTATGATTTCGCCCTTATATGTTGCAACGCCTTGAACTTATCAGCACCTCCTTTCTTGTGGTGGAAATGAACAATTCGATGTATTCATGAACATTTTGTTCAATTCCCATTGAAATCAAGCTGAGCACCCATGTTTGCACAAATACAAAAAAGTGATTAGTATAAAGCAGATTGTACTATGAATTGACAGTTTAAACAGGCACCTACATGGTCCATGTATAGCACACTTTTAGAAAAATGGAACTCACCAGAAAGAATCCTAGAACAACATTGTACTCACGCATCATAGCAAAAAATGGAGATTTGTCAGTCGTTCTGAGCTGAAGTTAGTTTGGTCTTGTGGGGAGTAATGTAACCATCCTTCAACTGCTCCTTCTGATGAGAAGATAGACAGGGCTTCTTCATCCTGGCATAATCGGAACTAGTCACTTCACGTACTTCATATTCTTCTTCAGAGGAAGATGATCTTGTTGTACAAAGACAAGAGGACTACTAAATGCTAGCATCCCTGTTTGCTCGAAAAAAAGGAAAGGAAATATTTAAAACAGCACAGATGAAGCACTTCTCAAGGACAATACCACTTTTTCATGACAGTATCTAAACAGTAGCACAACACCAATAGAGATGACAAAGCTCAATCATATGGATGAAATCAGTGGGCGAGTACCAACCTTTGTCAAGAGGCTTATTTTGCAGAGCATACAGATGAAGCACTTCTCGGGAACCATCTGTTGCTATCTACGGTGGTGGCCATGCATACTATATACTCCTCGATTAGTTTAATGTTTCCATCATCTTCTTGTGCAGTTTCACTAAAATATATGGAATCTTCAAAGAAGATCCCTGTTTGCACAAGTAGAGATAATTACGTATTACATTAAGAGTGGCATCAAATAAGTGGCAAAACAATTGCTTGTTCCAGCCATAGCAATAAATTAAGATGCAAAACTATATCATTACTTGTGTCATCACAGTTCCAGTGCTTCATTATAGCACCGGGAGTTGATTTTTGTTTTTCTTCCGCTTGTTCTTCCCCTTCATCACTTGGTTCAATAACAGACAAGCTTCACCTTCAATGTAATATTTCACATGTCAATTAGGGAGCACAAGTATGGTACTAAACTTAATTTTCTGATGAAAGTGGCAAAATACAGGCCAACAATTGTGAAATATCATTATCATACCTCAATGGGATATTATGGTGCACATACAGATTGGAAGTCTTGTCTCCATTTGTGCAGTTCACTAAAATCAAGCAACATTATCGTACAAGTAGCACAACATATGAAAGCACACTGCAGAATCATGTGAAAGAAGGCTAGTACTGACCTCTCATGATGCGGAATTCAAACAACTCACAAGAAGAAGATCTGAACCAAATTTGCCAACACGGATAGGAAGTAAGATCTCCTCTTGTGCAGTTCCACTAAGATCAAGCAATCAAGAAACATTGTCGGTGTGACATTTTGGTTGAACTACACAAAACACTCTTAAAACAAAAGTGTTTTGTGCAGTGCAACAAAAGGTCACAATGGCAACGAGGTGAAGTAGATAACCCTGTTTACAAAGAGGTGCAAAGGAAACAATTAGTGGTCAATAACGGTGGATGACATAGAAGCCAACAAAAAGAAGCATCTACCTTATCTAAATGGGAAAGAAAGCAAGACAGTAGCATTTCTCAAACGGTGGCATTGATTAATATTAACATAGATATTATATAAACAATAAAATTTGTTAAACATGTAATTTGCTTTTAACTGTGGCATTGCATCAATTTTCCAGCGGCATTATTAGAAGGTGTTTGTTTACAGGGACATTTTGGTGTAGGGACTAAAAAACTCCATGTCAGTCCCATCTAAACCAAACAGGAGGGACTTTTAGGGACTAAAAGTGGGCATTTGGGAGTAAAGAAAGAAGACCCCGAGGGAGTCCTTTTGGGACTTTTTCCAATAGTTGCCCCTGCCACGCATCACACCTTGTCTCTATTAGTTCATTACTAGGGGTAGCATGGTCTTTTAGCATGTCATTTAATAACCTATAGTCCATGTTTAGTCACTGGAACCAAGCAGGTAGGGACTAGGGAGTTTTTAACCAAACAGGGCCTTAGATTAACAACAGCTAATGAGTTGCACGGGATAGTGGATGCACCAGCACCATGTGCATCTACCGATGTACTGTGGTCATGCACAGTCCGTTGCAACAAAGAACAAACAACCAAGGAGCATATTTGTGTTGGTCCCAGTTTTGTTATCTTTAGACACCTTTCCGTATGTGAGCGCAGCAAATCTAGTCCTGCTCAAACTCTATAGCCTTGTCCCCCAAAACAAAAGATCAGTTCATTACAGATGTGCGTACTGCATTTGTCATTGTTTTCCCTTTTCGGCCAACGTAGGTGCTGGATAGCCAGTGTGTACTAGTACTTTCGCCCCTTCCTTTTCTCTTTGAACCACGTCCTAGATTCATGCTATATACAACTTTTCCCACTACTTTCCCCCACTCCTTTCCTCTTTGAACCACGTCCTAGATTCATGGTATACATGCAGCTAGAGCAATGCATGTGGAGTAAGTAAATTATACCTTAAGGTTCTTGGGGCGTGGTTCGGTGGGCGATGGGACGGCGACGAAGAAGAAGGGGTCAGAGGCCCTCCCGCGCCGCCGCTGGGTGAAAGTGAACAGCTGCACCAGTAGTGGATTCCCTGCCTCGCCGACGGCAACAGCATTAAGCCTCCTTCCCTTCCCGACGGATGGATCCTGCCTGCTCTTTGAGCAGCAGTGAGGGGAGAGGGAGGCCAACGAAGTCTTGTTTAGATCTGGAGAGGGCGAGAGAGTGTGAAGAGAGCAACTACAAGCGTCGAGGCTCCAGTGTATATATATATATATATATATATATATATATATATATATATATATATATATATACTGGAGAGAGAGTGTGTAAGCGTGCAAACCCTAGAAAACAAGCGCCGAGGCTGCTGCTTATACGTGATGAGGTGATTATACGGTCACTATGAGATCGTATAGCTCTCTATCCATCCATTTTGACCAGTCAAAGAATCCTCCTGGCACAAATTATGCTCAAGTGTAGTTATCGAACCCGAGGCCTCAAGTTTGATGAGAAAACAATCTAACCAGCTACACAACCCTCCCGTTATGTTCAACGAGAGGAAAATAACCTTTTATACATTCCTGCATTCGTGTGACAAGCATGCCGTGTTTTTTTGTGTGTGTGGGAGTCATTGGGATTTCAATCATAATCGTGTCATGTGGCTTTGGTGGTAAGACTATCCACAGTGGTGCAGAAATAATGTAGCCTTAGTCACCTTACCTCTCTCCACATAGTACGTTGGGTCCCACCAGTCAGAGGGTGAAACAAACAAATTAATAAGAAAAATTAAAAGTGCCACCGGTGTATCTTACCTCACACATCTTGCTACTGCACGGGAACATTGTCCAATTGATCCCTCTATTCGCTCACGTACTATTTTAAGTGAATCCTTATTATAACATGCACACAATTTTGGGCACTTGTATTCGACTTAAGTCAGTGTGCCACCGTATCTTGTATACTTACTACTCCCTCCGTCTAGGTGTAATAAGTCACATTACAAGGTGCAACGGGACTAAGGGGTGTGCGTGTGCATGTGTGTTTGTGTGTGTGTGTGTGTGTGTGTGTGTTTGTGTTTAACAGCATGTGTGTGTTAGAGAGAGCGACAGATCGACCTACTCCCAGAGAGAGATGGTGTGTATTGTATGATTTTAGCCGCGAGAGTTGGTGCATCCTCTCGTTTCCGGGCGTGTCCAGTAGGGACATGCGGACAGCTGCCACGCCCGCTCCTGACCAGCCTGGCCCACCCAAAGCCCTTCCATCGCCCGCGCGCGCTTCCCGCCCGAAATGGTCAGCACCGCTCCAAAGAATCGATGCCGCATTCATGCCTGGGTAGAGCGGATGCGACCTCTCACTGGCGCAAGAGTGATGGTTGCTTCGTCCATCCAACTTACTGTTGGGTCTATGTGATTTGACGGCTCATTGGTCTTTATTACTGAGGTGGTAGGACTACCGCATGTCCAACGCTTTCAGCGAAAGGAGTTACTACTAGATTACAATTTTCTCCATTCTTACAGCGGAGGAGTGCGAGAGCAGTGAAAACACGCAGGCTCAGTGATTACATGGTCCACCTCACACTATCACCGTGCGACACCTAACTCTTTACATAGTACTCACTCCGTTCCTAAATATTACTAGATGAGTCCCCGGGCGTTGCCGCGGAACAGCCGTATATCTCTCTGCGCAAAATTATCGATTTCATAGAACTAAAAAAACTCTATAACCGCATGACAAATGTGGTAGCCAAACTAAATAAACTCCCATCATCATTTAGATCATCCCACGTAAGGAAAAAAGATCAGCCAACTCCTACTGCACAATGGGATTATATTTTTCTTTATGACATGTTAATGGGACTTAAAAGCTCACTTACATGCATGCTATCGGTGCATGCTTGCATGCAGACATATTGATGTGATTTAAAACCCACTCACATGCATGCCACGGTATTTCTGCATGCTTGCAAGTGGCTTAGTGCGGAGCCTTTCAACGTCTAGGTCAGACGGCTATTATGGACTGATTTAGTTCATCTAACGGCTACATTAATTTTGATGATGTGGCTCAAGGAGAGGATAGAGAATTCCTAGTAGTGGGGGCTAGCTATTACTAGTAGATAAGTCTTTGTAGAGATTCCACTAGGTGAACTACATACGGAACAAAATGAATGAATCTACACTTAAAATGCATATGTATACATCCGCATGTGGTTCATGGTGAAATCTCTACAAAGACTTATATTTAGGAACGGAGGAAGTACTAGTATAGTACGTACTGTAATTTATCAGCGAGATAAATTTGTACAATGCTACGAAGCTTCCAGCTTCTGTTACATGTATCTTGTGTCCAAGGTTGCCCGTTGCAACATTTCATCAAATACAAAGGAGACTAACATGCATGCTATTGCATCTCAATGATTGACAGATCATAGCAAATATGTACTCCCTCCGTTCCAAAATATGTGTCTCAACTTTGTGCAAAATTTAGTATGAAGTTGTACTACTACTAAAGTTGACACTTATTTTGGAACAGAGGCAGCTAAAGAAAAAAACGATCCATGCAGTCCCTAGCCCTTGAACCGTGAACCCTAACCAGGCTTCAATTTGCTGGCAACGTTCGAGCTTCCTAATAAATGAAGTTTGCAACCTTTTGACCATCGGACCATTTTGTTCAGTTTCACCAAAATCGAGATGAGCATCCCTGTGGCAAATAAATTGAAGAAGAGTGATTAGAATAAGATTACTGGGACTAGTTAATGAGACATAAACTCATCACAAATACAGTACGTAGAAGCCAGTAGAGGTATGTGCGGGGCAAAGAAGAGAAATATCCACGGGGAGTGATGTGGGCAGCTGGAGCAGTGGTGCAAGCCGACTGTAAAGGGAGTTGTACCTGAGGGACGTAGCTCAACCTTGAGGAGGGCGGCGGGAGGCGGCAACTGCCCACGTCGCGGCAGTGAGCAAGGGACGAAGGCAACCTCACAGGCTTTGTGAGAGAGAATGGCGGGGACCCCTGATCGGGACGTGCCGACAGTGGGTTTTCGCCCTCGGCTACGGTGACCGCATCTACACCAAGCATCTACCCCTTCCCCCAGCGGACGTGATCCGGCGGGATGTTAGAGATGTGGCCACAGTCGTTTTGTGCGAGAGAGTGTGAAGAGAGCAACCCCAGCAAGCAACCGTGTAGGTTGGCCCGACCTGACTATGTATATAGTGGAGTGGTTTCCTTTTCTCTCCATATGAACCTACACTACAAAAAAATACACTTCCATGATGATACGTGTTTCTCACAGTAGGTCGCGTTTTTTGTCATGCATGTACATCCATGATGATTTTATGATAGAATCAAGATAGTCATACCTGTGCTGTCGTAGAAGTGTTCCATGACATTACCAAAATTATCATCACGGAAGTGTCCACTTCCATGACGATAAATTGCGCGTCACAGAAGTGCTTTCGTCAAGGGTGATCGAGACTTGGCATCCACCGTAACGGAACGCCTTTAAGCTATCGGGTCGGGTTTTGGATCCGATAACCCGTTAACAGCCCCGACCAATGGGGATTTTCCACGTGTAAAATCATCATTGGCTGGACGAAACACGTGTCGGCTCATCGTTGGGACAGATTTCATCCACTCATTGGACATAAGGCGCCTATGATACGTCGACACGTGGCACAGCCCATCAAGTTTAAATGGTTCGGCCCAACTAAAGGCCCACAAGATTTTGCAGACCATAATGGGCCGGCCCAGCTAAAGGCCCATGAGATTTTGCGGACCATAATGGGTTGGCCCAGCTAAAGGCCCATAAGATTTCGCGGGCCATAATAGGCCGGCCCAGGTAAAGGCCCACAAGATTTTTGTGTGCCATAATGGGCCGGCCCAGGTAAAGGCCCACAAAATTCTTGCGGGTCATAATGGGCCAGCCCAGCTAAAGGCCCATGAGATTTCGCCGACATTAATGGGCCGGCCCAGCTGTAGGCCCACAAGATTTTGAGGACCCTAGTAGGCCGGCCCATTAACTGGCTGCCATGTTTTGGGCCAAATGCCGGCCCATATTTGATCCGGTCCATTAATGGCCTGCCATGTTCCGGGCCTAATAATGGCCCATATAAGATCCGGCCCGTTAAAAGCCTCCCACTTTCTGGGCCAAATCATGGCCTAGATCAGGTCCGGCCCTTTAAGAGGCTTTGGGCTCAATTATGGCCCATACCAGATTCGGCCCATTAACTGGACACTATGCTTTTTGGCCCACTTGCTAAAGGCCCATATAGTAATTTGGCCTGATATTAGTTTCGTCCTGTTAAGGGCCCATTTAACATTTCGGTCCTATATTAATTTTGGCCTGTTAAAAGCCCGTCATATAGTTGGGCCTAACTACGGCCCGGTTTGCATCCGGCCTGCTCGCAGCCGATATCTGATTGGGCCAAACAAGGACCGAGACAACTTTGGCTTGTTAAAAGCCCGTGAATTGATTCGCACAATCATGGGTCGGGGTCCATTTCGGGCTGCTGCCGGCCCGTGAGCTACTTGGCACGTTTTAGGCCCAACCTACTTCTCAGCCTCCTAAAAGCCCATTGAGTTTTCTTGCAAAAAGAGGGTCGGGGGTTACTCGGCCTATTAAAGACCTGAATCTACTAGTGGGCCAGTTTGACGGGGCCCATGATGCGGATCATACATCGTGATTGCATGACGGCCCGATATGTACCGTAATTTTACGGTTTGGCCGGTTTACTGCGAAGACAGGATATACATACAGTAAAATAACTACAGCATCGTGAATAAGAAAAAACCTAGACTATACAATAAAGAAATTATGGCATATTACATCCATAGGGCATCAAAGTTCGCCACTATGATAATAAAGCACAAGCAGACAGCAGATTACATACACTAGGCATCAAAGATGGCCACCAGTGCAAATAAACACGCCGACAAAATAATATACAAAACCGACAACACTTCAATAGAGTTCAAGAAAGGTTAGCCCTGCTAGGGAGCTGCAGCGCAAGCAGCTGAGCAAGATGATGAGACTGCGCTTGTTCAACACTTAAATCTTCCTCACTTTGAAAGATAAACAAGCATACAGATGACTGGTTTTGCACATAAAAGTAATAGTGCTGACAATTCATCACATTTCTTACTGACGAATAAAGTGACACAGTTTAAAATTGTATTAACACAATATGGTATTGTTCAGGTCAAGACATGGCAGGAAATGACATTGTGAAGGAGTTGGCAGCTTCACGACACCACTGGATTATAGATCAAGAACTCATAAGTATCAATGGTTAGTGTGCTGTCCATTTATCCCATCAGATTGGCAAATAAAGAGATGGTTTAAATAATAGTAGAATGATATAACATTGTTCATAGTTAAGACATTGCAGAATATGACATTGTGCTGTAGTGGGTAGGTTCACCACACCAGTGGATTACGGATGAAGAACAGAAGCATACATGCAGCGCAAAAGAAGATCACTTGCTCTGTATAGTTTAATTTAAATGGTATGAAGAAGGAACTTGGTTGTACAAATGAAAACTTAAATTGAAATGGACAAACTTTTGTTTATGAACTACATAATAAACTTTAAACATGCAATTTGATGCAAACAGCAAAAATAAACAGTTGTTGCAGTCATGCCTAACCAAATATACACAACAAAGTTTGAAGGCTTGAGAAGGACAAACTTACATTACTGGTGAAGACACGC
>NC_041387.1:282167762-282181150 GCF_002162155.2 Triticum dicoccoides | reverse complement strand
GATGTGATAATATGCGACAAAATAGAGAATATTTAAGATAAGATGAAGAGTGATGCTACATAACCAAGTAGCTATAAATGTATGTGCAGCGATACAGGCAAAAGGCACAGCCAAGAGCAATGCACAGCTAAACTTCTTCAGTACCAATCTTATGGTAAGAGTAAATATAGATCTGATGTGTAGAATATGGAGGGTAAAGGAAAATAAGCTGCAGAGTGATGGTACATGAACAACTACCAGTCAATATAAGTACACTGATAAAGGACAACATGTACTTACAAGAACAATGCAGAGCTAAAAAAATTCATTGGCATTGGATATGTTCTACACTAATGTAACCATTCATACAGATCAGATAATTTGGAGCGAACAATTGATAAGCAAGCTATCATGCATACTGCTGTCACATAATGAACCAGGTATGTATGCAAGTACAGTGATACAGGACAATAGGTACTAACAAGAGCAAAGCAACGGGCAGCATATTTGCGATATCCTGTCGTTCTTTTCAAACCGGAATTCTTCTTCGAGAAGATTTCCTGCAAAAAAAGATCCGTAAGGCACATGCGGAAAAGTAGAAGTTCAAATTGTCATGTGATTTCATAGACAGTACCTCATCCTGGGAATGAGACCAGTGCATAACAAGGTTTTTCCATTCAATGTCTTCTAAATTTAGCACAGGAGACTTCATCGGAAATTCGTTTATAGACTTGCCATCAAAGTGTGATTTCCTTAGGTAACACCGATACTGCTGCAATGCTTCCTTGAAAAGAACAAGCAAGCTTTGCTCGTCATGACTATCCAGATTGACCTTGCCTAGTTACAACAATGTAATGTAAATCGTTGATGTGTTCGATCAGCGAAAAACAGGAAAATAATAACCATGAATAATAGCACTTACACGTAAGTTGGACAGGAAGATGTGAAAATGGTGTTTTTCTTCACTATAATCATCCCATGATGGGAATATATGCATGTAGTCCCTAACAACATTGAAAGCATTGTCTTTTAAACTGGGAATAAATGGAATGGGGTTCCAATCTGCAGGAATTGGCCGCCTCTGCAGTTGGGATAGGTCTTCGGCCGGTGGACTTGTTGTACTTTTTGCTGGTGTGGGATTTTTCTGTGGTACGGCTGGTGCTATGGCAAATGAAATCGGTATATCTTTTGCTGGAGTGCAGGTCCTGTGCGGTGGGGCTAGTGGTGTGGCCAGTGAAGTATGGGTACAGTCTGCTGGAGTCGGTCCTATGTTTTGTGTCACTGGTTGTACAGCCAATATAAGTGGGGCGCTATCTGATTTCTCCGGCACCACCACGTTTTTCAAGGACTTTGCTAGTGCTCCTTCAGGTTCGGCAATCACCCTCTTACTTTTTGATGTCTGATGCACAAGAACAGCATTTGAGTGGGAAAACATGGTATGATGACAGATGGAATATGTATTGATAATGGATGGGCGTGGCATCTCGAGTTATATGATGAGTAAACTAAGCAGATGGCGGTGCAACAAAGTAGAAGAAATGCAAGACAACATATGCAAGATACACGCAATCAATAAAACCTTGCCAAATTAGAATAGGCACCTTGATGGGTGAACAGGACAGGCCATCTGCCTTTGACTCCTCGAGGTTAGAATAGTCATTAGGATGATATTCTGAACAAGAATCAACAGGTGGGGAGCGTATGAGTTTCATTGCTTCCAGAATGGCACTCAATGCCTTGGTGCCAATTTTGTAAGTCATTGCAGTGTTCCACAATATTCTTCTGATGCGCGGATTCTGATATTCACTGTAATTGCACATAATATCTGAGAACCATGAAAACATAAATAGTTGTGAGATTATCCTTGTAATGTAGATGATATTCTAATATAGGGGCGCCCCTGTAAACACTTATGTGCTATCACTGGATTCTGATGAGAGAGCTCATGTGTGCTGTAATATGGTGCGTGCATTTATATAATCTGGCACAAGTACACGAAAAAATAGGCTCCAGAAGTAAGGATAGTTGGATAATGATAGGTTCCTAATATACTGTATAGAGAGTTTATTGCCAAACCATGATAACAAGAGCACACAGCAACTAGGCAGATCATAGTGTACATAACAAGGGTACACCATAACCACGATATTAAATCGGGAAAGTGGAACTGGCTTGAAAATACGGTGTTGTATTGCCGCTAGTAATTGAAAGCCTATCGATCACGTATAGGCCAGCTCTATCGAACATGGTAAAGAAGAGCAAGCAGATTTTGGATAATAAAATGTTGGTTGCCCAGTGCCCACACATGATGAACTAGAGCGCATTAAGAATGCAACTCCCAGCTGTCTCTCGACCATTTCAGGCGGTTGGATGAAGATCCTATGTCTCCTAACCCTTCTTCTTCCTCGTCTCTGATTCTTCCCATACAGAACACCCCACGGGCCGCCGGCCGGACCATCGGCCCCCACCGCCTGTGTTCCTCTGTCATAATCCCCAAGTGCAAGGAATCATCATAGCAATTCCCAAAGGTGGAAGTGATAAGTATGGAGTGTCGAACCCACAAGGAGCTAAAGGTAAGATCAATATTCTCTCAAGCCCTATCTGCCACTGATACGACCCTACGTGCACCGAACATTTGCTTCCAACTAGAAACAAGAAATAAAACTGTGTTGTGGATATAAAGAGGATAACTTTGTATGATATCTGAGAGCTAAAATATAAAAGTAGGTTCTGTTATCATAAAGTTAGAATATATTACTAAATAATATAAATAGCAAGTGTGGAATAATGGTGGATCGGTCTGCGGAATTGTCCTAAGCAATTGTTAACAAGATCGATAGTCGTCATTGCAATTTCATATGAGGGAGAGGCATAAACTAACATTCTTTTCCTACATGGATCATATGCTCTTATGATTGGAACCCTACCAAGCATCCACAAATACTAAAGATTCATTAAGGTAAAACCCAACCATGGCATTAAAGCATCAAGTCCCCTTTTATCCCATACGCAACAACCCCCTTACTCGGGTTTAAGCTTCTGTCACTCTAGCAACCCACGATAAGCGAATCATGAACGTATTGCAACACCCTACAGCGGGAATCCCTCATGCTTGCGCGACACGGAGGGCACCATAGGACAGCACCAAAATAAAACATACAACTCGTACCAATCTAGATCATCAATCAACTCAAAGACAAAATATATCTACTCAAAACATCATAGGATTGCAACACATCATTGGATCATAATATGTGGCATAAAGCACCATGTTCAAGTAGGGATTACAGCGAGCTGTGGGAGAGTGGACCGCATAAAAGAGATGAGGATGGTGATGATGATGGTGATGTTGATGAAGACGATCACCGCGGCGATGATTCCCCTCCCGATGGCACTCCGGTGCCACCAAGAGAGAGGAGGAGAGGTTCTCCCCCTTGTGCTTCCTCCTCCATGGCTTTCCCCCTCTGGTCCTTGGCCTTCATGGCGATGATGGCCCCTCTGAGATCCTCCTCCATGGCCTCCGGTGATGATGGCCCCCTCTGGCTGGGTGTCGGAGAGCGCCTAGATCGATTTCTCGTGGCTACAGAGGCTTGCGGCGGCGGAACTTCCGATCTAGGTTAATTCCCGAAAGTTTCAATATTTATAGGAATTATTGGCCTTGGTTTCACGTCAAGGGGGCCTCTAGGCTGTCCACGAGATAGGGGGCCACGCCCAAGGGAGGGGGGCGCGCCCCCCTATCTCGTGGGTAGCCCGGGACTCCTCTAGCCCAACTCCGATGCTCCGTGGTCTTCTTTTGGTCTAGAAAAAATCCTCAAAAATTGGCATGTCAATTGGACTCCGTTTGGTATCCCTTTTCTGTAAAACACTAAAACAAGGAGAAAACAGAAACTGGCACTGGGCTCTAGGTTAATAAGTTAGTCCCAAAAATCATATAAAATGACATATAAATGCATATACATCCTAGATGGATAATATAATAGCATGAATACCTCATAAACTATAGATACGTTGGAGACATATCAGCATCACCAAGCTTAATTCCTGCTCGTCCTCGAGTAGGTAAATGAAAAAAGAAATAATTTATGGTGTGAATGCTAGCAGGTGCACAAGTTTGATCAATGATAATTTCAATCACCTTTTCTAGCATCAAAATATGTCATAATAGTAGCTTATCTCATAAAACTTTTCATGATCAAGTAACAACCTAGTCACAATGTCAAGCATGGTTCAGAAACTTCATTGAGAACTAACAAACTATAATCTCGGTCATTGAAGCAATTGCAATTTATCATAACATCAGAAAGAGTCAAGAATAGAGCTTTTCAGCAAGTTCACATACTCAACTATCATATAGTCTTCTACAATTGCTAACACTCACGCAATACTTGTGGTTACGGAGTTTCAGCCGGACACTGAGAAAGATAGGGGCTTATTGTGTTGCCTCCCAACGTATTCACCTTTAGGTGATGTCAACAATAATAGCCCATGCTAACTTACATCCAATTGGATATATATATATCATGATCTTTCAAACACGAGGAGCTTGCCAAAGGATAAAATGAAAAAGGGAAAGGTGAATATCACCTTGACTCAAGCATAAGTAAAAACATAAAGTAAAAGATAGGCCCTTCGCAGAGGGAAGCAGAGGTTGTCATGCGCGTTTAGGGTTGATGCACAAAATCTTAATGCAAAAGAACATCACTTTATATTGCCCCTTGTATGTGGAACTTTATTATGCAGGTCGTCGCTTTTATTACTTCCACAATGAGATCGTACAAAGCTTATTTTCTCTGCACTAATAAGTCATGCATATTTAGAGAGCAATTTTTATTGCTTGCACCGATGACAGCTTACTTGAAGGATCTTACTCAATCCATAGGTAGGTATGGTGGACTCTCATGGCAAAACTGGGTTTAAGGGTATTTGGAAGCACAAGTAGTATCTCTACTTGGTGCAAGGAATTTGGCTAGCATGAGGGGGAAAGGCAAGCTCAACATGTTTGGAAGGTCAATGACAATATACTTTAACTGAGATGTCGGAGAACATAAACCATTACGTTGTCTTCCTTGTCCAACGTCAACTCTTTTAGCATGTAAAACTTAATGAGTGCTTCACAATCATAAAAGATGTCCAAGATAATATATTTGTATGTGAACCTATCTTTCCTTATTACTTCCTATTAATTGCAACGATGACCAAAACTACGTTTGCCAACTCTCAACAACTTTTATGCCTCATACTTTCTATGTGTGAAGTCATCACTAACCATGTTATAAGCATATAAGACATATATAAAAATTCAGATTTATGACATTCAATTCATTCCCCCATTTACTCATAGGATATACATGAAGCACAAGAGTAAATGACAAACTACTCCAAAAGATATGACTGAAGGACACTGAGTAGGCAAATAATTAACTAGCCATGGGAGGGTTCCTTTACTATTCAAAATTTCAGATCCAATGATTTTGTTCAAACAGCAAGTAAAACAAAATAAAATGACATTGCAAGGATAGCACAACTCATATGAAGAAGCAAAAACTTAGGTCAACCGATACTAACCGATAGTTGTTGAAGAAGAAAGGTGGGATGCCTAACAGGGCATCCCCAAGCTTAGATGCTTGAGACTTCTTGGAATATTATCTTGGGGTGCCTTGGGCATCCCCAAGCTTGAACTTTTGTGTCTCCTTAATTCTTCTCATATCATGGTTTCTCTTTTTATCAAAAGCTTCATCCACGCCAAACTCAACAAGAACTCGTGAGATAGGTTAGTATAAACCAATGCAAAACCTTATAATTTTCTACTATAACAAATCACTAGAATTATTATTCAACATTGCATACTAAATTTCTCTGCATATTTAATACTCCTATCCTCAAATAGAATCATTAAACAAGCAAACATATGCAAACAATGCAAACATAACAGCAATCTGTCAAAACACTACAGCCTGTAAAGAATGCAAGAGTATCAATATTTCCCTAACTCCAAAAATTATGAGAGAAAATTCCCACTGTAGTATATTTATTAGATCTCATTATGAAAAAAGTTTCAACATTATATCATGCTCTGACTTTTCTAGGGATTTTTTGCAACAGCGGTAAACTTTCTGTTTTCAAACAGCAACATGTATACTAGCAAAATAAACATGGTAAAGGCTATCCTTGACATTTTTATTGAAAATAAAGATGCAAAACACTATTATAAATAACAGCAAGCTAATACTAACAAAATAAAATGACTCTCCAAGTAAAACACATATTATGTGACGAATAAAAATATAGGTCCGAGTAAGATGTATCGGTAGTTTTGAAGACGAAAGAGGGTATGCCTTCCCGGGCATCCCCAAGCTTAGGCGCTTGAGTCTTACATGAATATTACCTTGGGGTGCCTTGGGCATCCCCAATCTTAGGGTCCTTCCACTCCTTATTCTCCGCATATCGATATCTCACCCAAAACTTGAAAACTTCAATCACACAAAACTTAATGGAACTTCGTGAGATAAGTTAGTATGATAAGGAGTAAACCATGCACTTTGGTACTGGAAAAGACAAGGTTCATAATTGTTTTCACATAATGCCTACTGTACCATATCATTTCTACAATTTGTATTGAAAAATATAAGCCATAGAAATTAGAAAATAAGCAAACTATGCAATGAAAACAGAATTTGTGAGAAACAGAATAGTCTGTAATGATCTAAACAATAACCATACTTCTGCTAATCCAAAAATTATGAAATAAATTGGTGGACGTGAGGAATTTGTCTATGAATCTTCTGCAAAAATAATCAACTCAAAATCACTCTTCTGTAAAAAAATGACAGCTAATCTCGTGAGTGCAAAGTTTCTGTTTTTTACAGCAAGATCACATTAACTTTCACCCAAGTCTTCCCAAAGGTCTTACTTGGCACTTTATTGAAAAAAAAAGCTATAAAACATGATTAATACAGTATCTTAATCATGTAGACACAAAAAAACAGTAAGGGTAAATATTGGGTTGTCTCCCAAAAAGCGCTTTTCTTTAATGCCTTTTAGCTAGGCATGATGATTTCAATGATGCTCGCATAAAAGAAAAGATTTGAAACACAAGGAGAGCATCAAGAAGAATATGACTAGCACATTTAAATCTAACTCATTTCCTATGCCTAGGGATTTTGTGAGCACACAATTTATAGGAACAAAATTCAACTAGCATAGGAAGGCAAAACAAGTATAACTTCAAAACTTTAAGCACATAGAGAGGAAACTTGTTATTATTGCAACTCCTACAAGCACATATTCCTCCCTCGTAATAATTTTCAGTAGCATCATAGATAGAAACTTTGTTCTCATACTCAATTGGAACCTCTTCCGAAATAGTGGAATACTAACTAAAGTTGACACTCTTCCAAATCCACTTTCATAAATATCGTATGGAGATTCAACACCCTCCAAGATAGTGGGGTCACTAATTCCTAAAGTTGACACTCTTCCAAACACACTTTAAATTATAGTATTATAAATACTCCAAAAGATATAAGTGAAGTTCCTGGAGCATTCTACAATTAATATAGGCTAGCCAATATCCAAGCTCAAAATATATAAGTGAAGCGCACGAAACATTCTATAAAACCATACTCAAACGATTTAAGTGAAGCACAAAGAGCAATTCTATAAGATCATACTTAAAAGATATAAGTGAAGCACATGAAGTATTATATAAATCAATTAGGAGCTACCTCATACTAGCATGAGTCTTAAAGAAAAACAAAAACACAAAGGGCACAAACAATGTGAACAAAACAAAAACCGAGGTATACCGATATTTGTTGAAGAAGAAAGATGGGATGCCAACCGGGGCATCCCCAAGCTTAGATGCTTGAGTATCCTTCAAAATATTTACTTGGGGTGCCTTGGGAATCCCCAAGCTTGAACTCTTGTCTCTCTTTATTCATCTCACATCGGTAACTCCTCCTTCCTCAAAGACTTCATTCACAAAAACTTAAACAAAAACTTTGTGAGATCCGTTAGTGCAAGAAAGAAAAACCACCACATAAGGTACTGTAATGAACTCATTCTTTATTTATATTGGTGTTAAACCTACTGTATTCCAACTTCTCTATGGTTCATACCCCCCGATACTAGCCATAGATGCATCAAAATAAGCAAACAACACACGAAAAACAGAATCTGTTAAGAATAGGACAGTCTGTAGTAATCTGGAAGTTTAGTAAACTTATGTAACTCCAAAAATTATTAAATATATTTGAAAATTTGAAATATTTGTACAGAAGTAATGTGAAAAAAGTTTCAGACCCATTTGACTTTCCAGTAAAAATGTAAATTCATGCACTACAACCGAAGTTTCTGTTTTTGTTCTGCACATAGTAAGCAAGCAATCTTATCATCCTACAACCAAAGCTTGGTACATTATTTTTATAATACAATGAATATATACAAGGGGATAATTATTTACAGAGAAACTTCCATGAAAAATTATACATTGTTTCCATGAGCATGAACACAAGTGCTCAAGGTCGACCCTCACTTCTTCAATGCATAACTTTCCAATCACTTCTCTTTTTAAAAAACTTTTTTAGGCATGAGAGGCAAGTAAACAATTTTTTGGTATTTTCATTCTTTTTAAAAAAATTGTATGTTTCACCCACAACTAAACGGGAACAAAAAGTAAAAACAAAATCTACTAAGTAAAGAAAGCAAACAAGCACACACGAGAATATCAACCCCACGCTATGACTCCCCGGCAACGGCGCTAGAAAAGAGCTTGATAATCCCCAAGTGCAGGGAATCATCATAGCAATTCCCAAAGGTGGAAGTGATAACTATGGAGTGTCGAACCCACAAGGAGCTAAAGGTAAGATCAATATTCTCTCAAGCCCTATCTGCCACTGATACGACTCTACGTGCACCGAACGTTTGCTTCCAACTAGAAACAAGAAATAAAACTGTGTTGTGGGTATAAAGAGGATAATTTTGTATGATATCAGAGAGCTAAAATATAAAAGTAGGTGCCCTTATCATAAAGTTAGAATATATTACTAAATAATATAAATAGCGAGTGTGGAATAATGGTGGATCAGTGTGCAGAATTGTCCTAAGCAATTGTTAACAAGATCGATAGTCGTCATTGCAATTTCATATGAGGGAGAGGCATAAACTAACATACTTTTCCTACATGGATCGTATGCTCTTATGATTGGAACCCTAGCAAGCATCCGCAAATATTAAAGATTCATTAAGGTAAAACCCAACCATAGCATCAAAGCATCAAGTCCCCTTTTATCCCATACGCAACAACCCCCTTACTCGGGTTTAAACTTCTGTCACTCTAGCAACCCACTATAAGCGAATCATCAACGTATTGCAACACCCTACAGCGAGAATCCCTCACGCTTGCGCGACACGGAGGGCACCATAGGACAGCACCAAAATAAAACATACGACTCGTACCAATCTAGATCATCAATCAACTCAAAGACAAAAGATATCTACTCAAAACATCATAGGATGGCAACACATCATTGGATCATAATATGTGGCATAAAGCACCATGTTCAAGTAGGTATTACAGCGGGGTATCGGAGAGCGGACCGCGTAAAAGAGATGAGGATGGTGATGATGATGGTGATGGTGATGAGGACGATCACCGTGGCGATGATTCCCCTCTCGATGGCACTCTGGTGCCACCAAGAGAGAGGAGGAGAGGTTCTCCCCCTTGTGCTTCCTCCTCCATGGCTTTCCCCCTCTGGTCCTTGGCCTTCATGGTGATGATGGCCCCTCCGAGATCCTCCTCCATGGCCTCCGGTGATGATGGCCCCCTCCGGCAGGGTGCCGGAGAGGGCCTAGATTAATATCTCGTGGCTACAGAGGCTTGCGGCGGCGGAACTTCCGATCTAGATTAATTCCCGGAAGTTTCAGTATTTATAGGAATTTTTGGCGTTTGTTTCACGTCAAGGGGGCCTTTGGGCTATCCACGAGATAGGGGGCCGCGCCCCAGGGAGGGGGGCGTGCCCCCTGTCTCGTGGGCAGCCCGGGACTCCTCTGGCCCAACTCCGATGCTCCGTGGTCTTCTTTTGGTCCAGAAAAAATCCTCAAAAATTGGCACGTCAATTGGACTTCGTTTGGTATCCCTTTTTTGTAAAACACTAAAACAAGGAGAAAACAGAAACTGGCACTGGGCTCTAGGTTAATAAGTTAGTCCCAAAAATCATATAAAATGACATATAAATACATATAAAACATCCTAGATGGATAATATAATAGCATGAATACTTCATAAATTATAGATACGTTGGAGACGTATCACTCCGCCACCCCCACCCCCACCCGCGTCGAGTTTTCTTCGTTCGGCGAGGCCCCACAACCACCAGAGCCCCTTGGGTCGCATCGGTGAACTTCGGCGAGCTCTGAAAAATCGACTGAACCAATTTTGAAATTTAATCTACTATGATTTAACTAGTGTGGAATATAAAAGGGGAAAACCATAAGCGTTGGGAGTATAGTGTTGAGTGTGCCATGGCGGATCTGAAGGTGCAAATCGGACAAAGGCAACATCGCAACCAAGACAAGAAATCAGAGTAACGTAGTGGCGATCTATTTTCTTGCTGCGATAAATAAGTTGAGCAGATACGAAAGAGTACCGCCTCTGGTGCGGCGCCGTGTACGCATCTGCTGAGAATTTGACGGTGCTACGGTAGCGATGGCTGTCAGTGGCGTGGAAGCAGATCTAGGAGGGTAGACGGTGGCGGCGGGGCACGGTGGACGAGACGGTCATAGGAGCGGCGCTGGCAAGGTGGACGACAGCGGGGATGAAGCGAGAGGACGGGATGCAAGGATCCCGGTCCGGGCATGGATGAGAGAGGTCGATCTCTTGTACTGGACGGCGGCAGCCGGGTATCAACTCCAGCATGGTGGAGGAGGACGGCGGTGGATGGGGTGGCGGACGGCGGCGGACGGAGGAGGGTGGGGTGGAGAGGGTGTTTTGGCGCCCATGAAGTACCAATGGGGAAAAGGGATGTAGAGAGGAAGGGGGAACCATGTATTCAGATCGCGCTTGTCTCAAATGTGAGGAAATTTACAAACTTAGCCCCCGTTTCAAATTTCTACTACATCACAGCAACATTAGTCGATTGGGGATAGGACGGTAATCTCGCATACACCGAATATTTGCCGACGAGAGTTTGTTTTTGGCGCCCACCGTGTATGAATATGAATGGGGGAGGGAGTCGATTTCGGCCGAGGGCACACTGTGTTTTGGCGCCCACCATGTATGAATCCGGGTGAGAGGCGGTTACGTCACGTTTGGGTGAAATTACAAACCTACCCCTATCAAAACCTATAGAAATCCAGCAGATAGGCTTTGCGTGGCAGGGATAGGCAGTAGTGATTTTCATCTCGTAGATTTTGGTTTCGAGCGGTTACTGCGACTTTCCCCGCTTCGTTCAAATTTTGCAGAGTGCACGTTTACCGTGCCAACTCAATTCGAATCCCGTTTGTATTCTACTGTTTTTTTGGGCGGGGTCCATTTTCAATTGGAATTACATTCTATATACATCATTTTTTTATATATACTTTCAAAAGCGCAACACCATTTATACATAAATATGGTTTACAAATGGCATGATCTCAGATTCATAAGGTTGTATCCATCAATTTGGATTTTCAAATATTTGAAACCACTTTATGTTGAAATCCAATGTATGCATTCCTCGCTAACTGTCTCCAATTAATGTGTGTTTCATGTGGGTTTTTTTTAACTTCTCAAACATATATAATGTGTTTCACACACGCAACATATAGTGTAATCCCGTTTAGACATTAATTGCATATAAACCATGCATTGTTTGTAATTGAAGAATCTATGGATCACCAATATTAACAAACTATATAACATTACACGTGTGCCCAAATTCAAATGAATATGCATGCTTGATACACCAATTTGCGTTATGATGTTATCGATGTCGTGATCTCCTGTTTAAATATTTGAATTCCCTTTAATCCAGATATTCGTCTCATATAGCTATCACTCATGCTTATATAGGACTATCTCTCTGGACCTATACGCGTTCATCGTCTCTCAGGTATCTCTCGTGCTACCTGTATGTCGACAATGATCTTTTATCTTCGTAACACACTGACGGTACTCTCTCCCTCAACCTTCATCACTCTATCTCTCTCTAAGTATATCTCGCTCCCTGCTATGTGTCTCTAACTATGATTCTCCATGTGGAATCTCTTTATCTCTCACAAACACAAAACTTTGTCTCCTGGTTCTCATTTCTCTCTACTATTCCCATGTGTGCCACTCGCACACCCCTCATACAGAGATGTCTTTCGCTCCTTAGATATGAGAACCTACGACTCTTCCTCTTCAATATCTCTTTCTCACACACAAACACAAACTCTGTCTCCCAAGGTCTCATATTTCTCCATTGTTCTCTTGTATGTCGCTCACACACACCCTCTCTCCCTAGCGATATCTTGTGTTCCCTCATATGTCTCTCTAGCTATCACTCTCATTGTGAAATATCTTTCTCTCTCGCAGACTCAAAACTTCGTCTCTCTGGATCTCATTTCTCTCTGATATCTGTTTGTATGTGACTCACATGCACCCTCTCTCTATCTCTCTCACACCCACACACATAACCCAACATTCTAATCCACACGACTCCTATCTCTAACGCACACTAGCTAGCATCTTTATCTTTCTATTTATCTGTTTCTCCATCAACCTTCTTTCTCGCCCTCACTCTTGATTCCTATCACGCACACTACATATGTTTCTCTCTACATGCAGTCAAGTGCCCTCTCACACACATATATAACTTCACCCTTTGAACCACCCGACGGTCATCTCCAACACCCAAACTAACGGATGTCCCTCTAGCTAGCATCTCCATCTCTGTATCTATCTGTAGTTTCTCTCTCAACATTTCTTTCTCGCACGGGGTCTTGCTTCCTATCACCCACACAATATATGTCTCTCCATACATATGTATTTATAGGTTGATCTCTTTTGCACAATCGTTGCACCTCACCCCCTTTGCTCGCCGTAGATGCATGCTCTAGCCCACGCCACTATCTCTTAAAGACAAAAACACATGCTCAATTGTCGGGCCTTCTTCCCTGCATTCTCACATGCATGCATATTGCCATACCAATCCGTCTCTCCCATGTCGTTGATCTTATTATTTATGTCTTCTTTCTTTTATCTCGATCATGCGCGCGTGCACACATACACATCCCACGTATACATGTATACCTCTCACACATGCACGTTCAAGGTCTCTATGTCTCTATACGTAGTTAATTACCCTCAATCCTAACGCCACATCGAATCGTTCTCCTCTTTTGTGCACATAACTTCCGCCTGGATGGGTAAAACACACACTCACACTTAA
>NC_041387.1:282146258-282167366 GCF_002162155.2 Triticum dicoccoides | reverse complement strand
CACACACACACACAAACTAAGACTCCATCTTTCTCTCTCTCACACACACACACACACTAAGGCTCCATCTCACCACACATGCTCTAGGCGGAGCATTTGTTCCTACCACCCTTCATCCAACCTTACCTATATGATAAACAATCACCTTTCTTTACTTGCATAACATGGACAAATTCCACTTTACTTTAGTAGTCAGCAAACTTATCATCTGTACCCTTACAAAAAAACGAGTTGGCGATGATGGTGTGCCTGCCATCTTGTAATACAGACCATATGATTTATATCTGACGGATAGAAAGCAAACTATGATAATTTTACAAAAGATACCCGCACCTCTCTCCACATCATTATCTCCCGCAACCTCATTGCTCAGCAAATAAAAAAGGAATAAGTCTCTGGAACAATCTAGCATGCATGGTCGCCGCTGCCGCCTGCCGGCGCCATCCATCCCCATGCCTCCGCCCATTTCGACCACCAGTCACCACCATGCTCCACTCCTCCTCGCCTTATATCTCATCTTTCATTTATTCTATGACATTCTCAAGATACCAGTTTTTCGATAAAATTCTCGAGATATCATTAGTTTTTACACATGGGATTACTCCTGCATGGGTCAATCACAACAGGTGTTTTGTAAAAAAATGCATATTGATGTTCTGTGCATTGCACGAGAATCTTGCTTGTAATTATATAACGCAAATCACGAGCAAGAAGTGACATTTTTTTGACACAACCACGTTAACATGGCCACGTAAACCACTAGCTAAAGTAAATACCATTATACTTATATCCCAATGCAAAAGGTTGAGTACATGTCCGAAGAGTAGAGTCGCACACACGCACTCTGTCTCTCAGAATCTCTCACACACACACACCAGTTACGTGACGCCCACTTAAGCAGACACGAGTATGTTACAATTCGTGCACCCGCGGGTACACGTGATGCTGCACATTTATTTAAGCCGGAAGGCGAACCCAAACAGTAGCTGCATTCATTCCCCTCCCGCCGCCTCTTCTCTGGTTGCCGTCGCCCGGTAGCCATGGGCCGGCCGAAGGTAACAACATACGCCATACTCCCACCGGAGTGGCGCTTTAATATGGAAATTTTAGTGGTCATGCATGCATCTTTTTGTGCTAGCACTCCTATATAAGGGTTGAACGGTCGCTTCCCGCGGACATGCGCAGGCAGTGAAAGAGGAAGGAGAAGGGAAGCGGGCTGTGGAGTAACGTTTTTTACCACAATTCCTTAGGAAACTTACTGCAATAATTGAGTAGTTTTGCAAACTACCAGTACTACACCTGAAATGGATCAAAACCTATACTCCCTTTCTAGCGCGTGCTTCCCATGTGAAATGGTCAGTGTCGCCCTGGAGTGTCAGTGCCGCATTAATGCCCGGCCAGAGCGGAGGCGACCTCTCACTGGCGCTGGCTTTGAAGTGGCGCGATGGCCGAGAGAGCGCCGCTTCCCGATGCACGCGACTGCTCCGCGTCGAGACTGGCCATCGGCCCTGTTTGGATCCATGGGTTAGAGTTAGTTTGACCTAGTTGGGGCTCAAATAGCCCTAAAGTATCCAAGCTTGAGGGTTTAAATTGGAGCAAGTTGCACCGAACCCACCAAAAAAAACTATCTCACCCAAGAGGTGCTAACTGGAGATAGTTCTCATTGGGACCACTAAAAAATCACTTTTCTCTCTCCATGAAGTGCATTTATTGTCAATCTAACCCTATCACCCAAACACCTCAGTTAGTTCAGGGTTAGTCATGAGTTAGTCTAACCTCTAGCTAAGTTAGAGTATCAAACAGGAGCAGTATAGAACATGCAAGTTGCTCAAAGCATACAGGCAAATTAGTACGTGAAAGGGTTTTTTTCTTTTTGAAAACGGAACGTGAAAGGAATTTTTTTGAATGCTCTTGGCATGTCGCTAACATGTGATAGTTAACCGACCTCAATAGATGGCAGAAACGCCAGACCACCGCACTTTGATAGAGACGAGGAGGGAGAAGTGATACAGGCTGCTGGATTACTAGAGATAGGTGGCGCACAGAAGCCAAGAAATATGGTGATAGCGTGGGTTAGCCATGTACTAGTATGGTGTAACTACACTGGCTGCCGTGTTTCGTACTCTTCCAGTCCACTATGGAGATGATTGGTTAATTTATATCGCTGAATAATATTAAATATTATGAGTGCAGACGCTCCACCACGAGGTTCCTTGGTCCTTCTCGGTCGTCCGGAATCTATGTTCTTCCACTCTATTTTTTATGTGAGCTTTGTTCATCCTTTTGCCAACACGCGAGACATCTAGCATCAAGGTGCACGTGTTATGCAAGGATCGTTCCATCTATATGAAGAACACGTGGGACTAGAACTACGAGACGGACATGTACCCAGGAGTTGACGTACGAACCTGAGTAATGTAGCGCGGTAAGTGAAGTAGAAAGGCACAAATGGTATGAACATGCGTGGCATATAGGGTGTGTTTGGTTGCATTCTCGTCTCAGCATAGTTGTTCCCTCTTCATGCATGCACAACTCAACACCCCTCTTCATGCATGCTCTCTTCATGCATGCTTCTAGTGTATTTATGCTAAACTAGTGTGGACTCATGCACCCTCCATACACTGTACCAAACACCCAAAAGTAGGTCGAGAAGGGAACTCTTGGGCGGCATTTGTCTCTTACTATGTACTACCACTAAATGTTGTGCGTGCAATGCACGGTGATGTTATGGCGTACGTGCCTAAGTACTCTACTACTACTATATTAGTTGGAGGCACATATTAACTTTTATATTTGTTTATGTGTATGCCCCGAGACCTTCCAACTAGACGTTTCTTTCTCTCCAGGTCGCACTTTGTTTCATTCATACCACTAAGTACTACTACGTGTGGTCTCCGACCCAGAAGTGGAAGAAGTGGAGACGCTCTACCACGCTGTTTTTTTATGCTGGTCTCTACCACGCTGTTCATGTCCCACTCCTTTCGCTGATGTGTGGGACATCCAGCACGTGCCGTGTTTGGCACCCTTCGTCGTAAGAGTTGAAATGCTAGCATTCATCAGAAATAAAAAATAATTATAAATCGGCAGTGATACTATTTTTTTGCGAACCAATCAGCAGTGATACTATACGATGCGGTTTCCTTGCTCCTCGATATTGGAAATAATACTTCCGTTCGCCAACATGTGGGACGTCGGCCATCCTGGTCCACTTGCCATGCACGCAGAACTCCAAGGGAGAGTCACCCAGGTCGTCGCACTACAGCAACAATGACTAATGAGCCGTCAAATCACAGGTCCACTTCCCACTTTGAAGTTGCTCGGACAAAGGAACCATCATGACTTCGTTGAATTCCGCTTCTTGAAGAAAACTATTGTACCAGCAGTACTGCTAGCTATAGTATTTACTCCAACAGAGGCCTCCTTTCGTTCATAGGATAGGAATATGAAAATCATAGGAAGTGAGATGACATGCATCTCAATTCCTATAGAGAAAGAGATGACATTTGATGCTTAGGATAGGAAGTTTTCCATTTAGTCTAGGCTAATGTACTGGTAATTTGCTCTAAAAACTACAGTAGTAACAAGTAGTACTGGTACATGCTCGTACTCAGACACAGACACACACACACTAACTACTAGTACTACTACTTCTCACATGTTGGCTAGACGTCGTCGTTTTCCTTCCCGGCTTTGTCGGCAACACCCCACCGTGCTTGGATCTCCGCTGACCTCTCCGCAGCAGCGCGTGCGTCCTTTTCTTTCTTGCGGCGGCGGGCCTCTCTTTTCTTGAGTGCTTTCTGACTTTTTTGCTCCCTCTATGCGGCTTTGGCCGCCTCTTGCTCTACCGCCCATTTGGCCTTGGCATCTTCAAATTCATCCCACATAGTTGTGAGGTCGCGAGCGGCGATGAACTCACGGTGGGATGCCATCGCTTCCCTACCATTTTGTGTGCGATCGTGGGCGGCGAGGAACTCGGCGCGGCAGGATGCCATCGCTGCCTTGCCGGTTAGTGTGCAGCGTGGTGGCATGAACGACACTTGGTGAGAGCTCTGGGGTGGAGTGGCCGGACAACCATATAGTGCATTGGTTTGTCAAGAGCTCAAGGACAAAAGACGAAGCAAATTAGGATTCCCCTTCAATCCTGGTCATTTATTACTGAGTAAAATGCATTGGTGGTCATCGAACTTGTCTTGATATCTCACTTTGATCATTGTATACGAGATATGGTGATTATACGGTCATTGGCTCAGTGTATAGCTCCGTATTTGTATGGTTGACCAGTCAAACAGTCCGCATGCGCCTCATCAGCTCGTGTTCTTTATCTATCCACGTGGGCCTACCTGCAAATGGAGAAAGAAATACTGTAAAAACCAAAATTATGCGTATGTGGGGAATCAAACCACGGACTCATCGCTACAACACACCCTCGTCAGCCAAATGAAAATGAAATACTTCGCGTCAGACACGCACGCTCACGCTGTCAAAGCATGCTAATGCATGCACGTCGCCCTCTAAATCAAAGTCCTGCCCATGGCGCAACGCAAACGACGAGCCCATCACCTGCGCGCCCCGGCGGTGCCTGACATTACTGTTTAGACGTTTGATGGAGGCCTACGCGAATGCCAAGCATGTATTCACCTGGCTCAACACCAACGGTCATACTCGGACCGCCTTGCTCATGTATATCGTCCATCACAACGACAATCTATAAAACAGCCTAAGCTAGAGAGGGTACTATGGTAGTATGGTACGGAGTATGTACTATCGTGAGCGACCGATCTTAGTGCCACTACACACCGAAACCCCTTCCATCGCTAGCGCGCGCTTCTCGCCTGAAACGGTCACCGTCTCTCCAAAATATCAATGCCGCATTCACCGGACTTAACTGCAGGTGCAATTGGTGTGTCACTGACATGCGGGCCAAACACTCGTTGGGCCCACATGTCAGTATCCCAAACGCATCTGCAGTTAAGTCACTGAAGCAGCATTCCATTCACGCCCGACGAACCTACTCTGGCGCTATTTGTCCATCCGTCTGCCGCGGCTCATTGCCATTCGCCCTCTATATTAACTTGAGACCCAGCTCCCAGCCATAGCCAAAGACCCACACTTATTCTCCTCCGGTCCCTTCCTTCTGTCGGCACCACTTCAACCATGGCCTCCTGGCGCTCCGAAGCTCTCTTGGACGTACTGTCGCAGGAGTAGACGAGGGACATCGGCGGCTCCGCTCTGGACGCGCTCCAAAGCTCTCTTCGACGTACTGTCACAGGAGCAAATGAAGGAGATCGCCGGCACCCCCCCCCCCCTGGCCGCCCTCCGCCGCCACGGCCACGAATCCGGCGTGCCTGCGCGGGCGCAGTTGGCAGCGAGGAAGAGTAGTACACGGTAGGTCGCCGCCGCTCTGGTCTCGGGAAGGCCACTGCTACTCCACTCAGTCGACGCCAAGCTTGGTGGGGTAAACATCGGCGGCCGATTAGCCGCTTGACGGTGACGTGGAGGCAGAAATCTTCAGAACCTTGTGCTCCGGGGGAGGAGGTTATCGAGGCGGATGAGGAGGAGGCAAAGGCAATGGCTGGCTTTCTCGGCTTCATGGCCGGACATGGTGGTCGGGCGCCGGCGATCGTTTAGATTAGGTTTACAATAGGTTTAGTACGGTTTGTGCGAAATATGTAATGAATTTCGTCTAGTTTGTAGGGAAAGTTTTCGAAATGTAATGAATTTCATCCGGTTAATTTGAAATTTGCTTTGTTTGCACGAATTTCGTCCGGTTAGTTCATATAGTTGTGGAAAGGTATGCGGGCAGCATCGGATGGCATCCATCAGTGTCCTCAGATAGATGCCGGTGTAAATTTGTGGGCCAGCGTTGGAGATGCCCTAACTATCATGCTATAATCGCTAACAATCCTCAATTTTTTGGCAGGGAACAGTTATCCCTCAATCATAATCAGATCCGCGGTGTTTCGCACTCCTCCCGCGTAAGACTATAAACTCTTGCTTAAATAAAAATGGAGCAAGTGGATGGCACTGTAGCACATTATATCACTCGAACTAGCCTGCCCAACGAGCGGGAAAGCACCGCCCTCGTCATTTTGTTCTGGATTTCTATCGATCGATCGCGCGAAAATGTTATGCTTCGCAAGTTCTAAAGGAAAAGGTGGCACACTTACGACTCGTACGCGTCGCAACCCCGACAGTCCGGCTCGCACGCCTCTCACCACAGGGGACACGTGTTGTCTTGCAATTTCACTGACATGTGGGACCATAATTGAATAAACAGTCGATAGCCAAAATCTAATCGCTCGACGGGCATCGGCTGAGAAGAGAGAAACGGGGGAGGAAGAAGAGATCACCCGCCCGCCGCGCACGGACCCCGAGAAATATATGGTGATAATGTGAGGTGGGCCATGCTGGAGTCTGGACCGCTTCCGGAGCCCGCTCTCACCACCCTGACCCCTCAAGACGCTAGCTGCCCGCTGCATGCATAGCAAGTAGTCCCCGCTTATGTGGAGGAGAGAGAGGCATTGACAAAGTCAAGGAGTAACAGTGGAGACAATAGCTTTCATCAAAAATAAACAATGAATACTCGTTGCTTGTTCTCTATATCGGAAAGAATACTTTCATTCGCCGACATGTGGGACGTAGACCATCCTGGTCCACCTGCCATGCACAAAATTAACCTGGTCTACCCCGATCGTATCGCAGGCCCAACCTTTCCCATTGTAAGTTGTTCGGATGAAGGAACCATCATGACTTCGTTGAATTCCGCTTCTTCAAGAAAACTTACTGTACCCGCAATACTGCTACCACACGTGAAGACTGGACGGCACTGTACCACGTCATATCACTAAAACCCACTAGGCCAAACTAGCCCGCCTAGGTCATCTATTTTGGAATGGAGGGAGTATGTCTCTGCACTGCTTTGCACGTTCTCTATACTTTTGCTATGATTTTCCTACCCTATGAACCAAATGAGGCATGAATGTATGTCGACTATTGTCTGATCGATCGCTAAGCCTACAATTTTAGGAGCTAGGGCTATTGGTCGATCGATGAGGGATAAGTATAAGCGTACCACAAGCTCATCAGCCCCAACATTTCTCTTCAGTGAGTGTTTTGCAAGTACTATAGCTCGCACAGTAGCTAGCCTATAAACAGTTCAAACTTACATCTAAGCATGCCATATATTACATCAAAAGCTGGTGAGGATACATCTATTTCCATAACTCGGAGAGGGTTCGCATGATTCATCGCATGATTCACTATCAAACAAAAGTAGCAAGATCTGCCCACACAAGACAGTGCACTAGCCCTAAGATGGTTTGATAACATGCATCGTTCTGGTAATTAAACACAGGGCAATGCAAACAACCCTGTAGGATTAGCGCGACCAACTATTTCTTGTCATCGATCTCTCGGGCAATGACCACAACACGGACAGGGGCATGGGAATCGATTTCTGGGGCGATGTCCACAGGACTGACCGCGACATCAGAATCGATCTCTGGGGCGATGTCCACAGGATGGATAGCGGCATCGGAATCGATCTCCGGGGCGATGCCAACAGGACGGGCCATGACATCGGAATCATCAAGGACAACCACCGGCACCTGCACAACCCTAACATATTAGCAAGCACATTGCAAATAATCAAAAACCACAACTATGGTAATAAGCCATTATTTTTTACCTTGTGCAGCTCACCGGGGGATCTCATCCCTCCGGGGGGCATCTCCTCGTCCTCGATGGGGGCCATCACCTTGCCAGGGGAATACTGCTTCTCAACGGCGACTATCTCCTCAAACTCGGTCTTGAGCCTCACATAGGTGGCAATCAGAGTTCCTGGGGTAGGCACGATGGGGCCCTTGCTGTTCTTCCAACTTTCTTTGAGGAGTTCGTCCGCCAAAATCCTCAACTCTTTGGCCAGTGCTTGTTTCTTGGAGTTCTTCGTCTCCATGGGTTGGCCCGCCAACATGGTCAACTCGTTGGCCGGTGCTCGCTTCCTGGAGATCGCTGTCTCTAGTGGGTTATCCGCCGGCAACTCTTTGCCTAGTGCTCCAGGATCCATCAATGAACTGACAAACAAAAAGCAATCGAAAGGAAACCACAATCGCAATGAAAACGGGAAAAGAATAGGATGTGAGAATCGGTCGGTGCTTCGCAAAAAGAAGATTATTGGAATGAAAATATAGCAGCATAACTGATTCGCCCACCTTTCCTTCGTTGGTACAGAAGAAAACGGCAGAAGTGAGTAGCCTAGAGTGAGGTTTTCTTCAAGAAAGGGAAGAAAGGTCTTGAACGAGCGTTCCAATGAAATAATGGTTGCTCCGTCCAGTCCAACTTGGAGGCCACCTTACCACTGCTGGTAAAGGTGTGGGTTTTGTGATATGACGGGTCATGACGGCCACACCGGGGTGACTGGTGAGTCTCGACTGTAGCACCTCGCTGTGATTTGGTGGATGGCACGCGGGCCCGGATGCTTTGAAATGTCCCGCATGTAGATAGAGGGGCTAGTCATATAGGAGTGCTCAATATTGTGCACCGCGACCAAGGCGGAGAGGAAAACGAGAGAACTACGTAATTAATGCATGAGTTTAATTAGGGTAGTTTTGTAAAGTACGAGATACATTCCTCCAATCGCAAAATGCCTTGGTTCATGAGATTTGATATTTGAGCCCTATAAACCGGACGGGAGGGGGTACTGCACACGGTGTAGTCTAGTCACTTGTTGAAATCTCTAGAAAGGCAAATGCTCCTTTCCGGTTTACAGGTCTATACTACTCCCTCCGTCTAGGTGTGTAAGTCATCTTACGAAAACCAAATAGTCCCAAAACACTTAGGCGCGGTGCATTAACTTGTACCTTGTTTCTTGTTTCTTGACATATCAACCAGTAAGAGATGAGAGGTGTGCATGCTTTTAATGACTTGCAATGGCTAGTTCATTGCATGGAATGCTATTAATTAGCAAATAAACATTGGTGGCCCCAGGAGGAAACGGTGCTAAGCGCGTGGACCTATGCAGAATGAGTATCAACCAATGGATAATGGAGTTTAATTGTTAAACAATAGCAATTTTGTCTCATGCAAGAGCCTGGCTAGTACTCCAAGGAACCGCACCACGCGAGCATTCACAACTGCCACATTCGGTTTGCGCTTGGCTCTTCGCCTCTTCGAAAAGACGAACAATGATGTTACTCCTACTTCTACAGTATCGAATCCACTACTGCATGTCTGTCCACCTCGTGCGGGAGGGATAGCATGTAGCGAAAGCTTGTACTTATTGCTCCTACCTTTGCGTCTATGACAGGTGGGCCCAACAGGTGGTTGGCCCTCCTGTCATGCAGCCAAAGGCAGGTGCAGTTAAGGCACCGGAGCTCAGTCCGCGAGGGAGAGGGCGTCATAGTAATCAAATTTCTCGGTCTTGTACGAGTTGACGCGACACAACAAAGCACTACACTCGATAAAAGTCTGTTTACACATTTCAAATGGGCTACTTCGTATGTAGGAGTAGACATATTCTGCTTCGTATGTAGTCACTTGTTGCAATCTCTAAAAAGACTTATATTTGGAAATGGAGGGAGTACAACGCATGCATGCATGTCGTGACTTTCCTTTTGATACTTGCATGTGTTGATTTGATGCTCCTTGCCAAATTTTGACTATAAATTAACTAACCAAATTTTCATGCATGTCAAAAAAAATTACGGGGCTGTTTGGATTGTGACTATGTTTGTCTTATGTTGCCACATTATTTTTCCCACACTTGCCACACTTGCCTAACCTGAGTTGATCAAATTATTAGACACACTTTGGCTTGCCTAAGGGAATCTTGCCACAATTTTTGTGTCTATGACATGTGGGGTTCACTGCTAATAAAAAAAATTCTTGTCTTAGGTGTGGCTAATAAAAAAGACTTATATTTAGGAATGGAGGGAGTAGAAAATATAAATAATAATGCATGTTGGGGCAACCCACGTTTCCGCTAATTTTAGCTGTGGGCTTGTTCTCAATTTTTACGAGGGGGTGGTTGTTCATTTAATGGAGGGACTTGTAGTGCCAGACTTGAATGATACAAAGTGCGACCTGGCACACCGTAACACCACTTGGAACAAGCGGGTAGCTATCTCAAAAAACAACCAACAACTAAAAAACCGCGACCTGGCATGTAGTAGTACACAATTTTAAACGATTGTTTTGATGGAGAGAAAAAGGGAAACTACCCCACTACTTATATATAGGCCGGAGCCTCCGCGCTTGCTTGCTAGGGTTGCTCTATTCACACACTCTCATCCTCTCCAGATCTAAACAAGATAGGGGTAGTAACACTGTCTTTCTCCATTCAAAAAACACTGGCTTTCTATCCTCACTGCTGGTTACAGATCCGGATGTATCCCCCTCTGCCGGTGAAGGGGAGGAGGGGCAGCGTTTGGGCCGTCGTCGACAGCGAGGGAGGAGACCCACTGCCGGCCGCACCATTATCTCTGGCCGAGCGCCGGCGCAGGAGGTCCTCCGATCCCTTCGCCGTTGCCTGTGGGCGAATCCGGCCTCCTGCCGCCCACCTATCCACATCCCGACGACCTTCAGGTATATCTTCGTTCGAAACCGCCTTAGCTCTACTTCCCCAACTCGCTACGTCGCTACATGTGCATCATTTTCTACCTCTCAGCCCCTCTCGATCGGATGGTCCAACGTCACCTTTTTTTTCTTCTATTGTTAGAGGTAAAGCTACTTCATGGAGTCGAATCTTGTACTCCCTCCGTCCGAAAATACTTGTCATTGAAATAAAGTGGGGGTGGGGGAATTTAGTATGTACATCGGACTTGGTACAAACAGGAAGGAAAGGGGATGAAAGTAGTACAGACTGGTCATCCAACCGGTCTCTTGGTCAAAAAGGGAAATATAGGGGTAGCGCTGTACACAGTGATATGACCAGGACTAGATTTGCTATCCACACATAGGAGTAGGTGGATAGAGTTAACAAAAATGGGACCAACCCAGATATGTTTCATGGATGTTTATTTCTCGGGGCAGCAAACTATGAATCACCACTTTATGCCCCTGTTTACGTACATGGTGCTGTACTGCTGGTGCACCCACTGTCCCATGCCCTTATACCAAATATTTAGGCTCCGGTCAGAATAAAGGGGCAAAAAGCATAGGTCTTGATGAAAATAGAGGAATAGGAAAGGAATGTAGGTATAAAACTATGGAACAGCGAACCGGAGGAAACTCCCAAGAGAATGTGTTCGGATGGACTACAAAATGTACAGATTTTTTTTAGAGTAGCATGCTTGGCAGTATGAGATGCTATTTGTTTATTCAGCTGCACAGTGACTACTCTTGTCCTCACCTCACGTACTACACATAGGTTGATTTTTTATTCCGGCAAACACATCACAGCAACATGTCTAACGCATGGGAGCGAGCGCCTGCCTTAGGCTTCCGCCCAAAAAATGAGCAGCGCGTGGATGTTTATAATCCGATGGAATCAGTACTACCAGACCAGCTTTCCTATGAAACACTATTCACCTTTTCCATGTTCCGAACGGTTGGAAGGGAAAGAATACCATAGGAATTGTGTTCCTACGAAAATCCTGCACCAAACCTGTGAACCGAACGCAGCCCTAGTTGTTCTTAATATAATGTCCCTGGTAAAAATGAAGTCATGCCACTGTTTTTGCCTGTAATTGTTTGAGACTCTGACAAGTTTAGCCAAATGTTTTTGCCTGTAATTGTTTGAGACTCTGACTGTTTCCTCTGTGCCTTTTTGTGCAAACAGGGATATCCAATTCACCTGGTTGCTGTTGTGACCTTTTGGTGCACTACACAAAACTCTTCTTAAAAGAAGTGACTTTTGTGTTGTTTAACTGGAATGTCAGAATGGAACAGTTGGTTCATTTTGGTGGAACTGCACAAAGGGAGATATGTGTTCCAATCCTCATCATCCATATTGGCGCCATAACCTTCCTTTAGGTAAGAATGATATTTAATGCATGTGTTCATCTCTATTTTCCGACTGCCATGAGAAAATAATGCTGTTTTATACTAGTACACTTGTACTCCCTCACTGACAAAACCAAATCTGAATTAGAAGGCCAATCATGTACTTGGTTTCACCAACTGGTGAGGATAAAGAGAAATAGAGCATGAAGAGGAAGAAGAAGAAGAAGAAGAAACAGTGCCAAGGTGATCTTGCTGAAGCCAAAGGCCTCAGTCGAGGCTATTCAAAGGCTCCGGCAATGACTACCTTACATGTGAGACGATCCTCCAGGGAGCCCTTCCACTTCTGCTGTCTCACTTAATTAATTAGGAGTACTTAAGTACCACTAATTTATTACTGCCTAATTTTCCTGTTGGAGTTAAACAAATCTTTAGTAGGACCCTATGCTGAATCATGTACATGTGAATGTTTGTCTATGGAAGTGAATCATGTGGTGGAGCAGGGAGGGAATATTATTAGTGTCATGACATAATAGTGCTATTGTTTTGTATGTCAATTTATTGCCATTGGTTCAATGAGGCAATGTTTTGCATATTGTCCATCATGAATTTGATGCTACTGTTTGAGTAATATGCTAATGTCTTCCTATCCTTTCTCACTAAGCTAATGAAGGTTTCACCTTGTTCCTAATTGTGCAAACAGGGATCATGTTGTGCCAGTCATACATTTTAGTGGAACTACAAAAGACAATACAATGAACTGTATCCCAGCCAGTGCTTTAACTCTTCTGGAAGTTCTTGATAATCTTTTGATATAATCTCAGCACTGGTAAACAAGAGTGATTTCAACCATACATTTGAAGTGCACAAAAATATATACTATTGTGTGATTCCAGTGAGTGCTTTATCATCTCTTATGGGACTACATGAATAAGCTTTTTTTCTCAGGTTGGTACGGGCCTAAGGCCTTCATCCATATTAGTTTGTTGTCATCTCTATTTGTATCGTGCTACTTTCATGAGAAACTCCTTTATCTTTGCACTTCTAAGTTTTGCAACCTATGATAAATGGCAATTCTTTGAGTGTTGAGTTGAGCTAATTGGCACTAATTGAATAAACTAATACCTCTCTTTAAGCAAGACTACTATGTTGCTAACTTTACGCATTAAGACAATGAGGGTGCTTCTATTTGTTAGTGTATGTTTCATCAACTAGTCCCACTATTACAGTAATCTCACTCTCTCAATATATGTGCCAACAGGGATGCTCGATTTTGGTGGAACTGCACAAAAACTTTGGGTGCTTCATTGCCTCGATAGCTTCCGTTCTTTCCTGTCAGTCGCTAATCTCCGCTTGCTTTCTTCCTTTGCTGCCAGTCGCTTGGCTTATCTCAGCTTCCAGTCAAAGGAAATAGTAATTGATATTCTACCTCACACAGGTTGGTACTGGTCTTTATCCTGATTATTGTGCATGTCATATGTATTGGTAATTTGGTATTGTGCTACTGTTTGCCGATTTCATAAAGGAGTAATTTGGAGCCTGAACTCGCAGGCAAATCATTACATCGGGTGATTTCAGTAGAACTGCACAAAATGATCAGATGGACAGGTACTTATGCTGCTGCTATGTACTCCAAAGTTCACTCAGACAAGCATCGATGTTGACAAGAAGTGCCTATATTCATTCGAGTATCAACCGGCGTCAACCAATTGTCAAACTCCAAGTATTAGGAGAGTGAACACCAAAAATATTGCTTGGTGCATAGCCCAGAAAAACGTAGTCCAGTCTTTGGTCCCAACTTGTGCCTTTTGGTTATCGGCACATATGGTAGCGAACTATATGGCATGGAGTCTAAAGATTCCAGACAAGTTGGTTGACGCGTATATTCATCTGGCACTTAATCAGTTTGCATGCCAAGGATGCTCCATTTCAGTTGAACTGCACAAAAAATTTGGGTGGTTCATTTTCTCAACCGCCTCCTTTCTCGTCTGCAATGTAGAATTTTGGCGAGATATAGGACCAAGATGAGCCAGTAAACTAGTTGGATGAAAGTAGTGGCCAAGTTGCTCAAACCTCCCTCGGCACGAGGCCACTATTTGAGGATAAACCTACAAGCAAAGTTCAGATTGTCTGTGCTGCCTCTTATGTACTCGAAAGTTTACTCGTACAAGAACTAATTTTAGCAAGAAGTACCTCTGATTGAACACCATTTACCAATCTGTACCCTAGGTGATTAAAGTTCGTCCATGGATCATATTGGTTGTGATCTCAATAATTTGGATGCATAAACATACTGAACATGTGTATATCTGAATCTTTTTGTGAATTATGTATGAATATTGTCGTGTGATCTATCAATCATTTGGATGCATAGATATGCTGAGCTTGTGTTTATATGAATCTTTTGAGTTGTTGATAGTGAATGTTGGCTATGAATATGAACGTGTCCTATGAACCTGAGTTTGATATGAATGTTTACCTTTTCTGTTGTATTTGCGTGTGAACTTGTTAGTATGCCTACTGTGGGGTATAAAACGCATGTCTCTTATAAAAGTAATGTTGTGTCCAATTTATTTTGAGCAATAACTCACTAATTTCTTAATTATATATATATAAATGTGCCTCTCCGGTTTATTCTTTGATATTAATTGCTCCTTCTTACATAACATTATATATATAACGAGCCCACCTAATACGTGTATTTCAAGGAAGTGCAAATGGGCTTGGATTTCTTAGAAAATATAAATGGGCCTGATTGACGCGAAATTATTTGTTCACCCAGCCCAGCAAATGGATGTACATTCTAGAAAACATGGGTTAAATATATGCCACATTTTTGCAGGCTGACATGTGGGCCAATATGTCAAAGCCTACGCAGGGCGTTATCAACTTGGTCAGAAAATGATTGTGTCATCCACAACCATTGGATTTATATCCAACAGCCGGCATGCACCTTCAATCTCTCGTCTTCTTCCTCCAGTGTCGTCGGGACCGCCTGGTCCGGCCTCCGGCGGCTAGCGGCTCTGCTTAGCACGCATCGCTGCGAAGCGCTACCCCATCGCCAGCCAGGTTATCCCTCCACCCCTCGACACCTCCTGTTATTCTCCACAGACTACAGCCCCACGCCGCAACAGAACCAGTTATAACCCTTCTCCTCCTCTCAATCTGCGACTCCACTGCCACGTTTTCCCATCTCCGAGTCGTTCCTGTCCGGGGCCTCGCCGTCGTCCACCGCCTCGCTGTGCTCGGTGCAGCGTGCTCAACAAACGAGAGTCATCGGAAGAGGACTATACGTGGAGAGCCTGACGGCTGGGACCCACGAGGTCCATGGTCGCACGCAAGGAAAGTTCCTCCTTATTAAGCTAAAAAAAGTTTCCTCCACCTGACAGCTGGGACCCACCAGCTGTATCTTCGCACGGAAGGAAGTGCCTCCTTGTTTTGCGAAAAAAATTATTCATCCCGTTGACAGCTGGGACCCGTCGGATTTGGTGACTGACTTGTGGGCCTACTAAGCAGACGTGTACGCACGGCTTTGTCAACTTAATCAACAAATGATTCTAGCAGCTGGACCGTTGGATGTTAATCCAACAGCCGTTCTCCTTCTTCAACCTGTGTTCTTGCTCCTGTCTCCCGTGGGCGGCACCGCGGCTGTGCTGCCACGCACTCGAAGCAGTGAAGTTTCCCACTCCTCTCCATCTGCGACTCCACTGCCCCGTCTTCCCCATCTCCGGGTCGTTCCAGTCTGGGTGCGCTCGGCATGGTGTGGTCAACGTGGTCAACAACCGAGAGTCATCAGAAGATGACTATACGTGAGAGGCTGACAGTGGGGACGCACCACGCCCATGGACGCATGCATGCAACGGAACGCTGCAAGGTCAACGTGGTCAAGGAACGACTTCCATCGGAAGTATACTATACGTGGAGAGTCTCAGCTGGGTCCACGGCCGCAGCAAGTAAGTGCCTCCTTATTACGCGGAAAATAATGATTCCTCCAACTGACAGCAGGGACCCACTGGACGGGCCACCGTATTTTGCGAAAAAAGTTTGCCCCCTGACTGTTGGGACCCACCTGACGGGCCACCATATTTCGCAAAAAAATGTTTCCCCCACTGTCAGCTCGGACTCACCGGAAGTGCCTCCTTATTACGCAAAAAAATGAATACTCCCCCTACTAGCTGGGACCCACCTTGGTGGGAGGCTGACTTGTGGGCCAACTAAGTTGACGGGGACGAAGGGCTTTGTCAACTTAGTCAATATGAACGATTCTAGCTCCAGTGACCGTACGATGTCCATCCAACGGCCGTAGTGCTTCTTCAACATGTGGTCTTCTTGCTCCAGTCGCCCAAACCAGCGCCGGTCGTGCCTCATGCTCCTGCCTCCCGTGGCCGGCTGTGCTGCCGCGGGGGCCTCACCGCCCCCTACTATTCCCACCGCTGGCCAGGCCCTGCGGTGACGGCAGCCTCACAAAGTAGCCGAACCAGTGAACTCTCGTACTCCTCTCCGCGCGGGCTTCCACTGCCGCGTCTTCCCTGGCTCCGCGTCGTCACCTTCCTAGGCCTCGCCGTCATCCACCGCCGTGGTGCTCTCCGCGCGGCGTGGTCATCATGGTCAAGGAACGACTTCCATCGGAAGAGTACTGTACGTGGAGAGGCTGACAGCTGGGTCCACGGCCGCAGCCCAGTTTTTTTGTGATTTGCCAAGTAATTCGCTTTGTCAGGCCTCTTGGGCTGCCAATCTTTCAAGATGAGGAGAGCTTTCATTCGGCTAGCCGAGATAATGGCCCATCAGTAATGAGAAATAGGCTGTACATTTTTAAAACACATCAAACCGGCAATTAGTTTCAAATATCTTTTTTTTATTTCGAGATTTTAAATTACACTAATTTTTATGCGTGGAGAATTTGTTGGATTTTATATTGATATACATTTATTTTTAAAATCAGTTTGAATGTGAGTCGAAATTTCAGGATTAAAAACAGTTCGGACCGCACCGAAATATGCAAAATTTCGTATATTTTTTTAACCATGGCCACAATATGGGCTGTAATGCTAACAAAAAGAATATGGGCTCCAAAAAACCTTAAGAATTAGAAAATGGGTTGTAAATTATTAGAAATAATAGCAGATGGGTTGTATGCTGTTTTCCGCAGATTTGAGGCTTTCCTAAGAAAAAGGTTGACGCACAAGCAGTGACTGTTGGATGGCCATCCAACGGCCCTCGTGCTTCTTCAATCTCTGCTCTTCCTTCTCCAGCCGCTCAAACAAGCGCCAGCGGGACTTCCTACTCCCTCCTCCCCGCGGCCGGCTCTGCTGCCGCGCAGGCCTCACCGCCCCATCGTACTCCCATCGCTGGCCTAGCCATCCCTCTACTCACCCACACCTGCTGTTATTCTCCGGCGACGGCAGACGAACCAGTAAACCCTTGTACAGTCGTACTCCCCTCCGTGTGGGAAACAACTGCTGAGTCTTCCCTGCTTCCGTGTCGTTCCCTTCCTAGGCCTCGCCGTTGTCCACCACCCTGGTGCTCTCAGTGCGGCCTGGTCAACATGGTCAACGACCGACATGCATCTGAAGTGGACTGTACGTGGAGAGGTCGACAGCTGGGTCCATGGCCACACGCAAGGAAATGCCTCCTTATTACACGCAAAATAATGATTCCTCCATCTGACATCAGGGACCCACCGAAAGGGCCTCTGTATTTCGCGAAAAAAAGTTACCGCCGCTGACAGCTCGGACCCACCAGCTATATCTTCGCACGCAAGGAAGTGCCTCCTTATTACACATAAAAAATGAATACTCCGCCTGTTAGCTGGGACCCAGTATAGTGGCAGGCTGACTTGTGGGCCTACTAAGTTGACGGGGACAGAGGGCTTTGTCAACTTAGTCAATATGCACGATTCTAGCTCCATTGACCATACGATGTCCATCCAACGGCCGTAGTGCTTCTTCAACCTCTGGTCTTCTTGCTCTAGCCGCCCAGACCAGCGTCGGTCGTGCCTCGTGCTCCTGCCTCCCGTCACCGCCCCCTACTACTCCCACCGCTGGCCAGGCCATCCCTCTACTCACCCACACCCCCTGTTATTCTACGGGGACGACAGCCTCACACCGCAGCGAACCAGTGAACCCTCGTACTCCTCTATGCGTGGGCATCCACTGTCGCGTGTTCCCCGGCTCCGCGTCGTCCCCTTCCTAGGCCTCGCCGTCGTCCACCGCCCTGGTGCTCTCGGCACGGCGTGGTCAACGTGGTCAAGGAACGGCTTCCATTGGATGTGGACTGTACGTGGAGAGGCTGACAGCTTGGTCCACGGCCGCAGTAAGGAAGTGCCTCCTTATTACGTGCAAAATAATTATTCCTCCACCTAACAGCGGGGACCCACCGGACGGGCCACTGTATTTCGAGAAAAAAACGATTCACCCCCCTGACTACTGGGACCCACCAGCTACATCTTCGCATGCAAGGAAGTGCGTCCGGGCAAAAAAATGATTCACCCCCCTGACTGCTGGGACCCACCAGCTACATCTTCGCATGCAAGGAAGTGCGTCCGGGAAAAAAAACGATTCGCCCCCCTGACTGTTGGGACCCACCAGCTACATCTTCGCACGCAAGGAAGTGCCTGACAGTCGGGACCCACCTGGTCGAAGCGTACGTAGCGTTGTCATTCTGGTCGCCAACGTGTACGTAAATATATACTGGTCGATGTAGAGGCGCGCACGTGTCGTAGTAGAGGCGCGTACGTGTCGTAGTAGAGGCGTGCACGTAGCATGTACACGTACGTATAGCGGCCAGGGTGCAAGGAAGAAAATACAGCCATGTACGTACATACGGGCGGGGTCTCGAACGCCTGCTCGCGCATACGTACGGCCAGGGCTCGTGTACATGGCTGGGTCGGAATGGAGAAACAGAGTCGTCATCGTGTTCATGGGGAGGCAACGGAATGCGTCGTGTTCATGGGGAGGCAACGGAATGCGTCGTGTTCACGGGGAGGCAACGGAATGCGTCGTGTTCATCGGGAGGCAACGTAATGCGTCGTGTTCATCGGGAGGCAATGGAACGCGTGGGAGCCAACCGGCTTGGATGGAACAGGCGATGGAAATGAGGCCTGGCGTACCGCACAACAGAGGAAACGGACCTCCTACATTCGGAATGGGGTCCTCTTGATCAGGAGGGGTGTGGCGTACCACAAAACGGAGGAAATGGACCTCCTATGGTCGAAACGGGGGTCCTGTTGATCGGGAGGGGTGTGGCGTACCGCAAAACGGACGAAACGGACCTCCTACGGTCGAAACGGGGGTCCTGTTGATCAGCAGGGGTGTGGCGTACCGCAAAACGGACAAAATGGACTTGTGTTGGAGTGCTACGGTCGAAACAGGGGTCATGTTCATCGGGAGGGGTGTGGCGTACCGCAAAATAGGACTCCACGGGATATTGTTCATCTCCACCATCGACCTCCTCCAGCCTCCACGGGCTACCATCGACCTCCTCCAGCCTCCACAGGCTCCTGTTCATCCAGCCTCCACCGCGCGCTACTCCATCGGCTACTATTCAACCACCCCTCAACGGGCACCCCTCCACTGTCTACTGTTCATCCAGCCCTCCACACCACGGGGTCCTATTCAACCACCTCTCCACGGCACCCCTCCACCGTCTACTGTTCATCCAGCCCTCCACACCACGGGGTCCTGTTCATCCAGAGGCAACGCCACCACTCACTGTTCATCCAACCCCCCCCCGTTCCCCGCAACGCTCACTGTTCATCCAATCGATCGGCTTCAGTTAGCAGCAATAGCGAAGGAATCGCTCGATCGGGTTTAGTTAATAGCCATCGATCGACCGCTCAGGTTCAGTAACACGTAGCCTGCAGTGCAATCGCTCGGGTTCAGTTAGAGCCCAACGCCTCGCTCGGCTTGAGTTAGAGCCAACGCCTCGCACACACGCGCGTACATGTACGAGAGAAACGCGCATCGCTCGGGCCCCGACCTCCCACCGTAACCGGCAACTCCCCGAAATTTTCCTCCCCCTCGCTTCTACCACGGTTTTTTCCGTCATGGACGGCCCAAAGAATGTCATGCAGCTGCGTCTCCGGCCCGCCCAGGACGAAAAGCCCATTTTCTATCATGATTTTTTGTCATAGAAGTAGGATCCCACCACATCTATGATGATACCGGGTTTTGTCACAATTATCATCATAGAAGTGTCATATGTATGACAGAAAAAAATTTCGTTCCGCCCAAAATGTCACGGATGTGTCTTTTTTTGTAGTGCTATCATATTGTGTACGTGCCACTAAAGAAAAAAAACTTTATTTATAAATGACGCGGCACCTACTACTCGTTCTCCAATAACCTTGCGCTTGGCATCTCCAAAATATTAACCTTGCGATGGCTCTTCGCCTCTTCGGGAAGTCGAGCAATAATGGTAGTGCATTATATATCGTTCTGGCTATATGAGACCGAATGAATTGCTGCACGTCCACCACGTGGGCGAGGGTCGAGGGGCGAGGGAGAGTGCTACATACGGAGCAAAATGAGTGAATCTACACTCTAAAATACGTCTATATACATCAGGGTTTGGAGTATGTACTAGTAGTTCATATTGAAATCTACTAAAGGACATATATATTCCAAACAATATGATATAATCTCTATAACTAAGGTAGTAGGGACGAGGAGTAAACGGAGGGAGTAGTAGATTTTTCTCCTCGTCCTGCGAGCCACCGCACACATGGGCGAGGGAGCGGGCGTAAGGCGGAGCAAGCTTCACCTCATCCTGCGAGTCACCGCGCTCGTGGGCGGGGGAGACGGCGTACTAAGCAAGCTTCTCCTCGTTCTACGAGTTAATGGGACACATCAAAAGTACTCCAGTGTATAGAGCCTTGCCTCTAAGGTAGGCCCCACATGGTTTGCCTCTTTTTTTAATTTAACATAACGCGTCAAGTCGCAATTTGTTTGTTCACCCGTGGTAGACGATCCTCCCTCCACCAAGTGAACAACCAGTACACGTGCCAAATTACCACGTGGGCTGCCTTTTTCGTACATAAATGAGCTCCACCATGTACCCGCGCGGGTGTGGTTGGGAAAGAGACGGGAGTACGTGCGCCGTGCATGCACCTCTTCTCTTCGTGCACGTCCCCCACCTATGTGGGTGTGTGTGAGAGATACAAACCGCGTTCGT
>NC_041387.1:282142880-282145883 GCF_002162155.2 Triticum dicoccoides | reverse complement strand
CATCGAAATTGTGTGTGTGTGCAAGTCAAAGATATAGGGTGACTGGCCTACCAAAACGTTAGAGGGCACATGTCAAGTTTGTGTGTGGCAGGGAGACATGACTAGAGCTCTCGATGTGTTGGTGTGTGTGGGGGGAGGGGGTGGGGGGAGGGGGAGGCAGAGGCCTAACTATAGAGGTAGAACGACTTGTATATGTGTTGAGAAGGAGAGACCCGGCTTTTTTCTTGAGGGAGATCGGTCGACATCCATACATAACTAAAGGACGGGAAATATGATGGGACAGAGAGAGAGAGAGAGGAGAGAGAGAGGGAGGGAGAGGGGTAGAGTGCTGGATGGGTGATGGAGTTGCTTCTCGAAGATGGTGGGAGAGGCCTACTAGACAAACTGAGGGTGAAACTGCAATGTTATCAATAAGAGTGGGGATGTGTTTCTGTGTGTGCCTGTGCATGATAGATCTGTCGGGACGCATCCATGGATGATGAAGGGGAACCATGTGTTTGGTAAGCAAACCTAACTAGATCGGTAGATCAATTGTTATTTGTCGGAGGAAGGGAGAGACACAACTAATGAGGTAGATCGATCGACGCGTGGGTAAAAACGAGTTATAAGGACCTAGCTAGCTATATGTATAGCAAGAGATCGGTCGATGTACGTCCATTTGTTTGAGGCAAATAAGGCCCAGCCAGATGGATAGACATAGAGAATGGAGCTAGGAGGTGGTGCGAGAGAGCCCAGCTACTAGCTAGATAGGGGGAGCAGTGTGCGGTTGTGAGATCGATGAAAAGAGGGGCGAGAGTTTACACGTGTGTGTGACCGTATGAGAGACACGAGGCAAGGACACATAAAGGAGGAGATTGAAGGTGTGTGTGTATGTTGTAGCCACGCATTGCTGGAGAGGTTTATCGATCGGTGTGTGTCGGAAAGGAGTTGCGGAGACTCTGGGAGAACGACCTAAAGAAAAAAATGAATGTGCCCGGTGGATAGAATGCCGAGGGAGGGGGAGGGCGAGGAGGGCGTGTGCATGCACGAGAGAAAGTTAGTGGTAGCTACAAAGGTTAGAGGATTGTATGGGTGTAAGAGACTAACAAAGATCATAATTTGATATGATAGCGGATTCATATGTTTGAATAGGAGATCATAGTGTTTTAAACATTGCATGCATGAATAGAGCGGTGATACACGTGTTGTGCACATGTTATACCATAATGTGATAATGCATGGCCTTTGCAACTCACAGCTAAATGCTGAACAATCTAAACCATTCTATACATCAAACAATCTCACATTTTATTTGAATTTGTGATAATGTGTGGCGTTTGCATCTTACAACTAAATATCGAACAATCTAAACAATACTATATATCGAACATTCTCACATTTTATTTGAATTTGTGGTAATGTGTGGTGTTTGCAACTCACATCTAAATACTTGTATGCGTAGGGGGCGGGGCACCATACATAATGTGATAAACACATTATACATATGAGACATGGTTTAGATTATGAAGATCTAGCTAGAGCTAGAAATGTAATGTGATTTGAAATCAACATAAAGTGGATTCAAAAAATCGAGTTCGAGTTCATATAGTACACATAGTTCATATGTAACTCGAGACTAATCATGTGGTGTGATGTGAAGATAATACACAAACGATGGTTTAACTTGACAATAATGATGATTGTAGATCTTATTAAAATAGAGAAACGAATTCAAATGCTTTGACTTCACAACAATCATTATTGTAGATCTTATTCAAATAGAGAAACGAATTCAAATTTAGTTCATATTGAAGCGGTAGTATATATGTTTGGAATGCACTAAAACGTTCATTTTAGTAGTAGGTTGTATGCATTATACACGTAGTGAAATATTTTAATTGAACATAACATGAATTCAAAGTTTTGAATGACATTTGTAGTGCGCATTGATTTGGTACAGTACATGTTAGGCTTGTCCGGAAATTTCAACCCGCGCCTTGTTAGCCCGAAATATTTAAGATATATCTTTGTCTCGTCGTGCTCCGACAACTCCCTCCATCTCAACCCACGCCTTGCTATTCCGAAATTATAATGCGCGCGAAAACTCCCACCTCCTGTGAAATCCCGACACGCGAAATGCCCGTGGTACCCTGAACCGAAAGAACCGCCTCAAATTGGTGGGGGTACTTTCGTAACTTACCCCACATTTCGGACAAGCGCGTCCCTAAGCCATGGTTCCCCACTGCCATCCCATCCGCCCACCCATTCGTACACCGAGGCCGCGAAAACCCGCGACAAAACCCCACACCCTGCTCTGTCCGCCACCCAGCCGAAGCCTCTTCCCCGACGACGTCGTCCACAACAACACCTCGACGTCCCTCATCCACCGTACCGGATGAGGATCCGTCGTCGATCTCGTCGTCCCGCTGGTTCAGCCACCCCGTCCTCCACCTCCAAGGAGCTGCCCCGACGTTCCCCTCGTCTTCCACACCACCTCCATTCCCACACCGCCGTCTTCACCTGCACCATCGGAAGAGCATCATCATCACCATTTCCTCGGATGAAGTTGCGGCCTAATCGGCGCCACCAAAGAGGTTGTACACTAATCGCCGCATTTTCTTCTTGATTCAATCTCACGGTGCTGCCGGCGCTCGGCCACGAGCCGACATGGCGTGGCTCCATCCACGGCGGCGTCGCCGGCCACTTCCTGCACGGTGTCGATCCCTCGGCGGTGACGTCCACATCAGTAGGAGCTGCTGCTGCTTTAGCACTCGCTCGCCCTGCTGCTCTGCTCTTGCTCTTGGTCCCTTGCCTGGTCTGCTCTTTCTATTGCTCTTGCTCGCGCTGCTGCTCTCGCTCTTGCTATTGCTTGCGATGCTGCTCCGATTTAGCTACACTTCAGTCGATTTTTGGGTCAGTCGATTTTCAGGGGGGGCTCGCCGGGGTGAAGGAAGAACTGGCCGCAGCAGGGAGGGGGGCTCGCCAGAGAGGTACCCCACTATCTATCTAGGGTTCAGGGTGGGG
>NC_041387.1:282112328-282142482 GCF_002162155.2 Triticum dicoccoides | reverse complement strand
AGAGGGATGGTCGGGGCGGTGGCGGACCGGCGGTGGGGAGTGTTTTCGGGGCGGGCGGGGTGGTGCACCTCCGGCCGCGAGCGGCGGGGGGCTGCTGTTTGGCCGGTGGTGGCTGGCGGCTTAGGGGGGTGGAGGTTGAAGATGAACCGCAGGCCCTTGATTTCGTATCCAACGGCTGCAAAATCGACTGACCAGAGATGAAAAATTCAGTCGACCGACGTGTAGCCACACCTTGCTAGTGCGTTCAGTTTCGGCAGCAAAATTTAGTTTCGACAGCAAAATTCAGTTTCGATAGTTAAGTTCAGTTTCGACAGTTAAACTCAGTTTCGACAGTTAAGTTAAGAAATGAGTGGCTAATGTATTTTACATCTAGCACTTTGTGGTTATGTATTTTACGTCATGTATTGGAGATGCTATTAGAATTCCACTCAGGTCAACGTTGTTCGTTGGCTCTCTTGTCCTGCTTCAGCCTCGGTGTCGTACAACTCACCGGAGCTGCTCCAACGATGAAATCCTCCATCACAGTGGAGTAGTACCTTGGGCTCCATCTCCAGACGCCTAAGATCTTCTTCCCCTCCTCCGACAGCCAAGTCAGCCGGAGCATCCTCACCGGCCAACCCAATCACGCTGAGATCGACATGGCTTCACCAAAGAGGTTGTACACTTGTTGCATCTCTTTTTTACTCTACATGTTATATATATTGTCCACTGAGCACACGGATTTGTTCCTTTAGTGTCTCCTTGAAAGAAAAAACATAGGAATTTTAATTTTCACTTGTCCTCCTTTTCAAATTCCTATTCATGAAGCACAAGACTGAGAGATAGTAGCATAATAGCATTATAACCATACATTTTCTTGTGGTTTGACTTAATCTCACCATGCTTCTTTGCATCCTATGATCTTCCAATTGTTGTGAATCAAACACCCAGATTGGCAGAAATCCTGTGTTTTTAAATTCTCTATTTTGCACGTGCATTCCTATCATATTCCTGTCTATTTCCTATCCCTGCGTTGTTGGAATCCTCCAATTCAAACGAGCCCTTACAGAATTACTTCTCTTACAGATAGTTGTCAAAGAAAACCTTGCGTGGTTTGTCCCGCTCCTGCTGCGCCATCGTCCACCCCAGCTCAGCTGCTCCAACGACAGAAGGGTCCAGCACAGCAGGGATCCGACCTCCAGACCATCTTTCGCCGCCTCAGATCTTCTTCCCTGCCGCCGGCAGACATGAAAACTGCATTACCATCATCAACCGAGCAGATGACCTCGAGGACTACATTGGTCCGCAAGAGAGGTCGCACTCTTTCGTGTCTACTTACATTATGCATAGCTTAATATTACATGCTACTTTATCGTCCTGTTCACCGATTAGACTCTGAGTCAGCTCCAAACTAATGGTCAAACTTGAGTTTTTAAATGGTTGTGGGGTACATATCGGGGCTGCAATCAATCGTATATATCTACTATCTGGTTAATCTCCGGTGTCTACTATGAGTTTCATGTTGGGTGGGAAACAAACAGTAAAGAAGCCATTATCTATATTTTTTAACTGAAGCCATTATATGCCTACTATTATTGGTTTTGGGTCTATCCACAGGTTGCTACCATCACTCTGGATTTCTGCATGCACTCCTTACATAATCTCACTATGTTTTATTCCTATGCATGACAATTATTGTAAACAATGGAACTGAACATGTAGAGCAAAAGAGACGAGCCTTGCGTGGCAATAAAATTTCATGCAGACGTCGCTCCATGGTAGGCGCAAAGGCAGCCCCCCTCCATGCATTTCGGATTGTAATCGAGAGGAAGATATCTGTTGTGAGGGGGATTCAGAAGCAGAAGACAACTCCTATTTACCCCCTGAGGTCTTCGCTCTAACTTGGCATGCTGATGGTTGTTATATCATCCATATAGTGTCTTGCATTGCTTACTTTATACATCAAATATGTCATCTGCTTAGTTTAGACATCCTTTGTGCGAATGCCATTTGTTTAGTTTATTCATCGTTTATGTGAATTATGCAACACCATCTTGTTTAGCCAGGCATCATATATGTGAATTTTGCAATGCCATCCTACTTAGCCAGTCATCTTATATGTAAATTATATCAGGTCATCCTTTTTTTCTGTTACATATTACATTTGTCAACAATGTTAGTACATTCAACTGCTCTTCATGTGCATCGGCCATTTGACACGGTGATGGCAAATTCTGGAGTGAAAACAAGGTCTTCAAAGCAGACTATGCTATCTGACGAAGCGCATATCTCGCTGGTTACGGATAGCTCCTCAGAGGAGGATTCAGAGACAGATGACCAGTCCAATCCCCCCCCCCGAGGTGTATGCTCTAACTTGGCAGGGTTATGTTGCTCATATCGTGCGTATGGTGTCTCGCATTGCTATGTCATTTGATTAGTTTAGACATGCTTTGTGTGAATGCCACCTGTTCAGTGTCTAATTACCATATATGTGAATTATGCATTGCCATCTTGTTGCAAGACATTATATATGTGAATTATACAATGCTATCTTGTTGCAAAGGCATTATATATGTGAATTATGCAATGCCATGCTGCTTAGCCAATCATCATGTATGTGAATTATATCATGCTATAGTATTTTGTATTACATGTTCCATTTGTCGACAGTGTTTGTATATTCAACTAATCTTCCTGCGCATCAGCCATTTGAAGCGGTGATGGAAGTATCTGGAGTAAAAACAAGGTATTCAGAGCAGACAATGCTACCTGCTGAAGCAAACATCTTGCTGGTTACAGAGAGCTCCTCAGAGGAGGATTCAGAGACTGATGACCAGTCCTATTTCCCCCCTGAGGTCTATGCACAAACTTTGCAGGGTTATATTACCCATGTCATGCATGTTGTCTTGCATTGCTTAGTTTTTACATCATATATGGATTGCCATCTGCTTACTTGCTTACTATATAAATCATATATTTGAATTATATCATGCCATCATGTTTACATAGTACATACACATCATCTATCTGAATTATGGCATGGCAACCCATTTAATAAAGACATCATATAGTTATATCATCTCATCCTGTTTAGTGTTTACAGTCATCATATTTTGAATTATGGCATTCTATCCGTGAATGTATGTGAATTATGGCATGCCAACCTATTTAATAAACACATTATATAGTTATATCAAGTCATCCTGTTTACATAGTCTCATATTTTGAACTATGTCTTTCCATCTTTTTTAGTTAGCCCTCATAATGTGAAATTGTGTCATGCTATCTTGCTTAGTTAGCCATCATATATGTGAAATTGTGTCATGCTATCCTGTTTGGCTAGACAACATAAATATGAATTATTGCATGCCCTCTTTTATTCCCCACTATCCATTGCACCTGTCTATCATACAATGTCTATACTTTCAATTACTTTTCTTGTTTATCAGCCATTTGAATTGGAGAGGGTGATGGCAGTATCTAAGGGGGTAACAACACGGTCTTCAGAAAAGATAGTGCTACCAGTTGATGCAGATAGAACCACGGTTGTACTTTCCCAAGGACCAGATCCACCACAAATAACCCAGACTCTCGCAGATTGTACCCCTACCTAGTTGGACAGAGAACCAGCTACACCCCTTCTAACCCCAACCCCGGCAGATAGTAACCCAATTCCAGTTGACACAGCACCGTCACCACCACAGAGCACCCAAACACGAGCAGTTAGTAAGGGAACTGCAGTGCCCAAAGCACGAGGACCACCACTCTGAATGCCAACTCAACGCTTAAAGGAGAAGAAGATTTGTTCTCAGGTCAGGTCTTGTAGCTATGGTTCATACTCCTTTGCTCTTGCATTACTGTATTTACTCATACCAACTATTTTCAAATTTGAAGGATGGAATTGAAACTCCAATGGCGCAACAGGTATGTTTTAAACCTGTTTCTTTAATTGGTTTGCTGTTGTAACCTGCTCTATGTTGATTTCAGTTTCAATTGAATAAACAGTTATGTTCTCATGTCATGCAGATTACAAGTGTTGTTATTGCTCTATAGTTTCCCACACTTATATTATGTCTATTCTGCTTTGTCTTGAACAAATATTATTTGAACTGTGTCTCTATCTTGATTTGGCAACAAAAACTGGAATGATATAGACCATAAAGTGACCATGGTACATAGATATATGTTTGTTTCATGTTGTTATCCTATCCACTTTACTACTGAACTCATTTACCAAAATGAGTTTCATATACAACATGGTAAACATGTCATGTGTCTGCTTGTTTCTCTTTTAGAATGTGGGCAAAATATTGGAGAATAGTACCGCGTTATCCAATGGTAAAGGAAGTAATGCAGATAAGGTTCAAGATAGTGAGACATCCCTGTTGGTCTCCAAGAAAGTTGATAAAAACTATCTTGACGACAGTGAGAGAACCCAAAAGTCTTGTCTTGATGTAGTGTTTGGGTTACTGGCCACTACTGCTGGCACAAGCTCTTCGAACTCGCTGCCTGAATCAGTTCGTCTTCTTGAGTCTCAACTTCAAGTTGAAAGACATCGATCAGATGTGCTGCGACAGGAAGCTGAAGGACTGAGGAAGTCCCTGCAGAATTCAGATGCATATTTCCTGGTGCAACAGCAAGCGCTGGAGGATTTAAGCGCCAAACAAGAGAAAGTTAATAAGCTTGCTAAGCATCTTGCCAGCATTATGGGTGTCCAGGATATTGTTTCTTGAGATCTTCTGAAGTGGTTTTAGTTCTGGATTTGTTTTGCTGCGGCATTTATTTGCGCTGGTCGCCAACTTTGACAACCAGTGTATATGATATGCTGCTTTGTTCCCTATATTTGCACTGGTGGCAAACTTTGATGCCCAGTGGATGTAATATGTGTAATAGCCGTGATAGACTAGCGTTAGTTGCTTGCTTATTTATTACCTTGTTGTCTTGTTTATTTGTTTGCTTGTAGTCATTGCAGTTCTTTTTCCGCGGTTTGCTAGTGGTTGCAATAACCTATTTTTTAAAACTAGGCCACAATAACAATGGGCTAATATTTACTGTAGTGACATTGGGCCTCCTACGGGCTGTAGAAACAGTGGGCCTTCTATGGGCCATAGAAACAATGGGCCTTCTACGAGCCATAGAAACAATGGGCCTTCTGCGAGCCGTATCATCAATGGGCCTTATACGGGCCGTATGATCGATTGGCCAAACATGGGCCAAACAGACCGCATTATGGCCGTAAACGGGCTAGAGTTGGAATCGTCTATTCATGGGCCGACCATAATGGGCCATCGTTAATTGGTCGTATTTGATGACGCTATGAAAACGGCCCAACGTATTAATGGACCACAAACGGGCCGACTGTAACCACGGGCTGAATTTGGCCCACAAGCAGAAAATGACAGTAACGAGCCGTAAGTAAATGAATGCTTGAAATGAGCCCAAGAATAAATGGGCTCTGAGAAAGCCGAAAGATAACATGGGCTGGAAACAGCCAACGGAATAACAGGTCGTTAATGGGTATAAGGAGATACACTATTCATTACGGGCCAGTTTCACCACGGGCAGTTAATGGGTGTAAAGTGATACACTGTTCATTACGGGCCAGTTTCACCACGGGCCGTTAATAGGCCAAGAGTTACAAAGGGCCTCATATGGGCCGAAAGACGTCATGGGCCATACATGGGCCAGAAGTGAAAATAGGCTGGAATCATATTGGATGGCCTAGATGACGCTACTGGGCCTAATTCGGATAGGGCATAACGGGCCTTGTGTTAGCGGGCTATAAATGGGCTATATGCGAACATGCCGTTAACAGGCTTTCCATGGGCCGGCCGCCACCTTTTGACCAAGTCAAACGGGCCGGCCTTTTCACAGGAATGGGCCTCTATTGGGCCGTGCCACGTGTTGACGTATCATAGGCGCCTTCTGTCCAATGAGTGGATGACATCTGTCGCAACGATGAACCGACACGTGTTTCCTCCAGCCAATGATGATTTTACACGCGGAAAATCCCCATTGGTCGGGGCTGTTAACGGGTTATCGGATCCAAAACCCGACCCGATAGCTTAACGGTGTTCCGTTACGGTGGATGCCACATGTCGGTCACCCTTGACGAAAGCACTTCTGTGACACGCGATTTATCGTCATGGAAGTGGACACTTCCGTAATGATAATTTTGGTAATGTCATGGAACACTTCTACGACAGCACAGGTATGACTATCTTGATTCTGTCATAAAATCATCATGGATGTACATGCATGACAAAAAATGCGACCTACTGTGACAAACATGTATCATCACGGAAGTGTTTTTTTTTGTAATGGTGCTTCGAGACGTATGTGCAAGCAGTGCTCCTCAACCCATCAAGCTAAACAACATGCCACTCATAATTCCAAACTTAGTTGCTCAAATAAGAATCTGATATGATGCTGACATGTACTAAAACAGAGAATGTTTAATTGGTCAGCTAATGTTCCTACTTTACTTTCAAAAAGCACACGCGCCACATATCGAGGGACAGCATGGAGTTGCATTCTTTATGCGCTCTAGTTCATCATGTGTGGCCAACCAATATTTTATTATCCAAAATCCGCTTGCTCTTCTTTAGCATGCTCCTCTTCTGTTCTTCCTTTGTAAGTACTCTCTCCGTACCTAAATATAAGTCTTTGTAGAGATTCCTCCATGGACTACATACGGAGCAAAATGAGTGAATCTACACTCTAAAATGTATCTATATACATCGTATGTGATCCATAGTGGAATCTCTACAAAGATTTGTATTTAGGAATAGAGGGAGTATAATAGTTGTATTGCATGTTCTTTGTAGTGAAGAGGAGCAGGGACATTTGCAGTGTGCAGGTCTATTCGGTCGCTTGTCATGGATGCTTTCAACTCTTCATGTTGGTCTTCATGTCGCTTGTCATGGACGCTTTCAACTCTTCGTACTCGATCGTATGTGTCACCTTTGAGAGTTAGACTGATAGTAACAGTACTACGCCTTCAGTTGTAGAGAGATGGTATCCAAAGCCTTTCTAGCCATACCGGTAATACTAGGACATATATTCCAGCAAGTTCCACTTTCCTGATTTTACTCATGATGCTTAGGATTTTCCCATTATATCTACAATACGATCTGTAGTAGGTGCTTTGTGTCCTACTAGCAGTTGTCCACCCTTTAAAGCTAAATAAAACAACAATCATACTCCCTCCATTCCACAATGTAGGGCCTATAGATTTTTGTGAAAGTCAGACTTTGCCAACTTTGACCAAGTGTATAGAGAAAACTGTCTACATCTACAATACCAAACATGTACATTCTGAAAATATAACTCACAATGTATCCATTGATGTGCATTTGGTATTCTAGGCGTACCTACTTTTCTATATAAACATGGTCAAAGTTTGTAATGTTTGACTTTTGTAAAAATCTATAGGCACTACATTATGGAACGGAGGGAGTACGTCCTAATGTTCTTAAAATATGAATGTGATATGATACTGACATTAGCTAACAGACACACATTTAATTGGTTAGCTAATGCTCCCACTTGAGTTTCCAAATGCATGTGGCCACATATAAAGAGACATCATGGAATGGCATTTCTTGGGTGCTCTGATTCATCATGTGTGGGCAACCAACATTGTATAGAAAGAAGGGGAATCTCAATAATATGCTTCCCCTTATATTCTTTAACATGTTCCTCTTGTGCTCTTCTTTAGTAAGTACAATATGTTCCTTGTGAGGAAGGGGAGCTGGGACATCTGTAGTCAACAGCTCTAATGGGCCGGTTCTGCAACATGATTCGCACTTCAAGTTGGTCTACCATAATATCCCGGAAATGGTGGGAGCCGTGTGGTCTTTGATAGAATAGACTAATAGTAACAGTTGTGCGCCTTCAGATGGATAGAGATAGCCTGTAGCTGATCGATAGGATGCATATTAGTAGCGGCAAAACCCAGTATTTTCCAGCTAGTTCCGCTTTCCCAATTTATTTATGGTGGTTATGGTGTACCCCTATTATCTACACTACAATCTGCCTATTGGCTATGCGCTCTCATTATCATGGTTTGGCAATAGCTTTCTGTATGCTATATTATGAACCTATCATCTGCCAACTATCCTTACATCTAGAGCTCCCAACAGGGAGCCTATCTTTTGTGTAGTTATGACAGATTATATTAATATACTCATCATATTACAGCACACATGGGCTCTCTCATCAGAATCCAGTGATAGCACACAAGGGTTTACAGGGAGGCCCTATTATATTACTATATCCTCTACATTACAAAGATAATCTCACTACTATTTATGTTTTCATGCTTTTCAGATACTATACGTAATCACAATGAATATACGAATGTGCACATCAGAAGAATATTGTGGAACAGTTCAATGGGTAACAAACTAGGCATCAAGGGATTGAGGTCCATTGTGGATGCAATAAGACCCACATGCTCCCGACCTATAGATTCGTATTTAGAATATGATCATAATGACTATTCTGAGCTCAAGGAGTCAAAGGAAGATGGCCTATCCTGTTCAGCCAATAAGGTGTCTGTTCTAATTTGGCAAGGTTTTATTGGTTGCACGTATCTTGCATAAGGTGTCTTCATTTCTTTTGCTTTATTGCACCGCCATCTGCTTAGTTTACTCGTGATATATGTGAAGATACCATGCCCATCCATTATCAATACCTATTCCATCTGTCGTCATACCATGGTTTTCCATTCTGCTTCCCTTGTGTTTTAGACATCCAAAGAAAGAGGGTGATTGCAGAACCCGAAGGAGTACAAGCAAAGTCATTGAAAAAGGTGGCGCTATGGGAGAAATCACATAGCACCCGACGTGTATTGGCGGTAGAACCAGTGCCGCAAAACCTAGGATATCGGAACTATGCTCGTCGCTGCTTTGCTCTTGTGAGTACATATTGTCCTAACGCTGTCCTTACATTCATACCTGGTGGATTATGTGACATCATTGTGCATTATAGCTTGCTTATCCATTGTTCGCTCCAAATTATCAAATCTATATTAATGCTTACATTAATGTAGAATAAACTCAATTCTTACGAAGAAATTTAGTTATGCATTGTTCTTGTGAGTATTTGTTGTCCTTCATCACTGTACTTATTGTCAGCAAGTTCTTCATGTACACTTTGCAGCTTATTTTCCCTTGCCCTCCATTTTCTACACATCATATCTACATTTACTCTTGCCAAAGTATTGAATAAAACCAATGTTAGTGAAGAAGTTTAGCTTCGGATTGCTCTTGTTAGTGCCTTTTGCATGTATGTTGTATTTACATTTGTACTATGCGTCTTAAGTAAATAATAGCCATTTGTTCCTATATTTTCACATCTATATTTACTCTTAACAAAATGTAGAATAAAGGCAACGCTCTTGAAGAAGAGTGTGTGGTAAACTTCTTGAATTGCCCCCTCCCCCATCAATATGGACAAGGGCTTTATAGAACCAGTCTTCACTACTAATGTAAGTTTGTCCTCCTCGAGACTTCAAACTTTGTTGTGTATATTTGGATAGCTATGAGTGCAGATGTTGTTCATTTTTGTCGTCTGCATCAAATTGCTTGTTCAAAGTTTATAACGAAGAAGTACATAAACATAAGTTTGTCCTTCTCAATTTCAGTCTTTAGTTGTACAACCTAGTTCCTTGTTCATACCATGTAAATTAAACTAAACATAGCAAGTTATCTTCTTTAGCACTGTGTGTATGCTTGTGTTCTTTATCTGTAATCTAGTGGTGTGGTGAAACTACCAACTCCAGCACAATGTCATGTCCTGCTATGTCTCAACTATGAACAATGCCATATTATATTAATGTTATTTAAATCGGGTCTGTTTATTTACCAATCTAAAATGGTATAAATTGGCAGTACACTCACCATTCATGCTTATACGGTGTTTAGAACTACATGTATGCTTGTGTTCTTGAACTGTAATCCAGTGGTATGGTGAAGCTGGCCGCTCCTACACAATGACATTTCCAATCGTCTTAACTATGAACAATGCCTATTATGTTAATGCTATTTTAAACCGTGTCTCTTTATTTCTGACAAAGGAATGAGATTAATTGACAGTGTTGATGCTTATATGTGTAAAACTTGTTATCTACCTACTTGTTTCTCTTTCAGGGTGACAGCACTGGTGCTAGGAAAAACTGCCACAATGATAGTGAGATGAACCCATTGTTTGTCCCTCTAACATATATTCTAGAGAAGAAGGAAACACATCTTGAGGATAGAGACACAACCACAAAGTCATGTCTTGATGTAGTGTTGAACTACCTCAGTGACACTAGCTCAATGAAGTCGCCGCCCGAATCTGTTTGACTTCTTCAGTCTGAAATTCAAGCAGAAAGACATGCTTCCGCTCAAATCCGACTGGAACTCCAATATCTATGCAAGATTAACCATAAGTACAAGACGTCTATTGATGCTATGCAACTTAAGTTGGTGGATATAATTGTCAAACAAGCGCAGTCTCATTAGGTTGCTAAGCTGCTTGCGCTGCAACTCTTGGGCCGAGCTAACCTTACTTGAACTGTGTTGAAGTACTGTCGGTTCTGTCTATTATTTTGTCGGCATGTTTACTTCCACTGGTGGTGAGCTGCCCAGTTTATGGAATCTGTTGTCTGTCTGCCCTTTATTATCACTAGCAGCAAACTTTGATGCCCAGGGGATGTAATATGCTGTAATTTATTTGTTGTATAGTTTAGGTTTATTCTTCGTCACGATGCTGTAATTTATTTGTTGTTTATGTTTTCGTTTCTCTGAGAAAAGGTCGTGATCTTTGATCGTTGCACAATAAGCCAATAGGTTAGGTTTATAAAAAATAATTTTAGTAAAACTGGTCGGTCGCCAATCGCTAGTACAGGCTGAAGTGTGGGCCTACAATACTCTTTGTCCATTAGTTAGGTCTAATCTTAATATGGCCCACTATTAGTTTTGGGCCTTTAAAAGGCCAAGTAAACCGCTTGCCTTAATTGGGCCGGAAAATTAAATAGGCTTTTAACATGTTGACAACTAGATTGAGACTTAATTGTGGCAAACAAATCAAGGGTAGACAACGTGATGTAATATACATCGGCCAATTATTGGCCCATTCGTGTGACGGGCCATTAACATGCTGAAATGTTTTTGGGCCTTGTCTGACCCAATTACATGACGGGCGGGAAGTAGGCCGGATGTATAACGGGCCAAAATTAGGCCCAACACTCTCAAGGGCCTTTAACGGGCCAATAGGTAGTTTGGGCTAGAATGTATCCACGAAGACTACGGGCCATTAAGAGGACGAAAGTAACTATGGACCAAAATTAGGCCCAGGTGCAACTCGGGCCTTTAAGTGGCCGAAAGTGAAACTGGGCCGAAAGAGGCCCATATGTAGACAGGACCGCTGACAGGCCAAAACTAATATTGGGCCGAACTGTTAAACGGGCCATTAAGAGGCCGAAGAGCAAATCAGACCCCCAATGGGCCCGATGGCACAGTAGCTGTTAAAGAGCCATATCTGTTATGGGTCGTAATTTGGCCCAAGAAATGAAAGTCAGTTAACGGGTCGGATCAGGTATGGACTATAATTTGGCCGAAACTATTGCAGGTTTTTAACGGGCCGGATCTGATATGGGCTGTAAACTGGCCCAGAATATTGCAGTCATTTAACGGCTGGTATCTGATGTGGACCACAATTTGGTCCAGAAAATGTTAGGTTGTTAACGGGTCGGCCCATCAGATCCGATGAAATCTTATGGGCATGTTCCTGGGCCGGCTTTTAAACCTATATGGGCCTCTATTGGTCCATTCCACATGTCAACGTTTCATTGGCGATTCTTGTCCAATGGACGGTTGACATCTATCCCAACTCTGAGCTGACACATGGATCGTTCGCGAATAAGAATTTTACACGTGGAAAATCGCCATTGGTCCAGGCTATTAACGAGTTATTAGATCCAAATTGGAACCCGATAGTTTAACGGTGGCCCGTTACGGTGGATGCCACATGTCGAATACCCTTGACAAAAGCACTTCCATGACACGGCATTTATCGTCATGGAAGTGGGAAGTTCCGTGATGATAATTTTGGTAATGTCATGGAACACTTCTACGACATCACAGGTATGACTATCTTGATTCTGTCATAAAATCATCATGGGTGTACATGCATGACAGAACACGTGACCTACTGTGACAAACACGTATTATCACGAAAGTGTTTTTAGTGATCGCTACTACTATTCCTAGCCTACCGGTAACAGTGAGGGAATTATAGTAGTAGCGCTTTTACGTTCAAACGTGCTACTGCTACCACCATAGCTGTAGCGCCTTTTGTTGACGCACGCTACTGCTAAATAGCAGTAGTGCTTTCTTTTGACTAGCTCTACTACTATAACTCTGTGTATAATGTTTTCCCTAGTAGTGAAACACTGCTAAAAATTCTTTTTCAGTAGTAGAATAATTTCTTTGAGCACTGTCTAGAGTTTGGGTAGCATAATGGACAACATTTAATTTATGATCAACTCTTTGTCCTAGAACAACACCAACAGCATAATCACTAGCATCACACATAATTTCAAAAGGCAAGTTCCAATCAGGTGGTTGAACAATAGGTGCAGAAGTTAAGGCTTTCTTAAGTGTTTCAAAGGCTTCTACACAATCATCATCAAAAACAAAAGGAACATCCTTTAGTAAAAGATTTGTAAGAGGCCTAGAAATTTGAGAGAAGTATTTAATAAACCTCCTAGAAACCAACATGACCAAGGAAACCACGAATACCTTTAATATCTTTAGGACATGGCATTTTCTCAATTGCATCAACTTTAGCTTTATCCACTTCAATACCTCATTCAGAAATTTTATGGCCCAAGACAATACCTTCATTAACCATAAAGTGGGACTTCTCCAAATTCAAGACAATATAGTTTGTTCACATCTGTGCAAAAATCGATCAAGGTTGCTTAAGCAATCACCAAAAGAAATTCTGTAAATGGAAAAATCATTCATGAAAACCTCAACAATCTTTTCACAAAAATCAGAGAATATGGCAGTCATACATCTTTGAAAGGTAGCAGGTCCATTACATAAACCAAAAGCATAATCTATAAGCATAAGTTCCAAAAGGGCAAGTAAAACCGGTCTTCTCTTGATCAGGTTGTGAAACAAGTATTTGAGAAAAACAAGAATATCCATTAAGAAAACAAAAGTGTGTGTGCTTAGATAATATTTCTAGCATTTGATCAATAAAAGGAAGAGGGTAATGATCTTTTCTAGTAGCTTAATTTAATTTTCTAAAATCAATTACCATTCTATAGCCAGTAAAAATTCTTTGTGGAATGAGTTCATTTTTATCATTAGGAAAAACATTAATAACTCCGTTCTTAGGGACACAATGACTAGGACTTACCCATCTATTACCAGCTATGGGATAGATTATACCTGCTTCCAAGAGCTTTAATATTTCAGTTCTTACAACTTCTTTCATCTTAGGATTCAGACGTCGTTGGTGACAACAACGAGTGAGGGAGTCCTGGATTAGGGGGTGTCCGGATGGCCGGACTAAAACCTTTGGCCGGACTCCTGGACTATGAAGATACAAGATTGAAGACTCCGTCCCGTGTCCGGATGGGACTTTCCTTGGCGTGGAAGGCAAGCTTGGCGATATGATATGAAGATCTCCTCCCATTGTAACTGACTCTGTGTAACCCTAGCCCTCTCCGGTGTCTATATAAACCGGGGAGTTTTAGTCCGTAGGACGAACAACAATCATACCATAGGCTAGCTTCTAGGGTTTAGCCACTCCGACCTCGTGGTAGATCTACTCTTGTACTACCCATATCATCAATATTAATCAAGCAGGAGTAGGGTTTTACCTCCATTGAGAGGGCCCGAACCTGGGTAAAAACATCGTGTCCCTTGTCTCCTGTTACCATCCGCCTAGACGCACAGTTCGGGACGCCCTACCTGAGATCCGCCGGTTTTGACACCGACATTGGTGCTTTCATTGAGAGTTCCGCTGTGTCGTCACCATCAGGAAGGATGCCGCATCCCGTCTTTAAAGACGGCGTCGTTGCTAAAGGAGCTTTGGCTGTCGGCCAAACTCTCCGACTAGGCAGGTTTTTGATGACCGCATGTCCGGCCGCCGCGCCGACGATGACCTCTCGGGCCATCGAAAGCAATCTTCACATCAGCTCGGAGCTTGCCGAGCAGTTAGATCCGATGGAGCTCCTCTCCCTGAACGAGCTCTTGGATCGCATCGCGGCCCTGGGAGTCGCTACCGATTACGACCTGATTGGGCTTAAACCCGATCAGAGAGAGATTGACTCTCCCCAGATCACCCATCACGTCGAAGTGGTTGAAGAACAATGCAGCGAGTCTTCGCCCGCCCTAAGGACCAGATGTGTCCGGATTCCCGATCCCTCCAAGCCGGATACCCGCGGAGGGGAGGATGTCTCCCAAACCCTGAACCTAAAGTCAGGCAGCAGGCCCGATTCATTGAATAACATCCAAGAAAGCAAGCTTCCAAATTCGGAAACCGCTTGGCCCCTGAATCTTACATCAGGCAGGGTTCCGGATTTAATTCCACCCGCCCACCCAACTATATGGGATTTATCCCTAATACGGCAAGAGCCCGGAGAAACAGTACACCACTACTGGGCCAGATTCCTCCTAGTTATGAACAGGATAAAGGACTGCCGCGAGAAAGAAGCAATTTCACCCTTCTGTAACAACTGCACAGACATCGGAATCCTCAACGCCATAAGTCGCCGTGAAATTACATGATTCGCCGACTTGACCTCCATAGTACGAAAGTACTGTGCGACTGAAAGCGTTCGGAAAACCGAAGATAAATTCTGGGACAATCCGGCCCCGAATACAACACCAGTCCGAAACAAAAGGGCGCATCACCGCCAGGCATCTGAGCCAAACATCAAAAAACAAAAATCCTCTACAGGGTACGGGACCGTACTGGAAGGATGGCTCAATGGACCCTGTAAAATTCATAATTCAGGGGAAGCCACACCAACGCATAGCCTTAGAGCATGTTGGATACTACGGTAGGTGGCACGAAGTGGCGAGGAACTTTTAACTCCAACACCCGAAGAATACCTCCCCAGTACGGTGTCGACAGTCTTTGAGACCTTCACATCCAACCCGAAGGCCGTCCCTCCCAACATCTTTCTAGAAAGGCTGTTCAAGCCATCCGTAACATGGGAAGGAGAATCCGGAAACAGTAGCCTGGACACAACTACACCGCCCCTCACCGAACATTCTGACACAGTTGGGGGCTCCGCGAACGAAACAACACCGTCAGCCCACGAAATAATGGCAGTTATTGCCCCTTGGACAGAACCATTCCTAGCCTACCTAACTAGGCAGGAACTTTCCGAAGACCAAAACGAGGCCCGCTGCATAGTGCGGCGATCTAAAGCCTACAAAGTCCACGAGGGAGAGCTTTACAAGAAAAGCACAACCGGAGTCCTTCAAAGGTGTATCTCCGAAGAGGAAGGGCGAGACCTTTTGGCTGAAATCCATGCCGGACTCGGCGGGCACCACGCCGCAGCCCAGGCCCTTGTAAGCAAGGCCTTCCGTACCGGATTTTATTGGCCAACGGCCCGGGCAGACGCTCAGGACTTAGTGCAACGATGTGTTGGTTGCCAGTTATTTGCCAACCAAAGCCACATGCCGCCTACCGCCCTACAAACTATACCCATTACCTGGCCTTTCGCGGTTTGGGGGCTTGACATGGTCGGACCCCTTAAAGGAGGAACCCACAAGCAAAAATATCTACTGGTCATGGTGGACAAATTCACCAAATGGATAGAAGCCAAGCCTGTAAAGACGGCCGAATCCGGACCAGTGATAGACTTCATATCCGGGGTCGTACACCGTTACGGCGTCCCCCATAGCATCATAACCGACAACGGCACAAACTTCACGGCCGATGAAGTCAAACTATGGTGCAAAAACATGGGCATCAAGCTCGACTATGCTTCAGTCTATCACCCTCAAACTAACGGTCAAGTCGAACGGGCCAACGGTCTCATTATGAGCGGCATCAAACCCAGACTAGTGCGATCCCTCAAGGAATCTAACACGCACTAGGTAGAGGAGCTTGACTCCATACTCTGGGGGCTGCGGACGACGCCGAATCGCACTACCGGATTCACACCATTTTTTATGGTATACGGCGCAGAGGCAGTACTGCCATGCGACATAATCCATGACTCACCTCGAGTGCGCATGTACGAAGCAAGAGAAGTCGAGCTTGATCGGCAGGACAGCTTGGACACATTGGAAGAGGAGCGCGACGTGGCAAAAGCTCGTTCCGCATTCTATCAACAGCAGGCTCGAAGATACCAAAGCAGAGAAGTACGGGCCAAAACCTATAATGTTGGCGAACTAGTTCTACGCCTATCGGACAAGAAAAAGGATAAATTAAAGCCCAAATGGGAGGGGCCCTTCATAATCGACCAAGTACTGACCGGCGGAGCGTACCGTCTGCGAAACGCATCGGATAACCGACTCGAGCCGAACCCATGGAACGCAGCACGCCTACGAAGATTCTACGCCTAGCGCCGGACTCCGTGTTTGTTTCCTTCCTCTATCCCTTTGTTTTATTTATTTTTTAATGGCAGTCCAGGATTTTGTTCCTTCATCCTCCCCTTTTCTTTTTTTTTCTTTTTTTCTCTTCTCCCAAGCCCTTAGGGGCTTGCCTGTGCATTGTTCGCACATACCCGACGCGCTACCCGCGCTCATAATACCTGGGGGCTTCTTTACCAAGAAGTTTATATAAAATGGGCCTCATGCCCAAAACATGTGTGACGCTTCCGCATGAACCTTTTTTATACACCATTATATGCATCGATATGACTTAAGTTTTGGCCAAGCTGGGTTGCCTGGCTCCTGTGCTTACCCCTACGTTCCCATTCGTTCGGCTAGGTGGTAAAGGGAGCACCTCTGTGATTGTTACTGCCGGGTCAGCCGGATGTGTACCTCAGACTGGGTGAAGCCGAAAGCTAGCGTTCTTAATGGAATATTCGGTCGGTGAACTAAAAGATGATCTTTCATATTTATTCATTTGCCCCCAGATGATTTTCTGCTCTTTTTGGCAGTTCGGACATGCACTTTAGGGCATGCCTCCCAGGGAAAGGAACCCCTAACGGAACTATTCTCCCTGGAAGATGTTTCTTACTAACCATGTAATATAACATAACTAGTTGGGCACTTGTCTGCTAAAGCACTTATGACCCCTACGCCTTGTTTCCATGCATGCCCCGGTTCTTACATAACCGAGAAGGTATTCGGACACACTTCGGACTATAGGGTCCAGAGGTCGAAGCGAAAAGGTCCGCAATGACAAACGATCTACAATCCGGCTAGAAGGCATTTTTTTATGTCATTTTCAATTACAGAGTCAATCCGACTCGGCATATTCCTCTTCAATACCATCCAACAGGCGGTCTAATTTACAGTCCTGTTGGGAATACTTTGCAGCCAGCTCCACCTGGCGATATGCTAAGCTGACCGGGATCACCTTTCCTTCCGGACCTATAGGGCCGACCTCGGCCATGTGGTTTGGGTCAGCCTTCGTGTACCGAGTCTTCACCATGGCCCAGGCCTCCCTGGCACCTTGACGGCAAGCCGATATCTTCCACAACCGGAAGCGCTGCCGCACTCCCTCCAGCTTCTTTGTAAGCTCCTCAAGGCCTTTGGGAACGGAGAGGGATGGCCACATAGCCTGGATGACGCTTTGCAGTGCCTGCCGAACTCGTTCGTGTAGTTGCAACAGCTCGGGAAGAAGGTCTCCCGTTGAACCGGGCATTTCCTCCGCAGGACGACTCGTCAGCAGACCTACAGACATAGCTCTGTCAATCGACTTCCTCGCTGAATTCTTTTTTCGAAGATTCGTTCAAGCACTTACTAAAAATGTCGCGTCGAAGTCGCCGATTCTCCTTCACGGCAGAAGACAGCTGAATACGAACATCTTTCAGTTCCTCGCCCAGCTGGGTATTGGCGTCCTGAAGCTTGTTCTTCTCTTGCCTCACCCTCGTCAGCACGCTCTCGCCAGCCTTTAGTTGGCGTAGGAGCTGTTGCTTGTCCGGATTTACTCCGGCCTCATCTGCATTATTATCGTCAGGGTTGCACGCCTGCCGCATTTCAAAACGGAAGTACCTTTCGAAGCATATATTACCTGCGGGCGTCCCCTTGACATTTTCTGAAGTGGCCAATGCGGCCTCGAGCTGGGCCTTGCACTCTTCGAGCTCCTGGGACAATTGCGTATTCTTCTTTGTAAGACACTGCATAGCACATGATCCTTCAAACAGTTATCTTCATTGTTTCAACTCTCGGGGGCTACTGACATATATAACCTTCAATTCTACGCACCTGTATGTCTTTCACATACTGCTCCATGGCTCTGGCTAGACCATTTTGAGCAGCACGGAGATACGCATATCCTGTATTAAAGGCGTCCAACGCCTCTGGGAAAAAACACGCGTCACGAAGAACAGTCCGGCGACGCCTATGGTTCAGGGCACTCTCCACCTCTGAATTAGTGGCAGATAGCCCGTCGGCGCCCTCTGTCGGAGGAGCGCCCAAGGCGCGTCCCGTGTCTACCTCCGCTTCCGGACCCGGCCTCGAACCTTGGCCGGCGGACATAGTCCGGCGGGCTCTCTTCATTCTAAGAAAATCATGAGCATTAGTAAGACTCAAGGGCATAAACCCTAGGCTTTAAATTCGCACACCATACCATTGCGCCGGAATCTCGATCTGGTCTGCACTTCTTTTTGGCCCGCCTAGCTTCAGCAGCCCTTGTTGGCTGCCCACCGTGTGCTCGGCCTTCCGCCTCAAGGATTTACCCTGCGAAACGCTGTTAGTACACGGCATGCAAGATAAAGCATGAGAATACTGGGACTTCGGTCTTAGTTACCTTGGAGGCTGGAAGTAGTCCGGGATAGTCGGCCGTGATGCCACTAAGGAGTTATCCTTGCTCAACTGATGAAATACTCCATCAATCAACTCTACGCATAAGTCCAGATCTTCTTGGGAGTCTGGATCGAGGGACCGTTCCGGGTCCTCGGGTTGTGGAGCAGGGCTGTTTATTTCCTTCACAGCCTGGCGCAGCTCCTGCATTTAAACATTACTAGTCTAAGTACTCAACTACGGGAATTTCAAAAACGGATAGGCAAGTGAAAGTGTCCGCTCACCCAACTAGGAGGATTATACATAGAGAATCCGCCTTCCGGGTTGACACAGAGGAATTCTTCCTCTTCCCCCTTATACAAAGCGGATAAGATTCTCAATAAAGTGGCGGCCGAATCTGGCCCCTTGCGACCGCACCGGGTAGCGTCATCTTCCCCGTTGAAATCCCACATGGGGTGGCCTCTGTATTGAAGCGGCTGCACCCCTCGCGTAATGCATATGGCCATGACCTTAATCATGGTCAGTCCAAAATGAGCCAACAACCTTATCCGGCTCATCAGGTACAGGACAACCCTGTCAGCTTCCCTCTGAGGGTTTCGTGGGCGCCAACTCAGGCGCTTATTCAACGGGGCATTATTGAACTCAGGGAGGCCGATCCGTACAGGGTCCGGCAGGGGGACGTCATCTATATAAAACCACTCCGAGGGCCAGTCTTCGGACGCCCTCTTTGGGGTGCCGGATAGATATCCGGTCCCGGCGATGCGCCATAGTTTGGCTCCGCCCACCTGATAAATAGACCCCTCCTGAGAACGGGGCACAAGGCAAAACAACCTCTTCCACAGCGCGAAATGGGCCTCAACACCCAAGAACAGCTCGCAGAGGGCCACGAAGCCCGCGATGTGCAAAATGGAGGCGGGCGTGAGGTTATGTAGTTGGAGGCCGTAGAACTCCAGCAACCCTCGGAGAAACGGATGAATTGGAAATCCTAGTCCTCTCATCAAATAAGGGACTAAGCATACCCGCTCTCCTTGAGAGGGATTGGGAACGCCCTCCGCCTGCTCTCCGCCGCTATAGGCAGCAATCCCGGCTCGAACTAGGACCATATATGCTGGGGGGAGAAGCCCCTTGGACTGAAGCACTACTAACTTGCTATGCGGGACGGAACACCGCCCCCAATCTCCGGGCCGAGGGATGGAGGGGCGAGAGGAGGAGCGGCACCGACTGGACATGATGGAATGGATCTCTGTCAGAGGCGCTCTGATGAAGACTCGCAGAGGGAAGATGGTGTGAATTGGATCTAAATCCCCGTCTCTTTTATGGGCGGCTCATTAACGCAACTGGGGGGGTAAGTGAAAAGAAAACCCCCTGGCTTTTCGCATTCGTTTGACGCGTGGAAGATGGTCATTATGGGGCACAGAAGCCGAGGAGGACAACACACACTAGAAGCCGGACACTATTCGACGGATATAGAGAATTTGCAGGAGAACCCGCCTTGCAATGCCGAAGACAACTTGCGTGCCGGACTCGTCGTCATTGAAGCCTGGTTCGGGGGCTACTGAGGGAGTCCTGGATTAGGGGGTGTCCGGATGGCCGGACTAAAACCTTTGGCCGGACTCCTGGACTATGAAGATACAAGATTGAAGACTCTGTCCCGTGTCCGGATGGGACTTTCCTTGGCGTGGAAGGCAAGCTTGGCGATACGATATGAAGATCTCCTCCCATTGTAACCAACTCTGTGTAACCCTAGCCCTCTCCGGTGTCTATATAAACCGGAGAGTTTTAGTCCGTAGGACGAACAACAATCATACCATAGGCTAGCTTCTAGGGTTTAGCCACTCCGATCTCGTGGTAGATCTACTCTTGTACTACCCATATCATCAATATTAATCAAGCAGGAGTAGGGTTTTACCTCCATCGAGAGGGCCCGAACCTGGGTAAAAACATTGTGTCCCTTGTCTCCTATTACCATCCGCCTAGACGCACAGTTTGGGACCCCCTACCCGAGATCCGCCGGTTTTGACAACGACAATGAGTTTAGCATCAGGTTCCATATTAATCTTGTGTTGACATAGAGTGGAACTAGTGCCCTTAAGATCATCAAGAGTATATCCAATAGCAGCTCAGTGCTTCTTTAGAATTTTCAATAATCTTTCTTCTTCATGTTCTGAAAGATTAGCACTAATAATAACAGGATATATCTTGTTCTCATCAAGATAAGCATACTAAGTGTCTGGCAATTTTTTTAATTCAAACACAGGGTCACCTTTAGGTGGAGGAGGTCCTCCCAGAGTTTCAATAGGAAAATTGTGTTTAAGCAGAGGTTGTTGCTCAAAGAAAATTTTATCTATTTCATTTCTTTGACGCAAGTGCATATCATTTTCATGGTGTAGCAAATATTGTTCTAGTGGATCAGTGAGGCATAGCAATAGAAGCAAGACCAATTATTTCATACTTACTAGGTAATTCTTTCTTATGAGGTTGCTTACTAAACTTAGGGAAATTAAACTCGTGAGACTCATCACCGAAGCTAACACTGACAGTTTGTTTATGGCAATCTATAGTAGCATTGATAGTGTTCAAGAAAGGTATACCAAAGATAATGGGACAAAAGTCATCTTGTGGGAAACCAAGAACTAAAAAATCAGTAGGATATTTTATTTTCCCACACAAAACTTCAACATCTCTATTTATAAGTGGTGTGATGGTGTCTCTATTTGCAAGTTTAATAGTAACATCTATGTCTTCTATTTCAGCGGGTGCTATGTCATACATAATTTCTTGGTATAAGGTAAAAGGAATAGCACTCACACCAGCACCTAAGTCACATAAATCGTGATAACAAGTATCTCATGTTTTAGCTGAGACAACATGCATGCCAACAACAGGTCTATATTTATCTTTTTGATTGGGTTAACCAATTCTAGCAGCTTCATCACAGAAATAAATAACATGCCCATCAACATTTTCTACCAGGAGATCTTTAACAATAGCAACACTAGGTTCTACTTTCATTTGCTCAGAGGGTTTACATGCTTTAATATTACTTTTGCGAACCACTGATACGTCTCCAATGTATCTATAATTTTTTTATTGTTCCATACTATTATATTATACATCTTGGATGTTTTATATGCATTTATATGCTATTTTATATGATTTTTGGGACTACCCTATTAACCAAGAGCCCAGTGCCAGTTTCTTTTTTGTCCTTGTTTTTTATTTTTGCAGAAAAGGAATATCAAATGGAGTCCAAACGAGCTGAAAACTTACGGTGATTTTTATGGACCAGAAGAAGCCCCCGAAGCAAAAGAGTTGGGCTATAAGAGTCCCGAGCCAACCACGAGGGTGGAGGGCGCGCTGTACCCCCCGGGAGGGTGCTCCAGCCTCGTCGTTGACTTGTGGACCACCCTGACGTGAAACCGATGCCAAAACTTCCTATAAATACAGAAACCCCAGAAAAGAAACCTAGATCGGGAGTTCCGCCGCCGCAAGCCTCTGTTGCCACGAAAAACCAATCGGGGCCCTGTTTCGGCACCCTGCCGGAGGGGGATCCATCACCGGTGACCATCTTCATCATCCCGGCGCTCTCCATGATGAGGAGGGAGTAGTTCACCCTCGGGGCTGAGGGTATGTACCAGTAGCTATGTGTTTGATCTCTCTCTCGTGTTCTTGATATGGCACGATCTTGATGTACCATGAGCTTTGCTATTATAATTGGATCTTATGATGTTTCTCCCCCTCTACCTTCTTGTAATAGATTGAGTTTTCCCTTTGAAGTTATCTTATTACATTGAGTATTTAAGGATGTGAGAACACTTGATGTATGTATTGCATGTGCTTATCTGTGGTGACAATGGGATATTCATGTGATCCACTTGATGTATGTTTTGGTGATCAACTTGCAGGTTCTGTGACCTTGTCAACTTATGCATAAGGGTTGGCACACGTTTTTGTCTTGACTCTCCGGAAGAAACTTTGGGGCACTCTATGAAGTTCTTTGTGTTGGTTTGAATAGATGAATCTGAGATTGTGTGATGCATATCGTATAATGAAACCCGCGGATACTTGAGGTGACATTGGAGTATCTAGGTGACATTAGGGTTTTGGTTGATGAGTGCCTTAAGGTGTTATTATACTACGAACTCTAGGGCTCTTTGCGACACTGATACGTCTCCAACGTATCTATAATTTTTGATTGTTCCATGCTATTATATTACCTGTTTTGGATGTTTATGGTCTTTACTTTACACTTTTATATCATTTTTGGGACTAACCTACTAACCGGAGGCCCAGCCCGAATTGCTGTTTTTTTGCCTATTTCAGTGTTTCAAAGAAAAGGAATATCAAATGGAGTCCAAACGGGATGAAACCATCGGGAGCGATCTTTTCGGAACAAATGCAAACCAGGAGACTTGGAGAGGACGTCAAGCAACAAACGAGGCGGCCACGAGGGTGCCCGGCACGCCCCCTGGGGGTGGGCGCACCCCCACCCTCGTAGGCCCCTCGTTGCTCCACCGACGTACTTCCTTCGCCTATATATACTCTCGTACCCTGAAAACATCAAGGATCACCACGAAAACCTAATTCCACCGTCGCAACCTTCTGTATCCGCAAGATCCCATCTTGGAGCCTTCGTCGGCGCTCCGCCGGAGGGGGAGTCGACCACGAAGGGCCTTACATCATCTCCAAGGCCTCTCCGATGAGTTGTGAGTAGTTTACCATAGACCTTCGGGTCCATAATTATTATCTAGATGTCTTCTTCTCTCTCTTTGAATCTCAATACCAAGTTCTCCCCGATCTTCTTGGAGATCTATTCGATGTAACTCTTTTTGCAGTGCGTTTGTCAAGATTCGATGAATTGTGGGTTTATGATCAAGTTTATGTATGATAAATAATTGAATCTCCTCTAAATTCTTTATGTATGATTTGTTATCTTTGCAAGTCTCTTCGAATTATCAGTTTGGTTTGGCCTACTAGATTGATCTTTCTTGCAATGGGAGAAGTGCTTAGCTTTGGGTTCAATCTCGCGGTGTCCTTTCCCAGTGACAGCAGGGGCAGCAAGGCACGCATTGTATTGTTGCCATCGAGGATAAAAAGATGGAGTTTATATCATATTGCATGAGTTTATCCCTCTACATCATGTCATCTTTCTTAATGCGTTACTCTGTTCTTCTTGAACTTAATACTCTAGATGCAGGCAGGAGTCGGTCGATGTGTGGAGTAATAGTAGTAGATGCAGGCAGGAGTCGATCTACTTGTCACGGATGTGATGCCTATATACATGATCATGCCTAGATATTCTCATAACTATGCACTTTTCTATCAATTGCTCGACAGTAATTTGTTCACCCACCTTAATACTTATGCTATCTTGAGAGAAGCCACTAGTGAAACCTATGGCCCCTGGGTCTATCTTTTATCATATAAGTTTTCCATCTACTTTTATTTGCATCTTTTACTTTCCAATCTATATCATAAAAATACCAAAAATATTTATGTTATCTTATTATCTCTATCAGATCTCACTTTTGCAAGTTTCGGTGAAGGGATTGACAACCCCTTTATCGCGTTGGTTGCGAGGTTCTTGTTTGTTTGTGTAGGTGTGTGGGACTTTTGAGGAGCCTCCTACTAGATTGATACCTTGGTTCTCAAAAACTGAGGGAAATACTTACGCTACTTTGCTGCATCACCCTTTCCTCTTGAAGGGAAAAACCAACGCATGCTCAAGAGGTAGCAGACACTTATAGGAATAGCCCAATGGATTGATCGGAAAAAATAAGTTTGAAGTGGTTTTGTACTCTACAATAATCTCTTCATTTGTTCTCAGCTATTATTGACTTTGGAGTGACTCTTTGTTGCATGTTGAGGGATTGTTATAAGATCCAATTATGTTATCATTGTTGAGAGAACTTGCACTAGTGAAAGTATGAACCCTAGGCCTTGTTTCAAAGCATTGCAACACCATTTTCACTTACTTTTGTTACTTGCTACCTTGCTGTTTTTATATTTTCAGATTACAAAAACCTATATCTACCATCCATATTGCACTTGTATCATCATCTCTTCGCCGAACTAGTGCACCTATACAATTTACCATTGTATTGGGTGTGTTGGGGACACAAGAGACTCTTTGTTATTTGGTTGCAGGGTTGTTTGAGAGAGACCATCTTCATCCTATGCCTCCCATGGATTGATAAACCTTAGGTCATCCACTTGAGGGAAATCTGCTACTGTCCTACAAAAATCTGCGCTTGGAGGCCCAACACGAGTCTACAAGAAGAAGGTTGCATAGTAGACATCAACCACAGTTGATACCTTAGCATGTTCCTTTATCCTAACAGGGAAAGGTGGTTTTTCAATATAAGCAGTAGGCACAACTAGATCAACATTGTAGATAATAGTTTCACCTTTAGCTTTAACCACTTGTTTAACTTCTTATTTAATAGGTGGGTGATATTTAAACCACTTCTCCTCAGGGAGATCAACATGAGTAGCAAATGATTCAAAAAAAGAGGCTACTATCTCAGAGTCAAGTCCATATTTAGTGGTAAACTTATGAAAAGCATCGGTATTCATAAAAGATTTAACACAATCAAACTCAAGCTAATTCTTGACTCCTTACCTTCATCGTGGTCCCAATCTCCAGAATTGCTTCATATCTTTCTAAAAGATCCCACCTGAATTCAATAGTCTTCTTCACAAAAGAACCAGTACAAGAAGTATCGAGCATTGATTGATCATCACAAGAAAGCCGAGCATGAAAGGTCTGAATAATAATTTCTCTCAAGAGCTCATGATTGGGGCATGAATATAACATTGACTTAAGCCTCCCCCAAGCTAGAGCGACACTTTCTCCTTCACGAGGCCAAAATATATATATATATATATATATAATTACGACCATGATGAACAGTTGCATAGGATAAATTTTTTGGTGAAATTCCAATTTCAGTCGATTCCAGATCCAAGATCCAATAGCATCGCATAGACTATACCATGCTATGATTTTCCCTTTAGAGATAAAGGGAAAACCTTCTTCTTAGCTTCATCTCTGGGTAAACCTGCAAGCTTAAATAATCCACAAATTTCATCCACAGAGATCAAGTGCATATCGGGATGTTCTGTTCTATCTTCTGCATAAGGATTAGCTAGCAGTTGTTCTATCATACCCAAAGGAATTTCATAACCAATATTTTCAGTAGGTGCATTAGGTTGAGGGGCAACTAATTGTGCTTCCGATCGAGGTGAAGATACCCCAAACAAACCCCTCAAAGGATGATTTTCCATATTAGCAAGTGACAATAAATTTCAGCATGTACTATAAGTTTTTCCTTACCAAGAGCGCTTCACTCCCCGGCAATAGCGCCAGAAAAGAGTCTTGATGACCCAGAAGTATAGGGGGTCAATCGTAGTCCTTTAGATAAGTAAGAGTGTTGAACCCAACGAGGAGCAGAAGGAAATGACAAGTGGTTTTCAGCAAGGTATTTTTTGCAAGCACTGAAATAGTCGGTAATAGGTAGTTTGGTAGAAAGATAATTTGTAGATAAGTAATGGTAACAGTAAATAGAGTGCAACATGGTAGCCCAATACTTTTGTGGCAATGGACAGGCCAAAACGGTCTCTTATAATAAGCAAAGTGTTCTTGAGGGCACACGGGAATTTCATCTAGTCACTTTCATCATGTTAGTTTGAGTCACGTTCGCTATTTTGATAATTTGATATGTGGTTAGACCAGTGCTTGGGTGTTGTTCTTACTTGAACAAACCTCCCACTTATGATTAACCCCCTCACAAGCATCCACAACCATGAGAAAAGTATTAAGATAAAATCTAACCATAGCATTAATCATTTGGATCCAAATTGGTCCCTTACGAAGTAGCGCATAAACTAGGGTTTAAATTCCGTCACTCTAGCAACCCATCATCTAATAACTACTGCACAATGCATTCCCTTAGGCCCAAAGATGGTGAAGTGCCATGTAGTCGACGTTCACATGACACCACTAAGGGAATCACAACATCCATATCATCAAAATATCGAACACATATCAAGTTCACATGATTACTTGCAACATGATTTCTCCCGTGACCTCAAGAACAAAAGTAACTACTCACAAATGATAATCATGCTCAAGATTAGAGGGGTATTAAATAGCATAATAGAACTGAGCATATAATCTTCCACCAAATAAACCATATAGTAATCAACTACAAGATGTAATCAACACTACTAGTCACCCACAGGTACCAACCTGAAGTTTCAGTACAAAGATTGAACACAAGAGATGAACTAGGGTTTGAGAGCAGATGGTGCTATTGAAGATGTTGATGGAGATTAGCCTCCCAAAGATGAGAGGGTTGTTGGTGATGACGATGGCTTCGATTTCCCCCTCCGGGAGGGAAGTTCCCCCGATGGAATTGCTCCCACAGAGGGCAAAACTGCTCCTTCCCAAGTTTCGCCTCGACACAGTGGTGCTCCATCCCGAAAGTCATCCCCTTCTCTTTTTTCTAGGTCAAAATGACATATATATACCACAAGATGGGCATCGGAGGTGGGTCGGGCTGACCACAACCAACCAGGGCATGTCTGGGGGCCTAGCGTGCCCTGGTGTCTTGTGGTCACCAGCTGGCCCCCCTCCGGTAGTTATTTGCTCCAGTATTTTATATATATTACAAAATAATTCTTCATAAATTTTCAACTCATTTGGAGTTGTGCAGAATATGTAGCTCTAATGTAGCTTTTTCAGGTCCAGAATTCCATCTGTCGGCATTCTCTCTCTTTGTGCAAACCTTGCATATTATGAGATAAAAAGCATTAGAATTACTCCATAAAGCATTATTATGCATAAAAACAATATAAATAGCGTAGGAAAACATGATGCAAAATGGACGTATCAGCTATCGCCTCAGCATCCGGACAGTCGACGATTTGGTTCTTCTTAGTGAAGAACCGATTCCAAAATTGCCAAGCTGATTCTTCAGGCTGTCGGACCACATGGCTCAGGTCATCGGCATCTGGAGGCCGAACATAAGTGCCTTGAAAGTTGGCTCGGAAAGCATCCTCGAGTTCTTCCCAGCTCCCTATGGATTTTCAGGGAGGCTGGTCAACCAATGCCTAGCTGGTCCTTTGAGCTTTAATGGTAGGTACTTTATGGCATGGAGATCATCGCCTCGAGCCATGTGAATGTGGAGAAGAAAATCTTTGATCCACACAGCTGGGTCTGTTGTCCCGTCGTATTGCTCGATATTCACAGGTTTAAACCCTTCAGGGAATTGATGTCGCATTACTTCATTCGTAAAGGACATAGGGTGAGCGGCACCCCTGACACGGGATACATCATGCCAGAGATCGACTTCCACCTCGGCCAGGTGTTGCTCCCAAACTCTACCATTTCGGTTGCGCCAAGCTTGCTATCCGTTCCGTCTAGCCAGAGCGTGCTCTCTAGATCCAAAGATGGATCTTGTCTGACCTGCTCTAACGGCGAGGTCGTGTCTTAGATCATATTCATACTCTAGATGGGCCGGCTCCTTGCCTTTACGGCAAGGGGGAGGGGTGGATATTCGGCCTCAACAGCCGACCTTTCCTGTCCTCGAGGGGGGCGGTCAGGCTGGTCTGCCTGATTACAACTTGGGGATGCGGGCTCAAGAGCATCGTCGTCGAATTGTGGCAGCAGTTTATGCTTAGGGTACCTTTTGGTTTGCCGCTCATAGCCGTACCCTTCTTCGGCTGCTAGGACTTTTGTCCATCTGTTGTTGAGGGTGTCTTGTTTAGCTTTTAGCTGTTGCTACTTCTTCTTCAAGCTTCGTGCAGAGGTGATAAGTTGCCTTTTAAACCGTTCCTGATCTAGTGGCTCCTCAGGGATGATGAAATCCTCGGCTCCAAGGCTGACCTCCTCTTCAAAGAGGGGGAGGTAGTTAAATGATCAGTATAACAACCAAATATAACCATTGAAAACTGGATAGAGTCTCACTGGAACCAACCTAACAAGCAAATATAGATAAACAGGGCATATGCTTGAAAACTGGACAAATGCTCACTGCAACCAACCTAGCAAGCAAATACAGATAAGCAAGGCATCTGCTTGAAAACTGGACAAATGCTAAAAAAAGCAACCTAACAAACAAATACAGATAAACAAGGCATCTTCTTGATAACTGGACAAATGCTCACTGCAACCAAACTAAGACAGAATACATATAAACAAGGCATCGGCTCGATAACTAGAAAAATGCTCACTTCAACCAACCTAACAACCTAACACAGATAAATAAGCCATCTACTCACTATAAACAATCAAATATAGCCATTAGTGAAACTGAAGTGGACAATTCATACTTAAACGTCACATAGCCCTATTGAACAATGCATTTTTGCATAACTGAAATAAGTAAACATGGCACAGTTATAGCACCGCACGGCAAATGCTACTACAACAAAGGGTACGGGTTGGCAAGCTAGAAAAGGTAAGATTTGCTGATAGGATGTTGACTCACATTTCATGGACGGGATCCTTCTAGTTGGAAGAGCACAAACCCATGGTGGAAGAACCTTTGTGGATGCCCTCCTCGTGGTCGTGGTCGTGGTCGTGGTCGATGAGATCTAACTTGGCAATTGAGGATTCCAAGCCGCCGCCATAGAACGTGTTCTTCAGAAATGACAAAAAGGGCTCGATGGCGTATAAGGATCGCAAATCCTTGACCGCTTGGCGGAGGAGATCAGCGGCAGGGCCGTCGAAGAGATCGACGGCGGATGAACCAGAGGGGTTGGGGATGGACCACATAACCCATGACATGGCCCGCATGAAGTCGTCGTTGTCGACGAGCTTGATGTCGTAGCCAGCTTTCCTGAGATACATTAACATGCAAGCCTACTGACATGAAGCCTTCGACATGGCAACGTAGTCAAGGTCTTCGCCGTCTTCCACGGTGACGTGTTGCTCCGGGATCGACAAGTCGGGCGAACGGCGGCCAACTCGCCAATGTCTGCTGGAGAGGCCATGATAAACCACTTCTTGGCCGAACACTCGTCAAGCTCCCCGGGATACGTGGTCGAGCTTAGGCTGCGGCATACTGGAGCAGGGGATGTGGATCTGGCGGGGAGGGACACCGCAGGCCTCATCTAAAAACTCAAGGGAGTGGGGCGATGGTATGGGAATCGCTAGGTAACCTGGACTTTATTATCTAAGCTAGGAGGAACAGGCAGACCGGCATGGCTTGGCGGCGGCGCCGACGGCGGCC
>NC_041387.1:282085848-282112138 GCF_002162155.2 Triticum dicoccoides | reverse complement strand
GGGGGGGCTTGTGGTGTTTGAGGATACGCCGCAGCTACAGAAAATTTTAGCAATGGTGTGGACGAGGGAGGGCGACGGTTCAAATGCCTCCGCTACTGCAATTTTACTATAAGGTCAGTGCTGGAGGAGTGTGGACGACAGTTGAACTATGGCAGCTACTAAAATTTGGGTAAAGGAATTGATGCGGGGCGGGAATAGCCAAGATCGCGCACGGTTCAATAAAGAATATGCGTGTATGATAATAACAGAAAGTGGCGGAACCGCTGATTTTTGCAACGCTCAAGGCGTGTAGTTTGTTTTTATATTTCTAGCTAGCTGGTCTATCGCACACGGTTCGTCCTAATTTCTAAATAAACTCACCCGCCTTTAGCTTGCACAGTAGTGGTGATTTTACAACACACTTGCATCGCACACGGTTAAGCCAGTACCTGCACCATTTTGCTCGCGCTTGTGCAGTCGTGGTGATTTCACAGTGCACTTGCATCACACACGGTTAAACCAGTACCTCCACCATTTGATCGCGCTTGCGCAGTCGTGGTGATTTTACAGCGCACTTGCATCGCACACGGTTAAGCCAGTACTTGCACCATTTTACTCGCGCTTGCGCAATCATGGTGATTTTACAGCGCACTTGCATCGCACACGGTTAAGCCAGTACTTGCACCATTTTGCTCGCGCTTGCGCAGTCGTGGTGATTTCACAGCGCACTTGCATCGCACACGGTTAAACCAGTACCTCCACCATTTGCTCGCACTTGCGCAGTCGTGCTGATTTTACAGTGCACTTGCATCGCACACGATTAAGCCAGTACCTGCACCATTTTGCTCACGCTGGTCACTCTATGGGACCTACTCCCTCCTATCATGCACATTTGTTCTTTTAGAAACTGTGTGCGATGGCTGGTGTGTTACCGCCTAGCCTTCAATGAGCACTGACACTGGTAGCGGGAAACCGATGGGATAAGAGGCGGGAAACCGATGAGAGGAGTGGCAGGAAACAGTATCCTGTTTAGAAAACGTACAAGAGAAGGAACGTGAGCTAGACGACGCATGTGCACGTGCTTACCCATGTGCTGCATGTGCTACCGAAAGGGCTGAGGGTTGTCGTTCGATCTGGGAGCATCCAACGGTGTAGACGTATGATCGGTGGGGGTTGGGTTCTGGCCAATCAGAATGCACGACTCAGATCGCGGGCAGCATTGGACACGGTTTGGTAGGCACACGGCTTTCATTTGGCCTTTTTATACACTAATTGAGTTTCCTAGGCATTTAATGTCCATAATTCAAACCTGAACTTCAAATACATGCTCTAGTTCACCAAAATGGCTAGAAAAATTATACATGAAAGTTGGCATGGTGTCACGTCATGAAAGTTTGCATGGTGTCACGTCATGGCGCATATATGTCATGGTAAAAACATTGTCCAATTTGGGCCAAGCTTTATTACAAACCTCAAATGAACTCTGAAAAGGTTGAAAGTTGGCATGGTATCATCATTGCACCCACATAGCATGTTCTAAAAAGTTGAGGGGGTTACGGCAAAAACTGGATGCACTTCGTGTGCAAAATGGACAATCTCTTTCAAAGTATCCGGGTTTCGAACGGAAACTCATCTGTTACAAAGGGATTTCACCTTTTTGAACTTATTTGAACTCCAGACTTTTTGTGTGTTCAAAATACACCATTCAAAGCCACATCATCAATTATCAACCCTTTCTGACATCATTTGGTATTTTTCATGCATTTACTGTTTTTTTTAGCTAAATGACCCTGAAATTGAAAAGCACTTCAAATGAACTCTAAAAAGGTTGAAAGTTGCCATGGTATCATCATTTCACCCACAAAGCATGTTCTAAAAAGTTGAGTGGGTTAAGGAAAAAACTGGATGCACTTCGTGTGCAAAATGGACAATCTCTTTCGAAAGCATGGTGTCACGTCATGGCACATATATGTTGTGGTAAAAACATTGACCAATTTGGGCCAAGCTTTATTACGAACCCCTTACAAATCGAAGCTTCTCTCAGCAAGAAGCCTTGTGGTTTCGATAGGGGAACGTGTTCCCCTTGTTGTCGAAATGTAATCATGGCCTCTTTTCGCCTTGTATTTTCTTCTACAGACAACATGGAACTACATGATATCCATGCTGAAATTTAAACTTATTCAAGGTACGTTTGGCCTTTTTATACACTAATTGAGTTTCCTAGGCATTTAATGTCCATAATTCAAATCTGAACAACAAATACATGCTCAAGTTCACCAAAATGGCTAGAAAAATTGTACATGCATGTGTCCTTGGGTGCATGTTTAATTAGGTCCCATGCCAGGAATGGGAACGAATTACAACCGTACTGGCGTCCTAACTCGTCCTCAAACATTTGGAATCTCGGGTTTTAAATCCCCGTAAAATCCAAAACTCGCCAGAAAGTCATCAAAGGTGGCATGGTGTCATGTCATGGCACATATATGTCGTGGTAAAAACATTGCCAATTTGGGCCAAGCTTTATTACAAACCTCTTACAAACCAGAGCTCTCTCAACAAGAAGCCTTGTGGTTCCGATAGGGAAACGTGTTCCCCTTGTTGTCGAAACGTAATCACGGCCTCTTTTCGCCTTATATTTTCTTCTACGGACAACATGGAACAACATGATATCGATGCTGAAATTTAAACTTATTCAGGGTTTGTTTGGCCTTTTTATACACTAATTGAGTTTCCTAGGCATTTAATGTCCATAATTCAAATCCGACGTACAAATACATGCTCCAGTTCACCAAAATGGCTAGAAAAATTGTATATGCATGTGTCCTTGGGTGCATGTTTAATTAGGTCACATGCCAGGAATGGGTGTCCTGGCTCGTCCTCAAACATTTGGAATCTCGGTTTTCGAATCCCAGTAAAATCCAAAACTCACCAAAAAGTCATCAAAGGTGTCATGGTGTCACGTCATGGCACATATATGTCATGGTAAAAACATTACCAATTTGGGCCATGCTTTATTACAAACCTCTTACAAATCGGAGTTCTCTCAACAAGAAGCTTTGTGGTTCTGGTAGGGAAACGTGTCCCCCTTGTTGTCGAAATGTAATCATGGCCTCTTTTCACCTTCTATTTTCTTCTACGGGCAACATGAAACTACATGATATCCATGCAGAAATTTAAACTTATTCAGGGTTCGTTTGGCCTTTTTATACACTAATTGAGTTTCCTAGGCATTTAATGTCCATAATTCAAATCTGAACTACAAATACATGCTCAAGTTCACCAAAATGGCTAGAAAAATTGTACATGCATGTGTCCCTGGGTGCATGTTTAATTAGGTCCCATGCCAGGGGAACGAATTACAACCATACCGGCGTCCTGGCTCGTCCTCAAACATTTGGGATCTCGGGTTTTAAATCCCCATAAAATCCAAAACTCACCAGAAAGTCATCAAAGGTGGCATGGTGTTACGTCATGGCACATACATGTCATGGTAAAAACATTACCAATTTGGGCCAAGCTTTATTACAAACCTCTTACAAACCGGAGCTTCTCCCAAGGAAGCCTGATGGTCCCGATAGGGAAACGTGTTCCCCTTGTGGTGAAATGTATTGCTCCCTCTTTTGCATTGTATTTTCTTCTACAGGCAACATGGAACGACATGATATCCATGCTAAATCTTAAACTTATTCAGGGTTTGTTTGGCCTTTTATACACTATTTGAGTTTCCTAGGCATTTAATGTCCATAATATCAAATCTGAAGTACAAATACATGCTCTAGTTCACCAAAATGGCTAGAAAAATTATACATGCATGTTTCCTTGGGTGCATGTTTAGGTCCCATGCAAGGAATGGGAACGAATTACAACCTGACCGGCGTCTTGGCTCGTCCTCAAACATTTGGAATCTCTATTTTTAAATTCCCATAAATCCAAAACTCAAAAGAAAGTCATTAAAAGTCGCATGGTGTCACGTAATGGCACATATATGCCGTGGTAAAAACATTGCCAACTTGGGCCAAGCTTTATTACAAACCTTTGACAAACTGGAGCCTATCGCAAGAACCCTCGTGGTTTCGATAGAGAAATGTGTCCCCCTGTGGGCCAAACGATAATCGCTCCCTCTTCTAGCCTCGTATTTTTTTCTACATGCAACACGTACGGAACAATGGGAGATTCGCGCTGAACTTTGAAATTATTGAGGGTTCGTTTGACCCTTTTTATTCATTAATTGGGTTTTCTAGGCATTTAATGTCCATAATTCAAATCTGAACTAAAAATACATGCTCCAATGCACCAAAATGTCTAGAAAAAACGTACATGTCTCCTTGGAGTGCATTTTTAGGGTTTGTTTGGCCATTGTATATATTACTTATTAAGTTTCCTACGCATTAAATGTAGTCTGTAATTCAAATTTGAACTACAAGCACAAAATGGGTGGGAAATCGTACATGTGTCTTTGGGTGCATGTTTAGGTCTCATTTAAGGAATGAGAATGAATTACAAACTTGTCATCGTCCTGAAACATTGAGAATCTTGGTTTTTAAATCCTAGTAAATCAAAAACTCACCCAAAAAACATGAAACTTGGCATGGTTTCATGAGATGGCACATATATGCCATGGTAAAAAAATCGTCCAGTTTGAGAAGAGGCACAGACATTAGTAGCCAACGAAGTCCTTTTTGAAATAATAAGCTCACACGTTAATATCACAAATGGTTGTATCATATGAACCGTGTCAATATTTAACCATACTCAGTGGCGTGCATGTAGTTGTTTGATTAGACAGGACGAGCGCGAGAAGTCCGCCGTGCAGGCTCGACGGGACGCGTGCGAGCAGTCCACCACGCAGGCTCGACGGGACATGTGCATCCTGTCCACCTGCCAGGCTGGACGGGACACGTGTGAGCAGCAAGGCCGCCCATGCTCACCGGCAAGTGAGCTCTTTGACCTCCATGCACCAGCCGCAACCCGCCTCGCTCAAAACTTTTCCATTAATGGGTTAATTAAAGCGCCTGGACGGAGGTTTTTTTAGGGGTGGACGGAGGGTGTTTGGTTGTGATCCCATGGAAGCATTTGCTATGTTCGTGTTTTCAACTCGTATTCTGATCTAATTTAAATTGCCACATAGGGCAACGGATAATACGACGATAAATAAAATGGCAACGGATAGTATGACAACAAATTTATAATGGTGTAGATAATAATTGTCTTACATATTCCGGATAATTTTAAATGCCACATGCGGTAAAGCTCGGAAGACACGGGGGCAATAGAAGAAGGAAATCGTAGACAATGATCTAGATCGCTACTGTGTCTACTCTTCAATGGATCGCCGGGCGATGACATCCTCCAGCTCCTTCCTCATTTCCTCACGGCTTTGCTTGAAAGCAGCCACAGATTCCTCCACCTCCTACTTGCGCTCGATCCGGATCTTCCTCAAGTCACCCATCCGTTCCTCGATGACCGCTGTCAGCGTCATCCCCAAGGCACTGCTTTGCTCATGCAGCATCTTCCAGCCGACGGCCTCCTCCTCCTTCTCGGTGAGCGCCTTGAGGAGCTTCGCATTGTCACCCATGAGTTTCTCGACGGGGCTGGTCGCCTTGTCAACCGAGGCATCGCTAATCTCGAGTGGCTTCGTCAAGCCGTCGACCAGCTCCTGCTGCTTAATGAGGCTATCGAGAATGTCGTCGTCGCCGGCCAATGACATCAGCAACGCCAGCTCGTCGCGATCACCGATGCGGCGAGTGCGCTTGTGAGAGCCCTCGCGTGCCCATGAGAGCTCATTCGAGGGCTCCGCAGCGCGCCGGGACATCTCTGCTGCGGTTGCCGCATCACGACGGGACCTCTCTAGTGCTTCAGCAGCCTTGGTCTTTGCTACCTGGTTATATGCCCACCCGAAACTCCTCCTACCGGTCATGACGGAACGACTTGACAGGAAAGATCAATTTTGTATGTGATGAGGAGAGGAACTGTGAAGTATTTTTCGAGTGGATAGTTTTACAGCCTGGTGCTAAGTGTGAACACATATTAGTTTGATCGGTGTGAGCACATATTAGTTTGATCTGTGTGAACAGATTTGCAATTACTTATTGCGTTGTAATTTGCAATGTGAGGCGAAACAAAGTCAAAATTTATTGATGGTTCTGGGCCCACAAAGCCCCGTTTTTGTTGTTCGGTCTCATCGCAAACAGTTTTTTTGGATCAACTGTATGCCACGCATCAGAAGCCCGAAATGTGAGCCCTTGTTCTTGGATGTACGTGTACGTGTCTGCCCACTATCACACACGGTCATGATATCACCATCGTGTCCTATGGATGCGCCGTCGCGTCTCCCACAGGGTGCCAGAAGGTTGACCACGTGGTTGCTCGCCGTGGCGTCCCTGCTTTTTTTTTCTTTTTTTGCAGGCCCATGGAGTCCCTGCGCGCGCTGTGCTCGCCGTTGAGGCAAATTTACAATGACAACGGTTAATAATTGTCTTACATATTCAGGATAATTTAAAATGCCACATGCGGCACGACACAAAACACTCACGACCTACTTATGCATACAATTATAATAAAATAGAGGCTAAAAAGGTGAGCCGACGGCTTTCCGACAACAGTCTTCTTGGACTCCATGATCAGCATATCACCCTTGCAGCCGTTCATTATGTGTAACTTATTAATCATCACACACGAGTACTCGCAGATGCATCATGTGCGATACTCCTAGCCACCGCAAGCAACTAGTTTGCATTTTTTAAAAGTTTTTTGTACAGACAGAATCACACATGAACTTACTATAGTAACCATATGTGCTATAATTTCTCATCCCAAACAGTTCATCCGAGTGGGCTGTTTGCTGCGTATCACACACATCTGGTTTACACGAATCGTTTGTGTTCTTTTGACTGATCGCAAATGCCGCATATCACACACATCTTATTAAGATGAACCGTTTCCGTTTTCTTGCCTAATCGAAAACAGTTTGTCTGAGTGAATCGTATGCCGTATATCACACACAACTTGATCTGGCTGACCATTTCTGTTGAATTCCCTAATAGCACACAGTTCATTGAAGGAACTGTATGTCGTATATCGCACACACATTGATATGGCTGCCTGTTTCTCTTGTTCTTCCTCATCGCAAACAGTTCTGCTGGATCAAACGTATGTGCTTCATTGCACATGCAACTAAAATCTGAACCGTGTTTGATGCATCCATCACCGCAAACGTTTTGCACATTTTAGACGGTTTTCTTACACCATCGTTTGCGATTATTGCATCGCACATAGTTTCTCAAAAGGTCTTTGATCGTAGTGTTGCGTTAGCAGCATCTTGCAGTAGTGGAAGGAGCATCTTCACCACTTCCTCGCCTGGCATTTTCCCATTCGGTCGCCGGCGTAGCTGTAGGCGTCCGCAGTTTGTGGAGGATCTTGGTCGTCGGAGGAGAAGGCGGAACTATGGTCATTGTCGTCGTTGCCCTGCCTCCGCCGCTGCTTCCTTCTCCTCGCGCTCCGAATGCTCTATGGCAAGCCGGAGCGCCCTCGCCTTCTTCCGGCGTAGGCGGCGAGCGTGCGTCTCCGCTGTCATGAGCGACGAATGGTAGACCCAGCGAGGAGCCGCTCGTCCTTGTTGGGCTCCGCCGACAACCTGCGACTACGGTGCGCGGTCTGCTCCGTTGCGTCCCTCACCCTTGCCGCTGCCTCTCGCGGCGAGTGGTGTGTGCCTCTGTTCGGGGTGCACATGCAGGCCGGCGACACGGGCACTAGCACCCCTCGCTGGCCCACGCGGAGCATCGGTTGGCGGGGAAGGGGATGGCACGGGGGTGGAGCGGATTGCGCTGCCCAAGCGGTGCTGCGCTCAAGACGGGAGGGTCAGCTCCGACGTTCGCGAAGCGCCGACGCTGGAGCTCGGGCGACGCTGGAGATCCGGAGCTACCCCGATGTCCACCTTGGACCACTCCAAGTCAATGCAGAAGTTGAGGACGGAGCTGGAGTGGCTGTCGGAGCTCGACATTGCGTTGGATTGGATCGGAATCAGACAGGAAAGAGGAGAGGATGGAGCGAGAGAGAGGGGATTGAGTGAACTAGGGTTCCAGGCGAGGATTTTATTTTGAGACAATCCAAGCGAGGAGCTGGATTGGGATCTTTGTGGGAAAGCCGTGGGTCAATGGTGGGCCGAATTGTTAGCAAGCCGTCCTATATCTACCCTCAATTTAGGCTAAGGGCATATATAATGGTGTTATTCTAGGAGTGCCATGTAGGATAAATGATGAGTTGAAGGAGAGAGAACTCGTAAGAAAATGTTTGTCCTCTTTTATGTAAGAGAAGACAAGAGATGATCTCTTAGCACAATATGTCTCATCACGTTTTTAGTAATAATTGGTTATTAAAGATAAGACTAAAAAAATCTATTATAGACACTCTTTTTATCATCTTTAAATTACGTGCAAGGATAAGCGCCCGGTGGAGCCGGTCCGCCATTCATTTGTTCGAGTTGCTGTAATCTACCGCATTCCATAGCGCCTGATAATCTGATATGCAGACGTAAAATTCCCACAAATTGAGTTCGTCCGTAGCGGCTCAACGACACCTCCCCGCTCCTCCCTGGCGGCGATCAGCCTCCGGCCACAGGAGATGGGCACCGCCGCAAAGCCCCCTCCCTTCGTCTGCTTCAAGTGGCCTTGGGGCCCTAGCCTTAATGGGAGCCCTAGCGCCAGCCCAAGCCCCTGCGGCGACCTCGAGCGCCCCTGGCTCTTCAAGTCTATCTCCACCGTCGCGCAAGGCCTCGCCATCGCCGGTGACATCCCCTCCGCTTCCAGTGGAAGCGGAGGTCATGGGGCGAGGTTGTGGAAGCGTCACCCGGGCACCGCGCCGATGGAGGCGGACCGCGGGGACGCGGAGCAGCGGGCGCTGGCGGCGGCGCTGGTGAGCGCGAGGGCGACCACGGTGCTGGAGTTCTACTCGCCGCGCTGCCGCCTCTGCTCATCGCTGCAAGGCCTCGTGCGCGAGCTCGAGGATGGTGGCAATGCATCTGCGAGCTTTGTGCTCGCCGACGCCGAAGACGACCGGTGGCTCCCGGAGGTGAGGGCGTCTCTTCCTGTTCATGCCGATTGCGTTGCTATCCATATTCTCTAGAATTATGCTGTTAATTTTCCTATCAATCGATGGATTAGTCTCGTTAGCCTCGTTGCTCTAATTATTTTTGTCGGAGCTGGTGCAATGTGTGGTGATTTGTAGAGGACTGAGGTTATAAACACTGATATTTCAGGAGAAGGTTGGTTGCTTATAAATTTTGTTCGTTAGCATATGCTGGGATGGTATTGAAGAGTTAAGTGCAGTTATTTTCATTTAACTCAAACCCTGTGGTGTGCTTGCATTTCAGTTAGTATGTGAATTGGGTGTTGAAAGTTGCTGCTTTAGGTTTCACTTCCTTGAAAGCCACGTGTTAACTCATAAAACGGTAAATGAATGAGGACGAGCTTCTTATCTTAGATGTGGTTATGTCAATCCCTGTTCTACAACCCACAGTCAGCTGCGTTGTTTGAGATCAAAGAGTCTTGGTGTTTACACTTTACACTAATTTATGTACTGCAATAGTAGCATCAGTGGACATAGTTTGCAGTCATTAGTGTGTATTGGTGAAGACTCTTGTTACTGCTAAAATGTAGCCTCGGTAGAAGCAACAATTTGCTCAACTTGAACATGCCTCCTGACTGTCAGGTTACAGCCAATCGTTTAACTGTGTTATCCTCTCATCATCTGAAGGTTAATGATGGAGTGAGTAAATACCATGCAGATGAATGGCTCGGACAGTGCAAGATGAGGGGAATGACATGCTAGATTAAGGAGAAATAGACTATACATGAGAGAGCACTTCAAATGAGGATTAGACATGGTTCTTAATCTCCAGGACACACAGTTCCCACCCCTATATAGTGTATAGTGACGACCGAACCCCAATTACTGATTATGTCGACTGGGATACAGACCCTTGGTTAACCTACATCTACCATCTGGCTCAATCTCTAATATGTTGTTCTTTTCATATGATTCAACTTCTTAATCCTCATGGGCCCTAGGCTCTTGCTGCATTCTGCTGCTAGTGTTAGTTTTGGACTCCCGAACAACCTGACTGTCTTGTTGCTGGCGGATGTCCTGGCCATTGTTGCCGAATGTATTGCTGCCGCGATGCTCCTATTGCCTTGCCTAGCGCCGTAGCCCTTTGTCCGCAACATCCTCTTTCTGCACAGACATGGCTATTCTTCTTCTACTTAGCATCGATCAAGCGGTAATGATGCATATGCTATAGTTTGCTTTAAGGACCTCTGTTACGGATATTTGACGTGCCAAAAAAAAGGCTAGGACATGCATTTGAAGGTGCTAGGTAGTATTTGCTATCCTTTTTTTAGAACAGTGATAGTGGCACCTTTGTGAGTAGGTCCACATAGGTTTTCAAACACATGTCAATACCATGGAACAAGCCCCTAGTGCTTGGAAAGTCGGAAGTAACACTTGGGCAATGAAGATGGTGGGCTTAGTTGAAGGATAAGCAGACGACAGTTCAGGATAACTATAACAGAGGCTTGACTGATGCTAAATTTGGTTATTTTGGGCGTTAAGGTTGTTTGAATACCTGACCTGCTAATCATTTCAAACATGGTTGATCTCTACTTTGGTTGTGTCAGCAGTACTGCTGTCGTTTTCTGCAGAAACATTGGCCCATTCTGCTTTCCCGTTTGGAGAAAGGGTTGCTCAGTTGCTAGACTTAAGTTCTTTGAAATTGAACTAAAACTGTTCCAGTCTCGCAGACACCCAAAACCATCCACCAACTCACTCAGGGTTCCAATTCGTTTAGGGTAGATAGGGATTATACTTGATCTCTTGTGATGTTCTGGGGAATTGAACTAACTTCCCTCCCCACATGAAGGGATTGGGTAAATTCTCACCATTCCAGAAAAGTTTTATTGCATGTTAGTGGTCTGTAACAATTCCTGAAAATATTTTTTTATACTAGTCTCCTTTATGGCTCACAGGCTCAGCTTACCAAGCTCACCGAAGATGCTATTTTTCTTGACATTGTTTGTTTTGAGGTTGCTTACCATTGCGACATACACCATGTGGTTACTGAAGATGCTATTAGTACTATGGGTTGTCCATATTCATATACTGCAGTATCTGAGCATGCTTTCATATCCATGATGTTTCCACTCTGAAGTCTGATGCTTCCACCTTTTAACAGCAACAATTATATGTATATTTGCAGCTTCTGCATTATGATGTCAGATATGTTCCTTGTTTTGTGCTCCTGGACAAGAATGGTAGAGCCCTAGCGAAAACCGGAGTTCCAACTAGCAGGCAGCATGTTATCGCTGGCCTTCATCATCTTCTTAACATGAAGCAACCATCTGGGCAGTACGGAAAGAAGAGTTGATCTTGATGACAATTTCTTGCGCATGATCTGTAATCATGGATCGTACCGTTCCTAAATACTCCCTCCGTCCGGAAATACTCGTCATTGAAATGAATGTATCTAGATGTATTTTAGTTGTAGATACATCCATTTTCATCATTTTGATGACGAGTATTTCCGGACGGAGGGAGTATAAGTCTTTCTCATTTCCGGACGGAGGGAGTATAAGTCTTTTTAGAGATTTCACTATGGACTACATACGGATGTATGTAGACGTAGTTTAGAGTGTAAATTCACTCATTTTGCTTCGTATGTAGTCTCTTATTGGAATCCCTAAAAAGACCTATATTTAGGAACAGAGGGAGTATCAGATAACACATTTTGTTTGTTAACCAAGCATAGACAATGTTGGAAAATATATTTTTAGCCAACTCATATATGGTCAGAATTCTAGAAGTTGATGTGGTGTTATTAGAATGTGGGAGATTGTGCTGCTTTTGTGACCTTTTTCCTGATGAATAGCGGTGTATTTGAATATACACGCTGGAATATTCTTCTGAAATAATTCATCACGATTTGTGATTCGCTGTGCAGGGCAGGTGAGACTGCTCGTGGGTGTCCCACCTCTGCCAACTTCGTCCCAATACAACTTGGCGGGCGTGAGCGGGAAGCCCGCCAAAGCTTACCTGTAGCCCACTTAGCTCGGCCCAGCACTGTAGCCGGCCGGCCCAGCCCACCAGCGCCCTCCCTGTCGTCTTCCTCCTCGGGACAGTAGGACAGGGGCGTGTGCCCGCGGCACGCACGCGCAGCGCCACCTCCTCCCTGCGTGGCTGCCCCCTTCTCCCTCTGGACGCCCTAGACGTCGACACGCACCCCCGACCCTTCTCACTCTCCCCCGTGGCCCTCCTCTCCTTTGCTCCCTCTCTCTCACCCGGACCGAACGTGCCCGTCGCCGCCGTCCACAGCCATCGCCTTCCCATCGCACTCTCTTCATGTCTAGGAGCTTCTCCGTCGCCTTCTTCATTGTCTACCATAGTTAAAAAAGGCACGCCTAAGCGAGCGCTTAAGCGCGCCTAGGCTCTAGGCGTTGGCAAAACGCATTGCGCATAACTGCGCTTAATCTGTGCATAACTGCGCATAAGCATGCACTTTGGTCAGTAAAGCGTAAGGCGGTGGCAAAACGCACAATTAACGCCTAACGCTTTCTGAACTATGTTGTCTACAGCAAGCCGCTCGACGCCGGGAGCCCCGCAAGGACGCCATCGACCCCTTCTTCAACCTACGGCACCTGAGATCGCCGGCGACCCCACGCTCCCCTCGCCGCCTCCCCTAGCTCGCTGACCACCTCTACGTGATCGCTGTGAGCTCCTGTGTCGTAACCCTCTCTTCCCCCTCGCGTTCGCGAGCTCCAGGATGCATCTTCGCCATGGCCGTGAGCTCGGCTCCGCCGCGCACGCCGCCGCCGTCGTTCTAGCCACTGCCACTCGCGTTCGAGCCTATCAACGCACTCAACATGCTCCCAGGAGCCGAGCGCACCCATCCGCTAAACCTCCCGTGCACAATAACGCCGAACCCGAGCTTGCTGAACTCCGGCCGCCGCCACGAGCTCGTCTCCGACGAGTGCAGGCCACCCCGGCCACTGCCGCTCGCCCAGTTGGATGCGGCGCACCTTCAGCTACTCGTAGACGCAAACCACACGCAAAACCGAGCCCCGTAGCAGTTTTTCGGCGAGTTTCCGCCGCGGTTTGAGGTCGCCGCCGACCAAACTCCGGCGGGCTGGCGTGGTCGCTTGGTTAGGAGCTAATCACCACTAATCCCTCCCTAACAATCACTGACGGGTGGGCCCCGCAACGGGTCAAACCCCAGTCAACACAGGATTAACTCCCAGTTAACAGTGAGCCAATGACATGTCGGTCCCACGCGTCAGGTTTGACTCCAGTCAGCGCTGTTGACTTGCTGACGCAAGCATGATGCAGTGCTGACGCAATTAATCTTTTCTGGTTTTAAAATAAATCAGGAAATTCCAAAAAATGTTTAAAACTTCAAAAATTCATATAAATTCAACCGTAACTCCAAATGAAATAATTTATATATGAAAAATGATCAGAAAAATCCAATCTATCCATCTGTACCACTTTCATGCATTTTAGAACAACTTATGACCACTGTTTAGGACAAATCATATGAATGACATTTAAACCCTCACATATGGAGTTTGAATTTGAACCTAGGGTTCAAACCAACTCCATTTAACCTGTTGCTAGTTGCATTAGCTCAAATCACAACATATTGCCATGTCATGATCATGCATCATATTGAGCATTGCATTGATTGTGTTCTTCCTTGTTTGCCGGTATTTGTCCCCTCTACGACATCCCGACGATGTGTTTCGATGACACCGATGAAGTGATATGCTATCTTCAGAAGTGCCAGGCAGGCAAAACCCCCTTGTTCATTCCGATACAATCCCACTCTCTCGCTCCTACTCTCTTTACTGCATTAGGACAACAACGATTCACATGTTACATGCTGCGGTAGATGAACCCCCTTTTCCTCTGCATGACCTGTCATTGCCACAGTAAATAGATGAAACCTACTAGCATGAGTAGGAGTTGATTGAGCCATGATGTGCCTACTCATTCATGCTTGTTGTTATGCCTGCTACTGCTTAGAGTTGAGTCAGGTCTGATTCATCGGGGATGAATTGGAAAGTTGTGAACATGTCCTACTGTTGAGAGCTAAGTGTGTCAACACGATTTTGTAAAGGTAGCGGTGAGAGGCCATGTAGGAGTACATGGTAGGTTGTCTCATTGAAACCGTCCTCAGGAATTGAGTTCTGTGTTTCTGATCCATAAACAGTTACGACCACGCATTGGAATGCTTAAGTGCCCCTCTCGACTTATTAACCCCCTGTCCTCTATCCAGGAGTTGCAAGTAGTTTCTGGTGTTTGTAGTATGCTAGAGGCCGTGCGTAGCGCTGACCTGAGGGGTGGGCTGTGATGCGGTAGGCACGTGGCACGGTGTATCGGGACGCCGTTTGGTGCCTCGGGAACCCTGCTCACATCTTTCGGGACCGTATGTGGAAATCTCGGCCGGACTCCCTGCGGATGGAACCTGAATAGGCGATAAATCCGGACTAAAGACTTGTGTGGTTAGTCAGGTCGTGGCCGACACCCTCGTCAGGATTCCGCTTGAAGGTTGCCGAGATACATGACGTGTACATGGCGGTAAGTGGCGAGAGCGTGTGTTAAGAAGTACACCCCTGCAGGGTTACTATCATCTATTCGAATAGCCGCGTCCACGGTAAAGGACCTCTGGTTTGCCTATACAGTTCATAGGCAAGTGAAAGTGGATACTCTAAAATGCACAAGATAAGCATGAATGCTATGGATGGCGTTCTCATAGGGAGACGGGAGAGGATCCATAGTGGTGTATCGATATGGTGAATATGTGGACTCGTGTGCGCCACCTCAAAAAAGTTGCTTGCAGTCGTAGTTCAGGTTAGCCACTGAGTCAAAGCTGGCTTGCTGCAGTTAAACTCCACTACCCCCTTTGTTGATACTGATGCATGTGTAGATAGTTCTGATGTAAGTCTTGCTGGTGAAAGGATCGAGAAGAGGTGTCTAGAGGGGGGTGAATAGACACTAAGCAAGAAAAGTTGCAGTTTTTAATTTCTTTAAGTTGAAGTGGAGTTTTGGCACAAGTTTAACAATCACAATACATATCAAGCGAGCATGCAAAGAGTATATGAGCAGCGGAAAGTAAAGCATGCAAATTGCAAGAATGTAAAGGGATGGGATTGGAGTGTGCAAACGCAATTTGGAGACACGGAGATTTTTGAGCCGTGGTTCCGATAGATGGTGCTATCATACATCCACGTTGATGGAGACTTCAACCCACGAAGGGTAACGGTTGCGTGAGTCCACGGAGGGCTTCACCCACGAAGGGTCCACGAAGAAGCAACCTTGTTGATCCCACCATGGCCGTCGCCCACGAAGGACTTGCCTCACTAGGGTAGATCTTCACGAAGTAGGCGATCTCCTTGCATTTACAAACTCCTTGGTTCAACTCCACAATCTTGATGGAGGCTCCCAAGTGACACCTAGCCAATCTAGGAGACACCACTCTCCAAGAAGTAACAAATGGTGTGTTGATAATGAACTCCTTGCTCTTGTGCTTCAAATGATAGTCTCCCCAACACTCAACTTTCTCTCACAGGATTTGGTTTTGATGGAAAGAAGATTTGAGTGGAAAGCAACTTGGGGAAGGCTAGAGATCAAGATTTATGTGGTAGGAATGGAAGATCTTGACCTCAACACAAGTGTAGGTGGTTCTCTCTCAGAAAATGAATGCTGGAAGTGTAGGCACGTTCTGATGGCTCTCTCCATGAATGAAGAGTGGGTGGAGGGGGTATATATAGCCTCCACACAAAATCTAACCGTTACACACAACTTACCAAAGTCGGTGGGACCGAATCGTGAAACTCGGTCAGACCGATTTAGGAAATAATGTGACCGTTAGGATTTTCGGTGGGACCGACATGTCATCTCGGTGGGACCGATATGGTTAGGGTTAGGGCATAACGTAATCTCGGTGAGACCGATTACACAAACTCGGTGAGACCGATTTTGATAATAGACACACAGAGGTTGGTCAGGCAAACTCGGTGGGACCGATTCGCTCATCTTGGTTAGACCGAAACGTTATGAAGGGGAACAAAGAGTTTGCATCGTAATCTCGGTAGGACCGATTACACAAACTCGGTTAGACCGATTTTGGTAATGGCACACACAGAGAGATTACAATCCCATCTTGGTGAGACCGAGATCCCTATCGGTGAGACTGAAGAGACTAGGGTTTGTGGTTGTGGCTATGACATCTGAACTCGGTGGCGTCGGATAGAAAGATTCGGTAGGGCCGAGGTTGACTTTTGGTTTGGGTCATATGTGGATGTGAGAAAGTAGTTGAGGGCTTTGGAGCATATCACTAAGCACTTTGAGCAAGTAAGGCATTAAGCAACACCTCATACCCTCTTAATAGTATTGGCTTTCCTATGGACTCAATGTGATCTTGGATCACTAAAAGTATAATGTAGAGTCTTGTGCTTTGAGCTTGAGCCAATCCTTTGTCCTCAACATCTTGAAGGGGTTCCACATCCTCTAGTCCATGCAACTCCATTGTTGAACTTATCTGAAACATACTAGGTAAAAGCATTAGTCCAACAAGAGATATGTTGACATTAATTACCAAAATCATCCAGGGAGCACTTGTGCTTTCAATCTCCCCCCTTTTGGTAATTGATGACAACATACATCAAAGCTTTAGATAAAGATATAGAGAATAACAAGTAAAGCTTTGGAAAGACATGTAACATGCATAGGTTCCCCCTACATGTATGCAATCATGTGATTATGGAATATAGGAGCATGTGAATGCATAAGCACGACAAAGTAAGCAATGTGTCACATGTATCTTGGCTATATGCATCAGAGCAAATGATGTGAATATGGGAAATGTACCTTCATGCTCATGAGTCCTTCTTGCAAACAGTATGTACATCAGCAAGAAATCCTCATACACATGACTGTGATGCATATACTTACCTTGTGGTCTTGAGTTGGCTTAGGAAAGAATGAACCTGTGTAAACAAGGTTAGATAACACAGATACACCTACTAGTCAGAGCAAACAAAAGAAACCACAAGAGTACCAAGACTGGGATGGCATGTAGAGAATGAGTACTAAGTACCACATTGGATATAGACATGTCCCCAAAGGTAAAGATGTGCAATGAATTCAAGGATTTCCTTCCCCTAGATGTCTTGCTCCCCCTGAATCTAGCATGGGATATTGGGAGAAGATAGGGAACAGAAAATCAGAGCAAAGAAAAGAAACAGAGCTAATACAATCAATCAAATATGAACATGTCTTTCCCTTCTTAAAGACATGTGACTTCTCTCCTCTTGAACACCAAGCATCTGGGGTCTCTTTCTCTGAGTGAGTATTCTCCCCCCTATAGAAATGATTAAGCTTTGATGTGATCTCTCTCTCCCCCTTTGACATCAATTTCCAAGAAGGATTCTTATGGATTTTTGTTGTAAATGGGTTTGGTCCTTGAGTCACAGAACAAAGCAGCAAGTCAAATGTGATGCTGGTAGAGGACAAAAATCATTGAGTGGAGCTGGATCAAAAAGAAAGCAGGAACAAGTGGCAAGTTGTCTTTCCTGCACTGAAATCGATGACACCGAGTTGTGTGCTTCGGTTGCACCAAAATACTTCGGTCAGACTGAAGGAAACGGACCGGTGAGACCGAGTTCATCGCAGAGAAAACACTTGTCACCTTAGCTCACTGGACAGGTAAGATCTCTCAAGGATTTGCAAGGAATTAACTGAAAGATTTGTAATGAATTGGATGCAGGGAATGCAGAACAGAAAAGAAATCTAGATGAAGTTTTTTTAAAAGGGGAAACAAATATGCATGAGACAAATGCAAGAGCACAGAAAAGAACACAAAAAAAAACTTCGTCTAGTGTTGGTCGGCGACAAAGTCACCTATGTTAGAGTATATTGACTTAGGAGTCAAGTGAGATCACTTGATCATAGGTCATACTCATCGTTTAAGCTCAAAATGGGGTTACCATTTTTCGTTTAAGCATTCTGATTTATTCGCATCTTGTTGAGTTGCTTTGACTCATGACTTGGAGTAAAGCTTCTCTAAGATGGAATAACATACCTTGGGTGGTGGTGTTGATTGTGATCATGTAGTTGAACTTATGTGGGTTGCTCAAGGTTGATATAGCTCATCAAGAGTTGGGAGCACCACTTGGAATTTGAGTTCATCTACCTACATTGGTTAGTTTTTGCAAGGAAGAGCACTTGTGTATCCAAAATGACAATCATGAAACTCAATATAGAATTTGTCGAAGGATATGTTTGAATGGTTTCGTGCTTCCTCGTCTTCAACCACCATTGTGTAGAGAGTTGGTGATGTAGAGATTGCTCAAGATGTGAGTGAGTTGCAATCTCATAGATTTAGATTCATCCAAGTACCTACAAGGGTTAGATAACATGCAAGGTGCAAATATATCCAAGACATAAGATTGTCATCACAAGAGAAACATCAAGGATTAGTCATAGGCTCATGTCTTGCATGTATCCAAATGGAGTTCCTACTCCAAGTTTGAAGCATCAATGATGTTCAATTCACCTCTCAACCTACAAAACACTTTCTCATCAAGTGGTTTAGTGAATATATCCGCCAATTGCTTGTCAGTACGAACCTGCTTAAGATTAATGTCACCCTTAACAACGTGATCTCGAATGAAATGATGATGAACTTCAATATGCTTAGGTCGAGAGTGTTGCACAGGATTGTGAGCAATCTTGATAGCACTTTCATTGTCACAAAGCAATGGAATATGTTTCACATATATCCCATAATCTCTGAGAGTTTGGGTCATCCAAAGTAATTGAGCACAACATGAACCAGCGGCAATGTATTCCGCTTTGGCAGTGGATAAGGCTCCGAGTTTTGTTTCTTGGAGGACCAAGACACAAGAGATCTACCAAGAAATTGACAAGTACCCGAAGTGGACTTTCTATCAACCTTGTCACCGGCATAGTCCGAGTCGGAGTAGCCAACAAGATTAAAAGAGGCCCTCTTAGGATACCAAATGCCAAAGTTTGGTGTATGGATTAAGTATCTCACTATCCTTTTCACAGCCTTAAGATGACATTCTTTAGGGGCGGCTTGATATCGTGCACACATGCGCACACTTAGCATAATATCGGGACGTGAGGCACATAGATATAACAATGAACCAATCATGGAGCGGTAAACCTTTTGATCAACCGGTTCACCATCTTTGGTGAAATCAAGATGTCCACTAGTAGGCATGGGTGTAGTCATACCTTTGCATTCTTGCATATTGAACTTCTTGAATAAGTCCTTGGTGTACTTCGTTTGAGAGACAAAGGTGCCTTCCTTAGTTTGCTTGATTTGCAAACTGAGAAAGAACTTGAGTTCACTCATCATAGACATCTCAAACTTCTCCGACATTAGCTTTCCAAACTTTTCACTAAAGTGAGGGTTAGTCGAACCAAATATAATATCATCAACATAGATTTGGCAAACAAATAGTTCTCCATTAAGACGTTTAGTAAAAAGAGTAGAATCAAAATTTCCAATTTCAAAGCCTTTTTCAATAAGAAACTTGGTCAAGCATTTATACCATGCTCTAGGAGCTTGTTTAAGACCATAAAGAGCTTTGTGAAGTTTGTAAACATGATTAGGTTTCTTAGGATTAACAAAACCGGGAGGTTGCTTAACATGAACTTCCTTCTCTATTTCACCATTTAGAAAAGCACTTTTAATATCCATTTGGTACAAGGTGATATCCTGGTGATTAGCATAGGCAAGTAAGATGCGAATGGACTCAAGTCTAGCAACGGGAGCATATGTCTCACCATAGTCCATACCTTCGACTTGAGTGTAGCCTTGGGCGACGAGACGTGCTTTGTTGCGAACTACTTGTCCATCTTCATCTTGCTTGTTGCGAAACACCCATTTGGTACCAATGATGTTGTGGTTGTTGTCGGGCTTCTCAACCAATGTCCACACTTGGTTTCTCTCAAAGTTGTATAGCTCTTCATGCATGGCGTTTTTCCAATCCGGATCTTCCAAAGCTTCTTCAACCTTCATAGGTTCAATCCTAGAAATGAATGAATAAGGTTCACAAAACTTAGCTAAATGAGTTTTAGAGCGAGTGATTCTCCCGGTTTGGATATCATTATAGATTTGCTCGACGGGATGGTCTTTAGCAACTCTTGCTCGAACTCGTGAAAGCTTTTTCTTGGATCTAGGTGGAACATCTTCTTCATCTTGTTCTTCTTCTTGGCCTTCTTTGTTGTTGACGTTGTCGTTCTCTTATCGTGGTGGAGAAGGAGGTTGTTGACGTTCATCTTGGTGTACTTCCTCGTTTTCTTTGTCTTGGTGTGTCCCACTTGTGGATGCTTCTGTATTAACTCTTGTTTCACCTTGTCGGGAGGTGGAAGCTTCCACTTTGGATGGACGAGGTACTCTCCTTCACCTCCGTTGGACGAATCTTGCCAATAGACAAGTCTTGGATTGCTTCCGAAGGGTCTTTGTGTCCTACATCAATTGGCAATTGCTCTACTTGTGAGCCGTTAGATTCATCAAACTTCACGTCTACCGTCTCTTCAACCTTTCGGGTGAAATTATTGTAGACACGGTAAGTGTGAGAGTTTGAGCCATAACCAAGTAGGAAACCTTCATGAGACTTAGAAGCAAATTTAGAACGACGATGCTTATCAAGAATGTAGCACTTTGAGCCGAATACTCGAAAGTATCCAACTTGGGGTTTGTTACTGGTGAGGAGCTTGTATGTCGTCTTGACGAGTAGCTTGTGAAGATACAAGCATTTGTTGCATGACAAGCTGTCTCAACCGCCTCCGCCCAGAAGTGCTTCAGCGTCTTGTATTCATCAAGCATCGTTCTCACCATTTCGATGAGCGTCCGGTTCTTCCTCTCAACAACTCCATTTTGTTGAGGTGTGTACGTGGCCGAGAACTCATGTGAAATCCCCTCTTCATCAAGAAAGGTGTCCACATTTGCGTTTTTGAACTCTGTTCCGTTGTCGCTACGAACCTTCTTGATCTTCACTTCAAATTGATTTTGGGCCTTCCTAGCGAAGTTTTTGAAGATCTTTTGGACCTGCGATTTATCATCGAGAAAGAACACCCACGTAAATCTTGAAAAATCATCAACTATAACTAGACCAAAAGAATTTCTACCGAGACTTTTGTAAGCGTTGGGACCAAAAAGATCCATGTGAAGTAGCTCGAGTGGCCTCCTTGTGGTCATGATGTTCTTCACGGGATGCCTTCCTCCAACCTATTTACCTGCTTAACAAGCACTGCAAAGTCTATCCTTATCAAATATGACATTGTTAACACCAAGGATATGATTTCCTTTAATAAGCTTGTCAAGGTTTCGCATGCCAATATGACCTAATCGTCTATGCCATAACCAGCCTTTAGAGGATTTAGCAAATAAGCAAGTTCTAGGTTGGGCCTTTTTAGTGAAATCAACAATGTAAAGATCACCTCTATGTATACCGGTAAAGATCATTTTATGATTGTCTCTTCGAAACACTTGGCAATCTACTTCAGTAAATAGGACATTGAAACCGAAATCAGCAAGTCTAGATACTGAAAGTAAATTGTACCCAAGAGATTCAACGAGCATGACATTTTGCATGGAGCTATCATGTGAGATGGCCACCTTACCGAGGCCAACCACCTTACCTTTTGAGTTATCACCAAAAGTGACATACTTTCGAGGGCCGTCGTTTTCAGCAAGCTCACAAAACATATCTTTATCTCCGGTCATGTGATTGGTACATCCACTATTAAGAACCCATTCCTTTCCTCCTGCCATGTATCCCAGAAGATTTGCCATAAGACTAAAGTGTCTCATTGCATCATCAAGATCAAGGTCACTATCATCATCCTCATCATAGTATCCATGTTCAACATCATCATGTGATGGATCAATTCCTAGAGGGGGTGATTCGTTAGAATGAGTTTGACAATGATCTTCTTTATGAATTTTAATAGCTTCGAAAATAATATCACTAATAATTCTAACATCTCCTTTGGCACGCATAAGATTTGTAAGCTCAAATAGACAATCACCAAACTTAGGATCATTGGAATTCATCTTACTCAAGGCAATAGACTTATGGAGAATTTCGTCTAGATTTTTCAAGGAATAATTTGGAAAACGTTCCTCAAGAAATTTCCATATGCTGTAGGCACACTTAAGAGTAGGCAAGCAAGCTATCAACTTTCTAGGCAAACCTCTAGTGATAAGATCAATAGTTCTAAGATTGCGAATCATGTCAATTGATTCATCAAGAGTAGGATGCCTAGGATCAACATGAGGTGCACAAGGGCTAATAATGTACTTGTTCAAATGATATTTGTTGAAAATCACAAGCATCTCATTTTTCCACTCATGAAAGTACTCTCCATCAAGTATAGGCACTCTATGTCTAAGACTCCCCAAGTAGATTCATCCATCTTCATCCAATGGTGTTTAAACCAAAGCAATGGAGACCAAAGCTCTGATACCAATTGAAAGGATCGAGAAGAGGTGTCTAGAGGGGGTGAATAGACACTAAGGAAGAAAAGTTGCAATTTTTAATTTCTTTAAATTGAAGTGGAGTTTTGGCACAAGTTTAACAATCACAACACATATCAAGCGAGCATGCAAAGAGTATATGAGCAGTGGAAAGTAAAGCATGCAAATTGCAAGAATGTAAAGGGATGGGATTGGAGTGTGCAAATGCCATTTGGAGACACGGAGATTTTTGAGCCGTGGTTCCGATAGGTGGTGCTATCGTACATCCACGTTGATGGAGACTTCAACCCACGAAGGGTAACGGTTGTGCGAGTCCACGGAGGGCTCCACCCACGAAGGGTCCACGAAGAAGCAACCTTGTCTATCCCACCATGGTCGTCGCCCACGAAGGACTTGCCTCACTAGGGTAGATCTTCACGAAGTAGGCGATCTCCTTACCCTTACAAACTCCTTGGTTCAACTCCACAATCTTGACGGAGGCTCCCAAGTGACACCTAGCCAATCTAGGAGATACCACTCTCCAAGAAGTAAGAAATGGTGTGTTGATAATGAACTCCTTGCTCTTGTGTTTCAAATGATAGTCTCCCCAACACTCAACTTTCTCTCACAGGATTTGGATTTGGTGGAAAGAAGATTTGAGTGGAAAGCAACTTGGGGAAAGCTAGAGATCAAGATTTATGTGGTAGGAATGGAAGATCTTAACCTCAACACAAGTGTAGGTGGTTCTCTCTCAGAAAATGAATGATGGAAGTGTAGGTACGTTCTGATGTCTCTCTCCACGAATGAAGAGTGGGTGGAGGGTATATATAGCCTCCACACAAAATCTAACCATTACACACAACTTACCAAACTCGGTGGGACCGAATCGTGAAACTCGGTCGGACCGATTTAGGAAATAATGTGACCATTAGGATTTTCGGTGGGACTGACATGTCATCTCGGTGGGACCGATATGGTTAGGGTTAGGGCATAACGTAATCTCAGTGAGATTGATTACACAAACTCGGTGAGACCGATTTTGGTAATAGACACACAGAGGGTTGGTCTGGCAAACTCGGTGGGACCGATTCGCTCATCTCGGTTAGACCGAAATGTTACGAAGGGGAATAGAGAGTTTGCATTGTAATCTCGGTAGGACTGATTACACAAACTCGGTTAGACCAATTTTGGTAATGGACACACAGAGATATTACAATCCCATCTCAGTGAGACCGAGATCCCTATCGGTGAGACCGAAGAGACTAGGGTTTGTGGCTGTGGCTATGACATCTGAACTCGGTGGCGCCAGATAGAAAGATTCGGTAGGGCCGAGGTTGACTTTTGGTTTGGGTCATATGTGGATGTGAGAAAGTAGTTGAGGGCTTTGGAGCATATCACTAAGCACTTTGAGAAAGCAAGCCATTAAGCAACACCTCATCCCCTCTTAATAGTATTGGCTTTCCTATGGACTCAATGTGATCTTGGATCACTAAAAGTAAAATGTAGAGTCTTGTGCTTTGAGCTTGAGCCAATCCTTTGTCCTCAGCATCTTGAAGGGGTTCCACATCCTCTAGTCCATGCCACTCCATTGTTGAACTTATCTGAAACATACTAGGTAAAAGCATTAGTCCAACAAGAGATATGTTGACATTAATTACCAAAGGCACCCAGGGAGCACTTGTGCTTTCAGATGGGTACACTTGTACTCACATTTTCCTATTTTATGTTTTTGCAGAGAGACTTCAGTCTCGCTACTAGTTCCGCATGCACTTCGACGTTTAGCTTGTTACCTCAGCTACAACCTTATGCCTCGGCAGGATCTTGTAATTATTTAGGCTTCTCAACCCTTTTCGTTTGTAGTTATCTATACTCAGACATGTTAAGTTTCCGCTTGTGCTTTTGGATTGTATGCTCTGAATGTTGAGTCGGCGGACCCATGTTTGTAATATCTCGCTCCTCAAAGCCTAATGAATAAATACTTTGAGTTGTAGAGTTGTGTTGTGATGCCATGTTGTATTTGCACATATCAAGCATATTATGTGTATGATTTGAAATGCTTGGTATGTGTGGGATCCGACAACTTAGTTGTTTATTCTTGGTAGCCTCTCTTACCGAGAAATGTCTCCTAGTGCTTCCACTGAGCCATGGTAGCTTGCTACTGCTCCAGAACACTTAGGCTGGCCGGCATGTGTCCTTGTTCGTTCCTGTGTCTGTCCCTTTGGGGAAATGTCACGCATTGTTCCTTTAAGTCCTTGTAGCTTGCTACGATTTGGGTTCATACGTTGTTGATCGACATGTTCATTGCTGGGTCATGTATGCCTGTACCTGTAAGTTAGCGCCACCTTGGGTTTACGACTAGTCATGTCGGCCCGGGTTCTTTGTCATATGGATGCTAGCGGCACTATCATATACGTGAGCCAAAAGGTGCAAACGGTCCCGGGCCAGGTAAGGTGGCACCCGTGGGAATACCGTGCGTGAGGCCGCAAAGCGATATGATGTGTTACATGCAAAATCGGCGTGACTTAGGATCGGGGTCCTGACAGCTTAAATAATTCCTCAAAAATGTTCCAAAATTTTGGTTTGGTATATAACCCTTGCCAAAATTCTCAAAACTATTTTTAGGACATGTTGGAATCACTGAATGCAATTTAAAGGGTTCTTGCCCTTCTTTTATTTAAATGTTTTGAGGCTTTCAACTTTCCTTAGTTCAGCTTTCAGAAATTAGACATGATGCATGGATGCAAAGCCACCAATTACAAGCATTATTCTAGGGTTGTCACAACTTCTCACCATGTTCCTGACCCGGCCGCTGCATGAAGGAGGCCCAATTCTCACCCTGTGTCCCGCCGTCCTGGCCTGACAAGCAGCGGTGGCCATCCGCATTCTTTGCAGCCGCTCGTCTGCCTCCTAGATCCGGCCGACGCTGCCTGTCCAACGCGGTCAGACCAAGAAGACCGACCATGGGGCATTTGAACTCCCAGATCCAGTCGACGCTGCGTGTCGAGCACGACCAGACCAAGAAGACCGACCATGGGGCATTTGAAGAGGACGAACTTTGTAACAACCGAGACTGCAACGGAGGTCGATCTCTCAGTGAATGTGACACCCGCATCGGCAGGGTCTACGAGCTGGCCGCGACCAATGTCTTCTGTGGGTGCGTTGGGTGTGGCGGACGACTGCATGCATGTCCCTGGGCGCCATGGGCTGCCATGCATAGTGAGGTCCCGAGAAATGTCAAGCAATGTAAGAAGAATTCTTCTTTCAAAGATCATCATTGATACCCCCTCCGTCCGAAAATACTTGTCATCAAAATGGATAAAAGGAGATGTACCTAGACGTATTTTAGTTCTAGATACGTCCCTTTTAATCCATTTTGATGACAAGTATTTTCGAACGGAAGGAGTAGATTTTAGGAACTCATGCTCTTGCTATAAATTTAGCTTCTCGAAGCGTAGCTTCTCATGAGTCCTTAAGATCTCTCTATGATCCTCTTGAGTTGTTTCATGAGCTAACTTCAGACTGTTTAATTCTTTAGTCAAATGCTCAATCTCCTTCTTATCACTGTTATTCATTTCATCATGATTAGCATGATTACTAGCAAGTTCATTACAATTTTTATCACTAGTTTTGTCCACAAGTAAATCATCATCACCTAGGAAATCATCTTCATCATTATTCAAATCAATATACTCGGGATGTGATACCTTGGGGCCTTTAAAAAAGCATCTTCCAATTCCTTCATTTGATGACTCAAATACGTTGTGGGAGTTGAAT
>NC_041387.1:282038293-282085330 GCF_002162155.2 Triticum dicoccoides | reverse complement strand
GGGAGGGGGTGATTAGACTACTTGACCAAATAAAAATCTAACCTTTTTCCAAATTTTAGTTGTGGGTAGATTTTAGCAATTAGCACAAGTCAAGAAATCAACAAACACATGCAAATCTAAGAGTGTAGCATCGGAGAGTGGAATATTGCATATGAAGATAAAGGGAAGGGTTTGGAGAGTGCAAACGCAATGAAGACATGGAGATTTTTGGTGTGGTTCCATAGGTGGTGCTATCGTACGTCCATGTTGATGGAGACTTCAATCCACGAAGGATAACGATTGCACGAGTCCACTGAGGGCTCCACCCATGAAGGGTCCACAAAGAAGCAACCTTGTCTATCCCACCATGGCCATCGCCCACGAAGGACTTGCCTCACTCGGGTAGATCTTCATGATGTAGGCGATCTCCTTGCCCTTACAAACTTCTTGGTTCAACTCCACAACTTGACAAAGGCTCCCAAGCAACACCTAACCAATCTAGGAGACACCACTCTCCAAGAGGTAATAGATGGTGTGTTAATGATGAACTCCTTGCTCTTGTGCTTCATATGATAGTCTCACCAACACTCAACTCTGTCTCATAGATTTGATAGGGTGGAAAGATGATTTGAGCGGAAAGAAACTTGGGGAAGGCTAGAAATCAAGAATCTTGTGGTAGGATTGGAATATCTTGATCTCAACACATGAGTATGTGGTTCTCTCTCAGAAAATGTATGCTGGAAGTGTAGGAACGTTCTGATGTCTCTCTCACAAATGGAGAAGGGGGTGGAGGGGTATATATAGCCTCCATACAAGATCCAACCTTTACACACATTTGACCGAACTCGATCAGACCGAATAGACGAAATCGGTGAGACCGATTTAGTTCAAAATGTGAATGTTAGGAATCTCAGTGGGACCGATGTGCTAGGGCCTAGGGCAAAGATCATCTCGGTGGCACCGATTGCATCAACTTGGTGAGGCCTAAGTGAAGCAATAGGGAAACAAAGAGAATGTCAAGCCAACTCAGTGAGAGCGATTGCATAACTCAGTGAGACCGAAATAAACGCAACAAGTCACAGAGTGTTGGCAAGGCCATCACGGAGAGACCGAGACCCGTATCCGTGAGACCGAATTGCTAGGGTTTCTAGCAGTGGCTATGTCATATGAACTCGATGGCGCCGGGTAGAAAGAATCGGTGGGGCCGAGTTGGAGTTTATGATTTTGAAATATTTGGATGGAGAAAGTGGTTGAGGGTATTTGGAGCAATATCACTAAGCATTTCAGCAAGCAAGCCATTAAGCAACACTCATCCCCTTTTAATAGTATTGGCTTTCCTATGGACTCAATGTGATCTTGGATCACTATAATAGAAATGAAGAGTCTTGAGCTTTTGCCAATATGTGTCCTTAGCATTTTGAGGGGGTCCACATTTCTAGTCCATGCCATGCCATTCATGAACTTCCTAAAATATTCATTTTGAGACGATATTAGTTCAGTGAGCTATATGTTGTTATGAATTACCAAAACCACCCGAGGATTAGTTGCATTTTTAATATCCCCCTTTTTGGAAATTGATGACAACATATACATCAAAGCTTCGACATGATAAAATTAATGAAATACATCTTTGTTTTGAGAAGTATGTGATAAGCAAGAGCTCTACCTAAATTTGTGCATTCTTTAAAACTTGTGTTTGAATGCAAATTCACAATTGATTAGGATTATGGGTCACTCTTCCGTGTCACATACATCTTGGTGGAGCGCACAAAATGATAAGAGTAGAATAACATGCACTCATCACCAAAAGGTCAAAGTGATTGAGCATACACAAACATTCATAGAGATAAACATGCAAGCACACATTAAGCATAGTATGATCAAACACATGATCATACAAGGTATCTCACGAGCATAACACACATGTAGCATCAAGTAGTAACAATCCACCAAAGTAGCAAGGCAAATGGAAAACCAACAAAAGCAAAAGGCTCTCCCTCTCGAATAGCTATACACTTTCTACCCCTTTGGCAACAAGTTACCAAAAAGTTTGAAAACGTATAGTTCTATACGTCACTCTAGGCATGATCTCCGGGAGCTCCTGAAGGGGTCTTCTGGCTTGTAGCTCTGGTGTGCGTAGATGGAATTGAGAGGAGTCCATCTGCAAATGCTTCAGCTGATGTCTGTGGAGCTAGAGGAGTTGAGACTAGAGGGGCAACTGTGGCTGTGGTCACATGAGCAAAATGAGCAGGTCTCAAGTATGCAACTGGCTTAGCAGAAGACCTCTGTGCCATTGTCACTATCTGGAATCTATATGTAGTGGGTCTTTCATCATTGTCCTCAGCATCATCTCTCAACTTCTCAACAATAGTCTGAATCTCAGTGACCTTCACATCAAGGTTGTACATCTTATCTTCCACAATCCTCTCTAAGCTCTCCCAATTCTTAGTCAAGTTGGCCAAACTCTTCTCTATCCTTAGGGTAGCTTCTAGCAGATATGAAATGATCTTGCTTGGTCTTGAGATTCACAATAGAAGCATGTGGAGCACTTGCTGGCTTTGCTGTTTTAGTAGCCTTTACCTTCTCAATCTTCTCATGGGCCTCAACAGATGTAGGATGTGCAGCATCCATGACAACTCCATTATCCTCAAACTCTGGCGTAAGAGGTAGATGCTCTTTGTCAAGTAGATATGTTCCAGTTCCAACCTTGGAATTGATCAACATCTAAATATGTGGAGCATCTCCACAAGACCTCTTTTGGTCAGCAGTTGTCCTCTTGATAGTCTCTACTATCAGACTCATGACCGTGAACTTTTGGGGAACATCAAACAGGTGTATCAAGTTGATGGAATGGCCACATATCATTTTGTGATCTCCATACTTGGGAAACAAAGTATGCCTCTAGATGTAGTTGATAGTGCTCAATCCAGCAAGCAGATAGCAGATGGATCCAAACTTGTGAGTCTCTAGAGCTGAAGTTTTGGGGGCAGACTTGGGCTTGGGCTTGGAGGGAGCAGCACCAGTCTTGATGGCATCAGCCATCAATTTCTGAGTCTTTGCAGGGGGTGTAACAGGCTTTTCCTCCTCCTCATCTTCATCATCATCCCTCATCATGGATGGTCTTCCAATGACTCTAGCAATAGTCTTCTTAACTCTTTCCTTCATCTTCTTGTTTCCATCAGCAACTTCACCTTCTTCTCTTGGCTCAAGAGTGAACTCCATAGTCTCATGTGTTGTAGTGGATTTCCTGGCCTTGGATATGGGAGCTCTCTTGGCAAGAGTTTCTTTTGTAGACCAGGCTTGGTTGTAGCAGCTGCAACATATTCTTTCTTGACCACTTTCTTCTTGGAAGTTACTTCTTCCTCAACAACAAAGTCTTCATCCTCACTCTTAGAATTCCACTTCTTCCTCTATCTGGCAGCAGCTTTAGGCAAGTTGCTAGGGGTGCTTCTACTGCCCTCATCATAGCTATTGCTGGGACTAGTTCCCTGACCGAGGTTGACTTGTTCCTCTGATCTGTTCTAACTGTCACTAGCCTCAGACATCTTTAGCAGATTGACCCTGTGAATAGATGGATATGGGTAGAGTGGATGAGCATCACAAGAGCAGCTTGTTTTTGCAAAAATTGAGACAAAATCTTAACTTTAGTTTTCTGCATAAAGCATTTCGGAGCTACCAATATGATAATCTTGGTGACACCGAAGCACTTAACAAAGTCTAAACATGCAATATCGGTCAGACTGAGTGGCAGTTCGATGACTCCGAGATGCTAGGGTTTCACTGGGAAATTGCTTTCGGTCTCATCGATCAGTACACTTCGGTCAGACTGAGTTGTACTTAGTGCAATGGCCAAGGCCAACTGGTGGGACCGAAAACTTCATTTCAGTCAGTCCGGGATGAGCTCGGCGGAAACATAACCCTAAGATTTTGCATCAAATCTTGTCTAAAGGAACTTTTGTGTGGATAGGAAGCTTTCAATCGTGGAAAGAATATAGCCAAAACTTTGTGCATTGAATTGGGTAAAGGAATTTGCATAAAGGGTTCAAACCATACCCTAACTCAGTGATGGCTCGCTACAACGGCAATAGTGGAGGGGGTTCCCATGCGACGGAGACCTGCGAAAATGGCGCATAGGTGGAGACGACGACGACTAAGAGACCAAGGGGCGCAGCAATGAGGGGCGCACGCTCGAGTGTTTGAAGGAATTTCCAAACGACGGGCCGCGCTATATATACCCATACGCTATCGGTGGCGCCGAGTGGAACGTCTCCGTGGCACCGAGATGCAAAACTGCTTGCAGTTGCTGCAACTTGGTGAGACCAAATCGTTCTAATCGGTGGCACTAAGGTGAAAACCAGATCTATATAGTGGTTTCGGTTGGACTGAATATGACTGTGTTGGTCTGACGAAGTTCACAATAAGGTTTTGGAAGTCAGCCCTTGACGGATCAGTGACTTCGAGTGCTCCTCACCCGGATGGTCAGAAAAAGACTTGTTCAAATTTTGTGATGTAGCATGAATAGAATTTGAGAAGAGAAAAAGCATAGATAGCTAGAGAGGGTTCTTAGGCGTTCTTGTCCATACATTTGGCCAATAAAAACCAAACAATCAAAACTACAAATGGATGTTCTCGAATGGAGAAATTATGCAACTAACATGCTCACACAATAAGATAGCAAATGAAACATGTGTCAAAGCATGCACAAACAATTCTAGCATCTATCAAGGAATTGGCGATGACTAGGTCATCTATATATGAGTATATTGGCCGAGGAGTCAAATGAGAACATTTGATCATAGGTCACACTCATTGTTTAAGCACAAGTGGGGTTACCACTTTTACATAAAGCATTGTTGTGCTCACACCATTAGAGTTGCTTTAGCTCCAGTTTTAGAGCAAAGCTCCCCTATATGTGATATCCCCCCTAAGAGGGATGAATTAACCTTGGGTTTTGTCGATGATGACTTCATGTAGATGTTGAAGATGTGGATGCTCAATGTTGATGTAGATCTTTTGGAGCAATCCATTGGAGTGTTGCACTTTCAATACCTACATGGGTTAGTCCCACAAGGAACATACAAGGATATCCATAGACATAGAGTGAAACACACATATAATGATGTCCATGAGAGCATTAGATTACCTTGTCCCTTGTCTTACCAACAAGAGGGTCTGTGACTCTATGAACTAGTGCAAGATATGAAAGTTGATTGCAAGTCCTTGCCAAAAAGAATATGAGTGAAGTATGTCGGCGGAGTGTCGTGGGAAACCAGGACCATCTATGGGGCCATCAGCCCCTTGTGGTTCGGCAGGGGGGATGAGCATATTGCACCAAAGAGCAGAGAACGTAGCACAAGATGACAGAAATCACACGAGAAGTTTTATCCAGGTTCGGGCCAACGCGAGGCGTAAAACCCTACTCTTGCTTTCGTGGATTGATGAGAGGCCCATGGTGGAGATGCAGCTCTCTATCCCGACAGGGTTGCCTCGGGGCAAGGGCCGCTATGCGCATATGAGTGTACAAGGGTCCGAATTCTTTCTATGGTTTCCATGGCCCCCCTTTTATAGATCAAGGGGTCAGCACAATGGCAAATCAGTCATTGTGTACTGATTAGATAGAAAACAGTGCTATCATACCTAACTCTGCAGACAAGGTAGAGCGCATTAAATGCTCCGCTTAGTCTCACATCATGGTGTGCCCAGCAAGCCTTGCTGGGCGGTTTGGCCACCTTCTTGTCCGTTTGTTCGACATGTCTCTAGACGGGTGTCATTTGGAGGTGATTTCCTTAGGAAGTGGCTACCTTCCCCCCGCATCTTTTTCTCTTAAGAGAAAAAAATGCGAAGGGGCATTTCTCATTCATCGTCCGCTTTGCTCTCCACCATCTTCTTTCGCAAGCCAAACAACTGCCCTTCTTCCTCGTCCGCATTCGCCACTGGTTCCTTTCCAGCTTACTCCTCCTCCCTTCCATAGGACAAAGAGATGGGGAAGAAGGCCGCCACCCCGAAAAGGAAGCGGGCGACTGACGCACAGGAGGCCTCCTCCGAAGGAAGCAAGAAGAGAGCAGCGGAGCTAGACAAGAAGCGATAGGGAGACGTGGTCTTCTTCCCGTCGAGTCTGGACGAGGATGTTTTGAAGGCAAGGTATGAATATCTGTGGGGGAGGGTGTCGATGTACAAAAGTAGGGGTTCTCCTTTTGACCCCTTTACTTGTGCACGGGTACTCAGAGCCTCCCACCACGGCCACGCATAGACACGGCAGGAAGGGGAAGCCGGAGGAAAGCCGAGGCCACAGGGAGAATGAAGCGACAACAAGGACCAAGACCACAAAGATCAGATGGGCGTAGCAGGTCCCCCCAGCAAGGACCCTTGCTGGGGCGGCCTCAGCAACCCCGGCAAGACCCTGGCCGGGGCAACTCGCCCGCTCCAACCAAAGTGAGCCACCCTTGACCCACCAACATTCGACAGACACGTTGGGGCAAGGCCCGGGAGGCACCTCTGTGGTGGCATGCAGATCTTTGTGAAGACGAGGAAGAGACAAGATCAAATGAGGATAAGAAGGCAACCATCCTCACCGAAGAAACCCACGAGACCCCTGGCAAGGTCCCTTGCCGGGGGAACCAGCGCGCCATGACAAGACCCTCGCTGGGCTACCCGGCAAGACCCTTGTCGGGCAACCTGACGAGGCCCTCGCCAAGCGCACCGCCAGGGCCACCGCCAGGCCCGTGCCAACCAAGTGTTCACCGCCGTTCGCATGCAGCTGCCAACTCAACCAGCTGGGCAGGCACCTGCGTGGCAGCAGCGATCCTTCATGGAGTCTCCAGCACCGCGCCACCTCTACTGCCTGCCTGCCTGCATTGCACCACATGCATCGCTAGCCAGGGCGCGTGTCGAAGCGAGGGGAGGCGGCGACGGACGGGATGGGCCTCGCCCGTGTCCCCGATAAAGTGGAGGGACACCTAAGCTTTGCATTTAATGCCCCTTGTCCTGTAATACGGCCGATAAGCTCGTGCTACTGTATCACTTTGCACCTCGTGTGTGCCACTGTGGCAGCCCCTTTCGCCTATAAAAGGAGGCCCATGGCACACAGAGAAGGGATTCGGATTTTTGAACCCGTGAGCACCCCGAGCTAGTTAGTGAGCTCAAAAACACTAATACATCCACCAAAGCAGGATCGTAGGGTTTTACGCATCTTTGCGGCCTGAACCTGGGTAATCCACCTTGTGTCACCTGTTAGTCCCGCTCTTCTCATGATCCCCGCGCCCCGGAACTGTAGAAGGGATTCTAGTGATCCCATAGGTTTCATTTCCCACCGACATCTTTGGCGCGCCAGGTAGGGGGCGGCACTATTGTGAGAATCTAGTCCAGCAGTTGGCCTAGTTGTTCTTCATCGCCATGGATCCTAAGAAGAAGGCGACCACGAAGATCGGTTCGTCCAGAACCGGGTTGGTACCGGCGCGGACAGGTAGCGGGCCGGTCGCGGAGAGGACCCGTGGCGCAGCCCGCAAACATCCATGTCACCCTGATGGTTCAGGCTCGGCGAGCGGCGTCGTTCGCGCGCCGGGCGACGAGCCACCTGTCGCAGGCTCCAGAGACGGAGTCGGGCCCCCCCGCAGGCGGCGCGGGGCCCTCCAGGGATGCCGCCGTCCCACCAGGCGGTGGCATGGCGGTCTCCAAGACACCAACACCGGCGCCCACGGCGCGCTCCTCTCAGGTTGTGCGCGACGAGCGGCGTCACCTTGCCGGTGACCCTGCACGCCGCCCTGGGAAGAGTCCCTTGCGTCCATCACATGAAGAAGAGGGCCAGCATGCGCGCCGAGGTGCTGATAGAGGTGGTGAATGGCCGTGGAGCCGCGACGCAGCTCCTTCTAACATGGTTAGGAGTCGAGGCGCATCGCGGTCCACCCAGCTGTCGCCGCCACCCACGCCGGCGGAAGCCCAGGCGGGCGCGCAGCTGCTCCTCGATTTTCCTCCCGCCACGGAGAGATCGACGAATGGAGGGCCACCGTCCGGAGCCTCATCGGCATCGCCAACAACGACGGGCCGCGGCCGGCGGAACCCGTTGGCCGTCGCTCCGCCGGGCTGCCACGTGCAAGCGGAGGCCACGCCGGATGCGACGCGGCCACGGTGTACTCCCCGCCTCCATCCCGACCGCCCCGGGCGTCGGCCCGTCGTGGCGACGCTCGTGATGATATCTCCATGGCATCGTCCGACCCACGGACCAACCGCGATCAGCGCCAAGTCCTTCGTGAGTGGGCTCATGAGGATGCTCGAACTACGATCGAGCGCCGATGTGATGCGCGCCACCAGTCGGATAGGCGAGCAGAGCCTGCTACGGACCACCCAGCGCCGGGAGGCTATGGTGGCCTACCTTACGAGGTGGGTTGTCCGGCCTTCACCCGTGAGCTGCGGCAGTTCCAGTGGCCCTCCCACCATACGTTCAAACCCGATGTTGGCGAGAAGTACAACGGCAAGACCCACCCGTCAGAGTTCCTCAGCATCTACACCATCGCGATGCAAGCTGCTGGGGCCCGCGATGATAAGGTGCTTGCCAACTACTTCCTGTTGGCACTCAAGCCTAATGTTATGTCATGGTTGATGCACTTGCCGGTGGACTCCATCTCTTCTTGGGCGGATCTGTGCCATGAGTTTGTTGGCGCCTTTACCGGAGGTCACCAAGCGCATGGCCAGGCGAGTGATTTGCACATCATCCCCCAGAAGGAAGGAGAAAACCTGCGCAAGTACATCCAAAGATTCAGCCGGGTGCAGTACAACATCCCTGATGTTCATCCCATCGCCGTGAACAGTGCGTTCCATCAGAACATGCACAATTGCAAGATGCGTGAAGAACTAGCGATGAACAAGGTTAAGGATGTGGCCGAGCTCTATGTTCTGGCCGATCGGTGCGCTCGTGCCGAGGAGGGAAGAAAGTACCCCGGCGAAGATGCCGGTGCGGAAACCGACTCCACTGGTGATACCGCTACCCCAGCAAAGAAGGGCCTACGCGGTAATAGGAAGCGCAAGGGCAAGGCCGTGCTTGGCGTTGAGGGATCCGACGACACTGGTGCCACCAAGAAGACCAAGGCAAGCGACCCCGGCAAGGAGGTTGCCGGGTGTGACGCTTGCCAGGCCTTGGCGACTGCTGACAAGCCAGGAGGCTCCGACAAGCAGTACTGCAAGATCCACCGCACCAAGGGCCACGATCTCCAAAACTGCCGGCAGGTAGAGCTGCTCACCAAGAAGCAGAAAGCCGAGTATGAGCGGCGGGACAAGGAGAAAGGCCCAGATGGTGCTGAAGGATCCGGCAAGAAATGTGGCAGCCAAGGAGGCCGCCGCGTCAAGGATAATCAGCAAGAGAGGCCCGCCCGGGGCCGTGACAAGAAGCAAGAAGACGATGGTCCTGACGAGGACGACGAGTCTGGCAACCACGAGTTTCAGAAAACCACAGAGGCCATGTGCGTCGATGGTGGCGCCTCGCTGCATACATCTCACCGCCAACTCAAGTAGTGGGCGCGTGAGGTCACAACGGTGGAACCATCGTTTGACGCACGGAAGCCGCTGAAATGGTCCGGCACGCCCATCATCTTTGACACCGAGAACCACCCTGACCGCACCACTGCGGTCGGGTGCTTGCCGTTGTTGGTTTCGCCAACAATCCGCAACCTCAGGGTGACAAAGATGTTGGTTAACTGCGGGGCCGGCCTGAACTTGATCTCGCCCGTCATGGTCAGAAGGCTGCAGATCCCTGATGAAGACCTCGAGGAGACGGGTACGTTCCAAGGGGTCAACCCGGGGAGGAGTCAGCCAAAGGGAAAGATCACGCTGCCCATGACATTCGAAGGCAAGCTGAACCATAGGACGGAGAGGATTGTTTTTGACGTAGCCGAGATCCCCTTGCCCTACAGCGGGATCCTCGGCCGCCCGACGCTAGCCAAGTTCATGGCGGCTTCCCACTATGCCTACAACATGCTGAAGATGCCCGGGCCGATGAACATCATCATCGTCCCCTCTGACAAGAAAGACGCGCTGATCTGCGCCGACCAACTCTACTGGGAAGCAGTTGCAGCAGCTACCGCTAAGGCACCTGCTCCCGCCGACGGAGCCACGGAGCAGAAGAAGATCGGCGAGACCCCTCGCACCCACTCCGGCAAGCGCACCTCTTCGGGGTGTTGCGCTTCCTTTGAGAACGTGCCAGAGAGCTCCGCCGGCAAAAGCAAGAAGTCCAGGGCTACACCGCCAGAGACCAAGAAGGTGCCCGTGAGGACAGTACGGGAGGATCTTAGACCATAAGCTCACCCTCGACGGCAAGTAGGAAAGTGAGCACGTCACCTTCTTGCGGGCGAATGTCGATGTGTTTGCATGGCAAGCCTCCACATCCCCGGTGTTCCCAGGGAGGTGATTGAGCACCACCTTGCTGTCTGTCCTCATGCGCGGCCCGTCAAGAAGAAAGTCAGGAAGCAAGCTCTGGAAAGGCAAGAGTTCATCACAGAGGAAATCAGAAAGCTAGAGGCGGTAGGCTTGGTGAGGGGAGTACTCCATCCGAAGTGGTTGGCCAATCCGGTAGTGGTGCGCAAGGCAAACGAGAAATGGAGGCTGTGTATTGACTACACAGACATCAATAAGGCCTATCCAAAGGACCTTTTCCCGTTACCGCGCATTGACCAGATTGTTCACTCCACGACTGGGTGTGATTTTTTATCGTTCCTTGACGCCTACTCGGGATACCACCAGATCTTCATGACAAAGGAAGACGAAGAAAATACAACATTCATCACCCCATGTGGTACGTATTGCTTTTTACGAATGCCTTTCGGGTTGAAGAGTGCTGGCTCAACCTTTGCAAGGGCGGTCCAAATTGGTTTGAGCCCCAGCTACATAGAAATATGGAAGCCTATATGGATGACATAGTGGTCAAAACCAAGGACAAGGCGACCCTTGTACAAGATCTGGAAGAAACGTTCGGGAACCTGCGCAAGATCAACCTCAAGTAGAACCCTGAGAAGTGTGTCTTCGGCGTACCGTCCGGCAAGCTTCTCGGGTTCTTTGTGTCCCAGCGCGGGATTGAAGCAAACCCTGATAAGATAAAGGCCATCGAGTAGATTGAGGCACCCAAACGGATCAAGGACATGCGTCGGCTCACTGGCTGCGTTGCTGCCATGAGTCAGTTCATCTCCAAATCCGCAGAGCGTGCCCTTCCTTTTTTCCAGATCTTGAAGAAAGCAGGGCCGATGGAGTGGACCCCAGAAGCCGAGGCAGCGCTGCAGGATTTGAAGAGATACCTCTCCTCTATCCCAGTGCTGGTTGCGCCCAAACCACAAGAACCGTTGCTGCTTTATCTAGCGGCAACGAATCAGGTGGTTAGAGCCGCGCTAGTGGTGCAGAGGGAGGCCGACGAAAAGGCAGCAACCACGGCAGAGCCGACAGATGGAAAGCCAAAACCCTCTCCGGCAGGGCTCGATCCCAGCAAGATTGAGTCCCCGGCAGGGGCCGATAGCAGCATGACAGGATCCACACAACCGGGTGGAGAGGCGCAGAAGAAGAAGATGGTGCAGCACCCAGTGTACTTCGTCAGCTCCCTCTTGCAGGGGGCTAGGTCGAGGTACTCAGGTGTGCAAAAGCTGCTCTTCGGCCTCCTTATGGCCTGGAGGAAGCTGCGTCACTACTTCCAAGCGCATGAGATCACGGTGGTCACCCGCCTCCCATTGCAACGGATACTACACAACCCAGATGCAACATGGAGGATCGTGGAATGGGCCCTGGAGCTGTCAAGTTTCGGTTTGAAGTTTGAAAGCACCTAGATGATTCAGAGCAGAGTCTTGGTGGAGTTTGTTGCGGAATGGACCTCGAAGCCTGATGAAGAGGTATAGGAGACCACTCTCCCCGGCAAGGGAACGAGCTGCAACTGGATCATGTACTTCGATGGTGCCTTCTCGCTGCAAGGTGCCGGTGCTGGTGTGCTGCTTGTCGCACCCACCGGAGAGCACCTCAAGTATGTCATCCAGATGCATTTTCCCCGGGAGATGTCAACCAACAACACCGCTGAGTACGAGGGTATGCTTGCCGGTCTCAGGATCGCGGCAAACCTCGAAGTTAAGATGCTCATCGTCAGGGGCGACTCACAACTTGTCGTCAGGAAGGTCAACAAAGATTATCAAAGCCCGTTGATTGAAGCTTACGTAGATGAGGTGAGGAAACTGGAGGAGCGCTTTGACGGGATACAAGCAAAGCATGTCCCTCGGGCGGAGAACGACATCGCCGACCACCTGTCAAAGCGCGCTGCCCTCAAGCTACCTGTGGAACCAGATACTCTTATGCTTCAGTTAACCCAACAATCCGTTGAGCCGTCGGCCGGGCAGGGCAAGCGGAGGAAACTAGGCCCCGGCAAGTACTTCCCCACCGAGCTCCCCGGAGCCACCGGCGAAGATGTTGCCGTGGATGCCGATCCCACCACGGGGCGACCAACTCCGACGGGACCTTTGGTCATGGCCGTGGGGGCGGCCGCTCCCGTGGCAGAAGAGATGCCTTTGGTCCTTGCCGTCAAGCCACAGGCTCCGGCATGGGCGCAACACGCCGTCCGCATGCAGCTGCCAACTCAACAGCTGGGCAGGCACCTACGTGGCAGCATGCGATCCTTCTTGGAGTTTCCACCACCGCGCCACCTTAGCTGCCTGCCTGCCTGCATAGCACCACATGCATCGCTAGCCAGGGCGCGTGTCGAAGCGAGGGGAGGCGGCGACGAATGGGACGGGCCCAACCCCCGTCCCCGATAAAGTGGAGGGACACCTAAGCTTTGCATTTAATGCCCCTTGTCCTGTAATATGGGCGATAAGCTCGTGCTACTGTATCACTTTCCACCTCCCGTGTACCACTATGGCAGCCCCTTTCGCCTATAAAAGGATGCCCATGGCACACAGAGAAGGGATTCGGCTTTTTGAACCCATGAGCACCCCGAGCTAGTTAGTGAGCTCAAAAACACTAATACATCCACCAAAGCAGGATCGTAGGGTTTTACGCATCTTTGCGGCCCGAACCTGGGTAATCCCCCTTGTGTCACCTATTAGTCCCGCTCTTCTCACGATCCCCACGCCCTACAACCGTAGAAGGGATTCCAGTGATCCCATAGGTGTCATTTCCCACCGACAGAGGGAGGTTCCAAAGGGGTATGTCGCACCCAATGTTCTGGCGGAGGGGAAAGAGGACCCGCCAGATTCATACCGATTCTTCTGTGCGTATTTCATCTATGGCCTCTGCCCTCCCGTCTCAGATTTCTTCAGAGCCATGATGATTATCTATGGATTCCATCTCTAGGACTTCACGCCAAATGCAATGGCGTGTATGGAGATTTTTCCCATTTGTGCGGAAACTTTGTCGGGGTTGCCCCCAATGTTGATTTATTCAGGCACTACTTCTCCCCAAGGGTGGAGAATAAAGCCCACCGTTCCAGAAACATAAGCCGGATGGCTCACGTTGTAAGGGAGAACTGGGTTACCTCACCAGACAACAACGCGTCAGATGGGAAGAATGGAGGGGAGATTGGCGTTGGATCCAAGATGAGGAAGCCCTGGACTTCTGCCAGGCATGGGAAGAGTGTGTTGTGCAGGACAATGGGTGGAAATAATTTGGCCTCACCGACGAGAGGCTTCGCCTGGCAATAAACAAGATCACCCGCCTAAAGGCTGTCGGGCTAACCATTGGGCATGTGGGAGCCGACTTCCTTTGACACCGCATTGCACCTCTGTAGAAGAGGGACAGGTTCGCCTGGCAGTATGGAGATGCTACAGGCAGAATGAGGTTGCTCCCTGGCCTGACCAACAATTTGTCAGTCTATGGCCATGCTTGGTTGTGTGATCAACTATTCGGCAGCCTTGGGACGTTCAAGTTGCCGGCAAATGTCATCCCATTGAACATCAACCCTGCCCGGGATCAAATCTTGAAATGGATGCCAGATTGCAATGCTCATGGAGTTTCGGGTGGCTGGCAGTTACCCACACTTGGCGAAGAGCTCGCGTTGTCCTGCAGCCTGGTGGAAAAGGCTACCAGGGTGGAAACCAATATGTACAAGTGCACATCCAAGGTGGAGGAATCATACATCAGGAGGCGGCTCGAGGAAGACAAGGCATTTCGAGCCACTGCAAAGGCAAAGGCCGGAAAGACAGTGGAGGAGGAGGAGGTTGAAGACAAAGGCTGCTTCCACTGCAGAAACGAGGTGCAAGCCTCAGAGGAGGCTACCGAGGATGATCCTGCCGGGGGCGAGCCTTCTGCGATTGAGGCTTTTTATACCGCGGCAGCAGAGGCCCAGGAGGAAGAGGGGGTTGAGGAGGCGGAGGAGCCCAAGAAGGAGTGGCTCGCAGCATGCCCTCAAGCTCCCGAGCCAGTCTTGGACCAGCGCCCTCACATGCGGGTTGCCAACCAGGGAGCAGTGGTTCCCGACCCTGCGCCTGCCGCTAAGAAGGTGAAGAAGATTACCTCCAAGGGCAACAAGTCAGATGCGGTGCGCCGGTAGTCCTCCTGCCTCCCCGGGGCTAAAACCCTTCCCGCCAAGCAACCGGTGGTTGCACGAGTTGACTCTAGCTCCCAGTCCGGCTCGAGCTCCTCATAGAACTCGTCCTCAATGGAGCCTCATGCGCCTCAGAATGGCTCAAAGCTACCGGAAAATTTCGTCCCCCCGCCCCAGAAGAGAGGCTGGGCGTCCTCACCACCCATCGAGTTCGAGTTGAGCTCCATGCTCATCCATGAAGAGTAAGAGAGAACAATCTCCTTTGCTTGCAGTAGTTTCAGTATGCCTGCTTGCTCTTGTTGACTGATCTTTTACTTGTTTCCCTTGTTAGGGAGGAGGAGGAGGAGGAGGAGACAGAGACTCTCATCTACCAGTCCAAACGGGTCAGGTGTGTGGGGCCGCCGAAGATTGTGGAGGGTATGGGCCTGGTGGGGAGAAGCACCAATGACCCGTTGCCAAGCCCCCAGCTCAGCCCCCGGCCCGAGAGCACATGATTGGCCCCTCATGTGGGGAGTGATGCAGGAGAGCTCCCAAACTCCTCGGCTAGAGGAGGGGGAGAGATGACTCAGGGCGAGCCCCTTCAGGAGGGGCTTACCCCGCCCGCCGATCAAGTTGAGGAACCCCAGACGATGGCTTCCACGACAGAAATTGCCCTGGACAACGCCATGGTTGTCACGGAAGGGGAAGGAAATCATGGCCTGGTAACTGATGTTGCCACGGAAACTGAGGCTTCCGCCCGACAGACCTCTCAGGGTAATTCATTTTCTCTTCTTCCCCCGCTTTTTTTACCATCTCGCCCCATGCTTCTGGCTCTATAGTACTTCTGCTTCTTTATTATTGCTTGTTGTCTTTGTTTGCAGTCCCTCAGGCAGAAGAGCCTGAACTGCTGGAAGAAGTGGCCAGCATACGGAGAGACGCCACAAATGAAGCTGCCAAGATCGCTGCCGTGGAGGGGTAGGCACATGCTGCCGGGAATGCTTAGGAGTCCCTTGAGGAAACAAAGCAGATCCCCGATAGTGTGCTAGGGGCGGGGGTGACGGTCGACAAGAAACCCCCCCTCCAAACCATGGATGCCCTCCCCTCATTTGGTACCATGGTGGGAGCCTCACAACCATCTTTGAGTCAGCTGGCACTCGTGCTTGCGTAGCCTAGGCTCGGAGCCCCTAGTTCATTAGTGGCGACGAGCATGAAACTTGATGAGGAGCTCCAGCGTATTCTGGCGTCGCTGTACCAAGGGGTCGACGAGGCAGATGATTCTGTCACCGTCGCAATGGACTTATCTTTCCTAGAGTCCCTGGTGGCAGGCATTAAGGGATGGAGGGCCGGCACAGACAGAAATGGCAGGTGCTCAAGGAGCAGCGCGAGTCTTCCAACAAGGTGGACCAGCAGCTGAGGGACAAAGGTAACAAGCTATGCAACTTGCACGACAAGCTGTTCCAGGTCCTGATGAGGCAACACGAGACAATCTCCGAGGGAGGATGTTATTGCGTGGGAGGCCCGCCTGGCGAAGCGCAAGGTGCTTCTAGATGCCAAGGAGCAGTATATCTCCTCTCGGGATGAGAAGATCGAGGCCACCCTCTGCACCAAGGACGATGATCTCGAAGCCCTCATGTAGCAGTGCACCAAAGAGCTAGAGGACAAGCACAAGGCCACCCTGGATGCCCTCATTGCTGATTCTTCTACCTAACTGAAGAAGCTCGCTGATGACCTTGCCACTTTATCGACTGCCAAGACCGACCTCGACCAACAGGTGGCCAAGCTGACTAAAGAGCTTGCCTTGAGCACCAAGCAGGTCATGACCCTCAAGGAGGAGGCACAGAAAGCAGTGATCGTACTGAAGGATATATAATTGTAGCTGTCCTCTAAGAGCCAAGGCCTTGAGACTGCCAACATCACCATTGAAGACCTGAAGGCCAGGATTGGCACCATGAGAGCTCGGTAGAATCCAGTGGGGCCCGTGAGCAGTTGCTGACAAAAGACCTGGATATTGCAAGGCGTCTTTAGAAGGATGCAGAGGATAAGCTGGTGAATCATTCTGAGCAGGTCGACCTCTGGATCAAGAGCTTGATTGACATTGCCGAGCGTCTCATTGCCCAAATTGCAGCGATGTGCATGGAAGGGCCAATCTTCTCGCCTAGCAAGCAAGAGGTCCCCAGCGTCAAGATAGGGGTCTTCTTCAACGAGCTGATTGAAAATATGAAGGTGCATGAGGAGGTAAGGGCCGGCCGCTTCGCGACTGAATCTTGGAAGCTTGCCCGCAATGCCCTCCTCATGGTTCTGAGCAATGTCGCCTGCCGTCATCCGGACCTCGATCTTGCAGATGGATTCAGGAAGCCGCCGGAGGGCGCAAACAGTTTTGCTACCGAGGAGAAGGCTGCCCCCCTCGCCGACAAGGTCCTTTCTGTCCTAACAGCTTCACAAGGTTGCCAGGCCCGACCGTGAACTATCCTTGCCACTGCGCTGTCCTGCAACAAGACATGATGCATGTCCTGTGTTTAGACATCGTATCGTTTATGCTTGTGTGAAACATATGCTTTTGCTTAATCTTTGATTACACATTTATCCCTTTTGAGTTTACCCATTGGTGTTCGTATGCTTAATCTCTGTGCATGTTCTAGTTGCCTACCGGTACCATATTGCCGTGATTGTTGTAAGGATCGGGCTCTGAACATTCATCTTTGCGTGGGTGTGCCCCGCCAGGTTTTTCCTTGGTAGTTTCCGATGCAGCCGCCATTCCGTGAGACCCTCGTAACAGAATGAGGGTGCAGATAGAAATCTAGCAAAGGTGCCATCTCGTGATGGATTTCTTCGTAAAACAGTTCGGTACCAAAGGAGTAAACAAATGCAAATCCTTAAATCTATAAGGGAGAAACGATGGCATGGACTTATCTTTTGTCCTTGCTCCCTCCCACTCCCTCCAGCCGTGGCCGCTTGTCACATTCGCATGTCCTCGGGAGGATGGGATCGTGGTACTGTTTCTCAGCTCCCGACAAGCATCTTCTGGAACCATTTTCTTCTTGCGGGTGGCAGAGCATGATACAGGGCACGACCGATATCTCTCTCCTCCTCATCATGCTTTTTCAAACAATCTGGCAGCAGCTGGCACAAAAGTCACGTACATGTGGACAGCCTTGCCGGAGTGTACTTATCGGGGCGTCGATCCATGGATTCGCACTGGCGCTCCACTCAGGATTTCTCTATGCAGGGAAAATGCTAGACCGAGTATTGCGCGGGCTCATCAACATCGACGACACTAGACCCAGTGTAGCTCGATTGTTGATAAGATAGAGTGGCGGAGAGAGAAACCTTGTGTCCTTGCATCTTGCTCTTTTCCTGAACGGGGCCTGCTTGGCAACTATGCTACCTAAACCGTTCGGGGCAGCCATGCCGCTACCACTCCTGGTTCCCGCCGCCGCAGCAGCTGTAGCTAGGAGAGACAACAGGGTCTAGATAAGGTAGGAGGGGGAGTGATATCTATCTTCCCCGTCCTTACGTCCCCCGCCCTTTTGTTGGGCATCACGGGTGATGAAGCCGCCGATGAAGATGACGATGAAGATGATGCGCTGTGTACGCTTCTCGGGTTCACGCAAGCGCCCCCCCTACCTGGCGCGCCAAAGATGTCGTGGGAAACCACGGCCACCTATGGGGCCATCAGCCCCTTGTGGTTTGGTAGGGGGGATGAGCACATTGCACAAAGAGCGGAGAACGTAGCACAAAACGACAGAGATCACACACGCAATTTTACACTACTAGAAAAAGCTTATAGGTAGACGCTTACTAGTAGCGCGGGTTTATATCCCTCGCTACTGCTACTTACTAGTAGCGCGGGTTTATAACCCTCGCAACTACTAAGTGGTCTCTATTGTGCCCCCCGGGACAATGCCATAGTACCCCGCACTACTACTAAGTTAATAGTAGTAGCACGGGTTTATACCCCTCGCTACTGCTAAGTACATGGTTTCTTAATAGCCTTCAAATCCCCATCTCCTCCCCCAAATCCCTCCTCTCTTCTGGCAGTCTCTCCTCTCTCTCTCCATACGCTCTCATATGGGCCTCTTGTCCATGCGTCCCTCCTCCTTCATGGAGCCGATAGAGGCCGCCGCCTCGCGCCACCGGCGTCTAGGAGCTCGCCGGTCTTCTCCCGCGTTTTCATGTCGCCACGCCGGAGCACCTCACCACCCGTGACCAACCCCTCTGCTCCCTCCATCTCCTTCCTCTATCCCTTGCTTTTCTTTTTCTCTCCCCCCCTCTGGTTTGACTCACCCTCCCATGTCCATGCCCGTGCAGGTCGTCGCCATGGACGACCAGGAGATATCTTTCATGGTTGGGAAGAGGAACCTCACGCTGCTACCTTGCTCTTCCATAGAAACGAGCCATCTCCAGCAGCCACCACCGGATCTGGTCTACCGCTGCTCGTTCGCGCCTCCAGCGACCCCAACCACCGCTGGATCGAAGCACTGCTGCTATTCACAACACACACGGGATCTAGATTTTTTTTTGTTTTCGAAAGTAAAAGTAGTAGCGCGGGGTATAAGACCCGCTACAGATAATTAGTAGTAGCGCGGGTGGCACCCATGCTACTACTAACAGACATAGTAGTAGCATGGGTGGCACCCGCGCTACTACTACAAGTTAGCTATGGCGTCGTACTAGTAGCGCGGGCACCCGCGCTACTACTAGCTATTTATCCCGCGCTACTACTAGGCTTTTCCCTAGTAGTGTTACCCAGGTCCGGGCCGCCACGGGGTATAGAACCCTACTCCTGCTTTAGTGGATTGATGAGAGGACCGTGGTGGAGACGCATCACTCTAGCCCCACAGGGTTGCCTCGGTGCAAGGGGCGCTATGCGCGTATGAGTGTACAAGGGTCCGAATCCTTTATATGGTTGCCATGGCCCTCCTTTTATAGATCAAGGGGTCACCACAATGGCAGATCAGTCATTCTGTACTAATTAGATAGCAAATAATGCTATCATACATAACTCTACAGACAAGGCAGAGTGCATTAAATGTGTCACTTAGTGTCACATCATGGTGTGCCTGGCAAGCCTTGCTGGGCTGTTTGGCGACCTTCTTGTATGTCTGTTCAACACATCTCTGGACGGGTGTCATTTGGAGGTGATTTCCTTTGGAAGTGGCTGCCATGTGTCAAGAAACAGCCACCTAGTCACTTGGGGGCTTGACACCGCACCGATCGATGACTTGCGTCGCTGTGAGGTGGAGCGGTGGAGCCTTGGTGGGGTGGTCCACCCGTGGCGCCGCCGGCAAGCTTGCCGAGGTAGTCTTGAGACTTGTCTTCTGAGTAACCTCGACCTCGCCAGGCTCCCTTGCCCGGAAAGGGAGGCTTCCCTTAGTGGTGTCTTGCTTCCCTGTGGGTTGACTTGGTCTGCTTGATCCGCCCTCTCATTTCTCAGAGAGCTATCTCTTCAACTTGATCTCATTTTGGATGTTGAGAGTTGCCAGGTCGAAGGTTTGCTTTCCGTACACAAGTCAGGGGAAAACATACAACCCTGTTTGTGTACCCCGACATGGAGTCACCCGACAAGAACACTCTAGTTCTTCTTCTTTGGGATCCACATCAACTTGAGGGAATCCTTGGAGTTGTAGTCATACTTAATGAAGTAGAGCTTGATGTAGTCTTGGGAACCCCCTTGACCATGACCTTAGGAGCTTCTTCAAATGAATCAATCTCTTCTTAAAGCTTGTTCTTGCCTTTTAGCTTGTGGTCTTATGGTGGAAGATCATCCATAGCTTGTGTTCCCATGAAAGAAGTGGGGTCATACTTCTCTTGTCGAGGAACAAACTTCATCTTGGGGTATTGATCTTCTTCCCACTGAACTCCATTGGCATTGACCTTTCGTTCAACACCTTGATTTTTCCGGTGCCTTCCTTGCTTGTGTACAATGTCCTCAAATTCTTACTTCTGGCAAGGCCGTTGTAAACACCTTTGTCTATAATTCCCTTCAATAGGCTATTTTCTTGCTCAAGTGTAACTTGGCTAAGAGAATCATTAGTGGAATCAAGAGAACTACTAGAAGCAACAATATTGGATTTAACATGGTTATTGTTACTGCTAGAGGAAGATCTTTCATGTTCTTATTGCTAGATTTTACTTGTGGCATATAAGTAGACAAGAGGAGACGTTTGGCAAGATAAGAAGAACTCTTCTTTTGAAGATCATCATTGATAGCTTTTAGGAACTCATGCTCTTGCTCTAAATTTAGCTTCTCGAAGCGTAGCTTCTCATGAGTCCTTTGGAGCTCTCTATGATCCTCTAGAGTTGTTTCATGTGCTAACTTAAGAGTGTTTAGTTCTTTAGTTAGACGCTCAAGCTCGTTCTTATCATTGTCATTCAATTTATCTTGATTAGCATGGTTACTAGCTAGTTCATCATAGTTTTCATCCCTAGTGTTGTCAACAAGTAAATCATCATCATGAAGCAAATCAACTTCATCACTATTGAAATCAACATACTCGGGGTGTGATACCTTAGGGACTTTAGCCATGAAGCATCTTCCAATTCATTCATTTGGCGAGTCAAATATGTCATAGGAGTTGGATGACACCAGTGCAACACCTTCATCTTGAGTATATTCAGAGTCGGAGTGATAGCTTCTCACCGAGTAGTTGTCGGAGTCAGAACTGGATACCCATTCACCAATGTGAGCTTGATGTATTCGTCTTGCATAGCTCTTTGATAACTTGTCCTTCCTTTCTAAATCCTTGCTTCTATGAGAGGGTCTTCGTTCATAATGATCATCTCTACTCCTTCTCTCTCTTGGAGGTGATTCATCTCTACTATTCCTCCTTTTTGGCGAATCTTCTCTTTTCTTGTAGGGAGCCGTACACTCATTGGAGTAGTGTCCGGGTCTTCCACAATTATAGCAATTACGATCACGACTCGAAGATCTTCTTACATTGTAGGACCTTGACTTGGAACGTCTCTCTTTGCTTCTATTCTTGTAGAACTTGTTGAAGTTCTTCACCATTAAGCTCAATACTTCATTGGAGACTTGCTTCTCACTTGATGTTGTCGGAGCATCACTTGAAGCTTTTTAAGCACCACTTGACTTGTTGTGGAGATGTTCCTTATCCTTGAGTGACATCTCATGAGCAACAATTCTACCGATGACTTTCTTGGGCTTGAGATCTTTGTAGTCGGGCATCATTTGGATAAAGGTGCACCGATATCATATTTTCCATCCAAGGCTCTTAGGATCTTCTTGATGATGAATTTGTTGGTCATCTCTTCACTTCCTAAGCCGGCAATATCATTTGTGATGAGAGCAAGCCTAGAGTACATATCGGCGACTCCTTCACCATCCTTCATCTTGAACTTGTCAAGTTAACCTTGAAGCACATCCAATTTGGATTCCTTGACGGACTTGGTACCTTTGTGCATATCAACCAATGTATCACAAACTTCCTTTGCATTCTCAAGGCGACTGATTTTATTGAATTTTTCATAGCACAATCCATTGAAGAGAATATCACAAGCTTGAGCATTGTATTGCAACATCTTTATTCTTCTGCTGTCGCTTCACGATCTGGTTCTTTTCCATCCTCGAAGAAATCACCTTGCAAGCCAATACGCACAACATCCCGAACTGCGGGGTTATGGCCAAGAATATGCATTTTCATCTTATGCTTCCAACAAGAAAAAATAGTGCCGTCAAAGTAAGGACCTCTATGGTGGTAATTTCCCTCGCTAGACGCCATGCTCCCCTATGTTGTGAAACCAAGGCTATATCACCAAAGATATGTAAATCAAGGCAAATGTAGACCAAAGCTATGATATCACTTGTCGGATCGAAAGTATGTTGAGAGGGGGGGTGATTACAATACTTGACCAAATAAAAATCTAACCTTTTCCAAAATTTAGTTGTGGGTAGATTTTAGCAATTAGAAAGTGTAAAGAAATCAACCTACACATGCAATTCTAAGAGTTGAGCAGCCGAAAGTAGAACATTAATTGCATATGAAGGTAAAGGGAAGGGTTTGGAGAGTGCATACGCAATGAAGACACGAAGATTTTTGGTGTGGTTCCGACAGGTGGTGTGAAAGGATCGAGAAGAGGTTCCTAGAGGGGGGGGGGTGATTAGACCCTCAAGTTAAGGTAGAGTTTTACACAAGTTTAAGCATTCACAATACATTTCAAGCAAGCATGGCCAGAGTATGACCAACGGAAAGAGTAAATCATGCTAGTTGCAAGAAAGTAAATGGATGGGATTGGGGTGTGCAAACGCAATTTAGACACGGAGATTTTTGGGTGTGGTTTCGATAGGTGGTGCTATCATACATCCACGTTGATGCAGACATCGACCCACGAAGGGTAACGCTTGCGCGAGTCCACGAAGGGCTCCACCCATGAAGGGTCCACGAAGAAGCAACCTTGTCTATCCCACCGCCATCACCCACAAAGGACTTTCCTCACTCAGGTAGATCTTCACGAAGTAGGCGATCTCCTTGCCCTTACAAACTCCTTGGTTCAACTCCACAATCTTGTCGGAGGCTCCCAAGTGACACCTAACCAATCTAGGAGACACCACTCTCCAAAAGCTAATAGATGATGTGATGATGATGAACTCCTTGATCTTGTGCTTCAAATGATAGTCTCCCCAACACTCAACTCTCTCTCACAGGTTTGGCTATGGTGGAAAGATGATTTGAGTGGAAAGCAACTTGGGGAAGGCTAGAGATCAAGATTCTTGTGGTTGGATTGGAATGTCTTGGTCTCAACACATGACTAGGTGGTTCTCTCTCAGAAATGAGTAGTGGAAGTGTAGGCACGTTCCGATGGCTCTCTCACAAATGGAGATGGGGGTGGAGGGGTATATATAGCCTCCACACAAAATCCAACCGTTGCACACATTTGACCGAACTCGGTCAGACCGAATAGAAGAACTCGGTCAGACCAATTTAGTTCAAAATGTGAACGTTAGCAATCTTGGTGGGACCGACATGATCAACTCGGTGGGACCGATGTGCTAGGGCTAGGGCAAAACCTCATCTCGGTGAGACCGATTGCATGAACACGGTGAGACCGATTTCAGCAAGGAGCAAACAGAGAGTTGTCAGGCAAACTCGATGGGACCGATCGCACATTTCGGTGAGACAAGAATAATTACAACATGCAACAGAGAATTTGCAAGGCCATCTCGGTGAGACCTAGCTCCGTATCAGTGAGACCGAATTTTCAAGGGTTTCTCGCAGTGGCTATGTCAACCGAACTCGGGCGTCAGATAGATCAAATCGGTGGGGCCGAGTTTGACTTTGAGTTTTGGACATATTTGGAAAAGAGAAAGTGGCTGAAGGTTTCAAAGCAATATCACTAAGCACTTTGAGCAAGTGGACCATTAAGCAACACCTCATCCTGTTTTAATAGTATTGGCTTTCCTACTCAATGTGATCTTGGATCACTAAAATGATAATGAAGAGTCTTGAGCCTTTGCCAATCTTTGTCCTTAGCATTTTGAAGGGGTTCCACATCCTCTTGTCCTTGCCATGCCATTGTTGAACTCATCTGAAATATACTAGATAAAAGTATTAGTCCCACGCGAGCCACCACCGGCCAAACCGCCGGCCCCAGCACCGTCTTGCCACCCCGAAACAACTCCCCACCACTGGTCCGCCGCTTCCCCGGCCAGCCCTCTAGGCCCTCGCCCCCACTCTGAACCCTAAGATAGATTGTGGGGTACCTCTCCGTCGAGCCCCCATCCCCACTGCGGGTGGTTCTTCCTTAACTCCGGCGAGCCCCCCCCCACCCCCTGAAAATCGACTGACCCAAAAGTCAATTTAGTCGACTGAAGTGTAGCTAAATCGGAGCAGAGTAGCAGCACGAGCGAGGGGGAGAGCAGCAGCAGTAGCAGCGCGAGCGAGCGAGCGAGCGAGAGCCGGAGCAGCAGCAGCTACGCGAGCGAGTGAGCAAGACCGGAGCAGCAGCAGCAGCAGATCCGGCTGGTATGGCCGCCGCCGCCGAAGGGGCCTCGCACTGGGGGAGAGCTGCCGTGAAGATTCGCCCGCGGCGCCGGCTTCAAGGTGGCTGCTCCATGGGGGTGTGGGATGGAGCACCTTCAGCGCCGGGAGGTCAAGTTAAGGAGAAGGTGCGATGCGATGAGCGTATAACCTCTTTGGTGGAGCTGAGTAGGCCTCGGCTTCGTCCGAGGTGTCGGTGAGGATGCTGCGGTTCTGGTGGAGCAGGTTAAGGCGGCACTATGGGGATGGAGCAGCTGCGATACACGAGGCGATCGACAAAGCAGATCCTTGGAGGTGGAGGACGGGGCGGCTGAACTGGCGGGATGACGGGATGGATGAAGGATCATCATCCGGGGAGGTGGACGAGGGACAATGAGCTGTTGCGGTGGACGATGTCGTCGGGGAAAGAGGCTCCGGCTGGGCAGCGGTGAGGTGGCGGACGGAGCAGGGTGGGGTTTCGCGGCTGGAGCGGAGAGGTTATGGCAGCCTGGGATTTCGAATGGCGAAAAGGAGGCGATGGGAGGGGTCAACCATGACTTAGGGACACGCTTGTCCAAAATGTAGGGTGTGTTACAAAAGTACCCCCACCAATTTGAACTAGCGGCCCTTTCGGCTCAGGGTTAGAAGTGGGATTTCGTGTGTCGGGATGTGGCAGCTGGAGGGAGTTTTCGCGCACATTGTAATTTCAGGATAGCAAGGTGCGGGTTGTGAAGGCGCCAGATTTGGGACCACGATATCTGAATTTTCGGGATATAACAAGGTGCGGGTTGAATTTTAGGGACAAGCCTAACGTGTAATATTGTACTTGTACGTACCAAATCAATTCGCACTTCCCTCAACCAAAAAGAAAACAAAAAAATAAAACTATTCACACCACACAAAGAGAGAGTCTTGCCTCGTTTTACTATACAAATGCTATTAAAATCTACTCCCTCCTTCCATCTATATAGGGCCTAATGCATTTTTCGATGCTAACTTTGACCAAATATTAGAGCAATAATATATGACATGCAACTTACACAAAGCACACCATTAAATTCGTGTGTGAAAGGACCTTTCAATGATATAATTTTCACATTGTGCATGTCATGTACTATTAATCTTGTCAATAGTCAAAGGCGGTCTTAGAAACGCATTACGCCCTATATAGGGATGTCACTCTTTATCGATCGTGCACGCGCGCACACACACACATCATCCCTCTCTTCGATTCTATGGACACCTCAAGCCAATGAAACCTCCACTCTATTCTCGTGGATCGCCCCCTCTATATATATGATATATCCAGGACTCTATTTCACACACATTGCATATGTTACATTTTTCGATTGACCCCCAGAGGGAGTCCTAGATTAGGGGGTATCCGGACACTCGGACTATATACATTGTCCGGACTATTGAAGCGTGAAGATACAAGACTCAAGGCTCCGTCCCGTGTCTGGATGGGACTCTCCTTTGCGTGGAAGACAAGCTCGGCGATCCGGATATTGTATTTCCTTCCTTGTAACCGACTCCATATAAACCCTAGCCCTCTCCGGTGTCTATATAAACCGGAGAGGTTGGTCCTTAGAAGGCCGATCACAATTACAATCATAATCATCATAGGCAAGCTCCTAGGGTTTAGCCTCTACGATCTCGTGGTAGATCTATTCTTGTACTACTCATATTGTCAATATTAATCAAGAAGGAAGTAGGGTTTTACCTCCATCGAGAGGGCCCAAACATGGGTAAACATTGTGTCCCTTGCTTCTTGTTACCATCAGCCTAAGACGCACAGATCGGGACCCCCTACCCGAGATCCGCTGGTTTTGACACCGACATTGGTGCTTTCATTGAGAGTTCCTCTGTGTCGTCGCTACAAGGCTTGATGGAGCCTCCAGTCATCAACAACACGGTCCAGGGCGAGACTTTTCTCCCCAGACAGATCGTCGTGTTTGGCGGCTTCGCACTGCGGGCCAATTCGCTTGGCCATCTGGAGTAGATTGACAGCTACGCCCCTGGCCACCAGGTCAGGTTCGGAAACTTGAACTACATGGCGGATATTCGCGGAGACTTGATCTTCAACAGATTCAGGCCTCTGCCAGAAGCACCGGACAGTCGCGATGAGCACGGCCTAGACCTGCTGTCCGACAATGTTCGGGATATCAGCCCTGCAGCAGCCCCGGACCTAAATCCGGAGTAGGCTGCGTCGCCTAAGGACGGAGGGATGGGCCCCGCCCCACAGGCTGCACACTCATCGGCGGTAGAGCCAAACACAGGCCTCACTTCTGAGGAATCCTGTAACTCCGGACCCCCGGAGTCGTATCCGGTTGTTGGTTCCAGTCCGCGCACTCTCGAGCCAGCCGAGCCAGGTTGGGCTCCGGTAATGGAGTTTACCGCTGCAGACATCTTCCAGCACTCGCCCTTTGGCGACATGCTGAACTCATTAAAGTCTCTATCTTTGTCAAGAGGCTCTTGGCCGAACTATGTCCAGCTTGAGTGGGAAGCAGGCGATGAAGGAATTCGTTGCCCACACACCACCCACTTCATTGCCATGGTCGACGACTTAACCAACGTGCTTGACTTCGACTCCGAAGACATCGATGGTATGGACGACGATGCAGGAGACGAACAGGAACCACCGCTCACGGGGCGGTGGACGGCCACCTCCTCATACGATATATATATGGTGGACACTCCAAAGGAAACCAATGGCGATGAGGCAACAGACGATAACCCCTCAGAGAGAAAAAGAAAGCATGGGCGTCGTCGACGCTGCTCCAAGCCTCGCCATAGCAGTACCGGCCCAGGAGACGAAAACAATCTGGATGGTGCCGAAGAGGAATACAACCCTGATCAGCCCGCCTTCGAGCAGGCCGAGCAGGAAGATGAGCAGGTCAGCCTAGACGAACAGGCGACGGATGGATATTCGGAGGAGGACAACTACATGCCCCCCTCCGAAGACGAGATTAGCGTCGGCGACGACGAGTTCGGCGTGCCTGAGGATCCCGTGGAGCAGGAGCGCTTCAAGCGTCGGCTTATGGCCACTGCGAGGAGCCTGAAAAAGAAGCAACAACAACTCCAGGATGATCAAGACCTGTTCACAGATAGATGGATTGAAGTCCTGGCAGCCAAGGAATATGGACTCGAGCGCCAAACGGCTGACCGGCCACCCCGTGGCCGGGATAAAACGGGATATCAACCCGAATACCAGCCCGCACCCCGACGCCAACACACTATGGCCCGGGGCAACAGGCAAGACCTGCAAGATATACTGGAAAACAAAGCAGGACAGCCAAGATCGATCTACGTATCTCGGGGCACGCCCCAACACGCGACGATGACCGTCGCGACGGATACACCATAAACAAGTCCGGCCGGGCCGAACACAGCCACCTAGACCAATTCGAACTGCGTAGCCACATAGCCTGGCACAGAGGCGCCACACACCCCCTCTGCTTCACTAACGAAGTGATGGATCATGAATTCCCAGAAGGGTTCAAACCCGTAAACATCGAATCATACGATGGCACAACAGACCCCGCAGTATGGATCAAACATTTCCTTCTCCACATTCACATGGCCCGCGGAGACGATCTACATGCCATCAAGTATCTTCCCCTTAAGCTCAAAGGACCTGCCCGGCACTGGCTAAGTAGCCTGCCAATAAATTCCATTGGCAGTTGGGAAAACCTGGAAGACGCATTCCTCGACAACTTCCAGGGCACATATGTGCGACCACCGAACGCCGATGACTTGAGCCACATTACTCAACAGCCCGAAGAGTCAGCCAGGAAATTCTGGACTCGGTTCCTAACAAAAGAGAACCAAATAGTCGACTGTCCGGACGCCGAAGCCCTGGCGGCTTTTAAGCATAATATCCGTGACGAGTGGCTCGCCCTACACCTCGGCCAGGAAAAACCCAAGTCCATGGCAGCTCTCACAACACTAATGACCCGCTTTTGCGCGGGCGAGGACAGTTGGTTGCTCGTAGCAGCACTACACCACGTTCTGGCACTTCGGATGTCTGCCACAATAACGGCAAGCCACGGCGCAACAGACATAAGCGACGGAACAACGGCGACAACACTGAAGACACGACAGTCAACACCGGATTCAGAAGATCCATGTCCGGTCAGCGGAAGAAGCCGTTTAAAAGAAATAGTCAGGGACCGTCCAGTCTGGACCGTATACTAGAGCGCAAATGCCAAATTCATGGCACCCCGGACAAGCCAGCCAACCACACCAACAGAGACTGCTGGGTGTTCAAACAGGCCGACAAAATAAACGCCAAAAACAAGGACAAGGGGCTGCACAACGATGATGACGAGGAGCCCCGGCGTCCGAACACGGGGGGACAAAAGAAATCCCCCCAGGTGAAAACGGTCAACATGATCTACGCCACTCACATCCCCAAGCGGGAACGGAAGCGAGCACTATGGGACGCCTATGTGATGGAGCCAGTCGCCCCCAAATTCAACCCATGGCCAGCTTGTCCGATCACCTTTGATCGTATGGATCACCCTACTAGCATCCGTCACGGCGGCTCAGCCGCATTGGTCCTAGACCCAATCATTGACGGATTCCACCTCACGTGAGTCCTTATGGACGGCGGCAACAGCCTGAACCTACTTTATCAGAACACAATGCGCAAAATGGGCATCGACCCTTCAAGGATCAAGCTCACCAAAACCACCTTTAAAGGTGTAATTCCTGGAGTAGAGGCCCACTGTACGGGCTCTATAACATTGGAAGTGGTCTTCAGATCTCCGGACAACTTCCGAAGCGAAGAGTTAATCTTCGATATCATCCCTTTTCGTAGTGGTTACCACACACTGCACGGACGAACCGCATTTTCTAGATTCAATGCGGTACCACACTATGCATACCTCAAGCTCAAGATGCCAGGCCCACGCGGGGTCATAACAGTCAACGGAAACATGGACCGCTCTCTCCGTACAGAAGAGCATACTGCAGCCCTCGCGGCAGAAGTGCAATGCGGCCTCCTCCGGCAAGCCACCAATCTGGCGATGACAACCCCGAGCATCGTCAAGCGAGTCCAGAGCACCCCGCAACAGGATCACCAGGCACGCTAAGAGCGCGACTAGCAGTCCGGCCTCCACTCAAACCCCATCAAAGCAGCATTCGTGCCACGCGTTCACAACTATGCACTCAAAATACCATGGGCACAGGCGGAGGCGTAGCAGTGACTCAGTCAATAGTGCGGTATCACCGCAGCATACTCTCATAAAAAACCCCCCTTCTTTTTCTATTTCTTTCAGGACACTGCCTTAGGGAAACCTCTTTAGAAGAGCCGGATTGTCGGACTTATACAGGGGAGAAAACCAAGGAGGCAACTACCCAGGTGGAATCTATTTACGATCGTCATACCTGTTTTGTCTATCTGTACGCGGCCTGCCCCTAGATAGGAGATGTCAAATAGTCCTATTTATCTCCGCTTAATGCATTCATTGTAAATATACGCTTAAACGTATTATTCCTCAATGGGAGATCATATATAGCATTACCTTATTATTTTTATTTGAGCATTTTTTCTCACAAATGTTTCTTTGATATTGCATCCGTACACCTTGGTACGGTCCGTTTGCCAGGGGCTTCTTATGGCGCCCTGTACTACGGCAAGTAAAGTACGAACACTTTAAACAGTGCGGCACCCCAAACTTATAGCACTATATGCATCAGCTCCGAATCATGTCTTGGGTCCACAGTTGGGTTAGCCCAGCTCCCTTGTTTTGGTACCTTATGTTCTGTTATATCGGCTAAGGTAGCGCAGGGAGAACTACTGCGATTGTGTCCCGGTTCTTCCGGACGAGCACCTCAGTAGAGAAAGCCGAAAACTGACCAGCATGATGCGGCGAGAGCTGGTCGCTGTTCAAGAGGTCTTAAAATCCTTAAAGATTTTTTCTGCTTTAGGCAATGAACCGGCCTTGTCCGATTTAGGCATATATAGCGCTCCAATTCGGCCCTCCGAATTCTAGGGGCTTCGCCGAAATTTAAAATTATAGACTTCTATGGCTAAGTGAAAGTTATAAAGCCACATAGTCCGATTGCCTTGTTCGCTGCGCCGGATACCTCCTTAAGGGACCAAAAATTTGGATAAAGAGTATCCGGGTTTTTCCAGGAACACCCCGGTACTAGTTACATGGGGGCGGAAGCCGACGACTGGCCTACTTTCAGAATTCTATAAACAGCCGCACAAAAGGTAATATTTTAAATCAAATAGTGCTACATCACACAAATAACTTTGTCTTTAAATTACAAACAACGACAGAGGTACATTTAGTCAAAGATCTTGTCCTTGGTACATTCATCGGCCACGAGACGAGCGCCCTTCATAACACCATCATAGTACTTCTCGGGATAGCGATGTGCCTTGCCCTCTGGCGGCCCGTCCTTCACCAGCTTCTCTGCATCCAGCTTGCACCAATGCACCTTCGCGTGGGCAAAGGCCCGACGGGAACCCTCAATGCAAGCGGATCGCTTGATAACTTCAAGCCACGGACAAACATTGGCCATCCGCTTGATCAGGCCAAAGTAGCTAGTGGGCAGGGGCTCACCAGGCCACATCCGGACTATGAAATCTTTCATAGCCACTTCGGATGCCCTGTGGAGTTCGACCAACTGCTTCAGTTGGTCACTCAGAGGCATTGGGTGTTCGGCCCCAGCATACTGGGATCAGAACAACTTCTCCGTTGAGCTCCCCTCCTGGGCACGGTAGAACTCCATGGCATCTGATACGCTACATGGTAGATCTGCGAATGCCCCTAGAGAGCTCCGAATTCGGGTAAGTAAAAGAAACGCCTCCTCCACATGTTTGCTTTGCATAAAGAATTTCTTACCCGCTGCTATCTTTTTGGCCTCCTAGATTTCCTGCTGTGCCTTCTTGGCTTCGGCCTTGGTGTCTTTCATACTCACAAGGGCCTTCGCAAGCTCGGCCTCTTTCATCTTCAGATCACGCTCCATGGACTCGAACTTCTTGCCGAGGTCCCAGAGCTCTTGCTGTACCTCGCCCACTCTAGCACTTTACTTTTCGCGCTCCTTGCATTCCAAGGCCGCCTTGTCTTCGGCCTCGGACAGCGCTTTCTTCAGGGATGCCACTTCGGCGGTGGCCCCTGTTACACAGTCACAACGCTTCATCGTTAGACTAACCAATTTTATCTATCCTCAAATACATAAGAGCGGAGAATCACTCACCTTTGTCTCTCCGAGCTGCCTCTTCGTGAGGTCGAGCTTTCCCTATGCCTGCCCCAGGACCCGCTTTAGTTCGACAACCTCGGTTGTGGGGGCAGCAGCGGCAAGCAGCACAGCCTGCTTATTCACATGAATACTTATTATTAGACTCCTGCGAATTATAATTGACCCTCCATTTGGCTTTTCTTTCCGAACACCAAACAGAGTATCAGGGGCTACTACCTATTGGGTGGTAATTTCACACATTTTTATTACTTACCTCAAAGCCTGTCAGGAGGCTGGTACACGCTTCGGTCAGTCCACTCTTGGCGGACAGAACCTTATGAATCACCGCACCCATAAGAGTACGGTGCTCGTCATCCATGGAAGCGTCGCTAAGCGCTTCCAGCAGACTATCTGACGCATCTGTCGTGACAGAAGTCATCGGCACGGACGGCTCGCCCTCCCCAGCGAGGGGCCGCCTGCCCACATCCGGAGCCTTCGGCTCGGGCACCGTATCCGGATGAGAGTCTGGCTTGCTGCGGCTCTCATCGGCACGATCCACGGGGATCTTGAACCCCGCGTGTCCGACATCTGGAATCCCGCCTTGGGGCATCTCCAGAGTCACCTCCCCCCACTCGAAGAGGAGAGGGTGATGCAGCAATAGTAGCGTAAGTATTTCCCTCAGTTTTTGAGAACCAAGGTATCAATCCAGTAGGAGGCTCCTCAAAAGTCCCACGCACCTACACAAACAAACTGAGAACTCGCAACCAACGCAATAAAGGGGTTGTCAATCCCTTCACGGCCACTTGCGAAAGTGAGATCTAATAAAGATAGTAAGATAAGATAAATATATTTTTGGTATTTTATAATATAAATGCAAAAAGTAAAGATGCAAATAAAAGTACATTGAAAGCAAATATGATAAGAGATAGACCTGGGGGCCATAGGTTTCACTAGAGGCTTCTCTCAAGATAGCATAAGTATTACGGTGGGTGAACAAATTACTGTCGATCAATTGATAGAAAAGTGCATAGTTATGAGATTATCTAGGCATGATCATGTATATAGGCATCACGTCCATAACAAGTAGACCGACTCCTGCCTGCATCTACTACTATTGCTCCACACATCGACCGACTCCTGCCAGCATCTAGAGTATTAAGTTCATAAGAATAGAGTAATGCATTAAGTAAGATGACATGCTGTAGAGGGATAAACTCAAGCAATATGATATAAACACCATCTTGTTATCCTCGATGGCAACAATACAATACGTGCCTTGCAACCCTTTCTGTCACTGGGTAAGGACACCGCAAGATTGATCCCAAAGCTAAGCACTTCTCCCATGGCAAGAAAGATCAATCTAGTAGGCCAAACCAAACTGATAATTCGAAGAGACTTGCAAAGATAACTCAATCATACATAAAATAATTCAGAGAAGATTCAAATATTATTCATAGATAAACTTGATCATAAACCCACAATTCATCGGATCTCGACAAACACACCGCAAAAAGAGTTTGCATCGAATAGATCTCCACAAGAGGGGGAGAACATTGTATTGAGATCCAAAAAGAGAGAAGAAGCCATATAGCTAATAACTATGGACCCGTAGGTCTGTGGTAAACTACTCACAACTCATCGGAGGGGCAAGGATATTGATGTAGAAGCCCTCCATGGTCGATTCCCCCTCCGATAGAGTGCCGTCGAAGGCTACAAGATGAGATCTCGTGGATACAGAAGGTTACGGTGGTGGAAATTGTGTTTCGTGGTGCCCCTGGATGTTTTCGGGGTACGTAGGTATATATAGGAGGAAGAAGTACGTCGGTGGCCGCCCGAGGGGCCCACGAGACAGGGGGCGCGCCCTACAGGGGGCACGCGGCCTAATATCTTGTGGGGGCCTCGGCTGCTTCTTGACTTGCACTCCAAGTCCTCTGGATCACGTTTGTTCCAAAAATCACGCTCCCGAAGGTTTCATTCCGTTTGGACTCCATTTGATATTCCTTTTCTTCGAAATACTGAAATAGGCAAAAAAACAACAATATGGGCTGGGCCTCCGGTTAGTAGGTTAGTCCCAAAAATGATACAAATGTGTAAAATAAAGCCCATAAACATCCAAAAGGGGTAATATAATAGCATGGAACAATAAAAAATTATAGATACGTTGGAGACGTATCAAGCATCCCCAAGCTTAATTCCTGCTCGTCCTCGAGTAGGTAAATGATAAAAAAGAATTTTTTGATGTGGTATGCTACCTAGCATAATTCATAATGTAATTTTCTTTATTGTGGCATGAATGTTCAGATCGAAATGATACAAAATAAAAGTTCATATTGACATAAAAAATAGTAATACTTCAAGCATACTAATCAAAGTAATCATGTATTCTCAAAATAACATGGCTAAAGAAAGTTATCCGGGATGTTGCTCTATCTTCAGCACACAAAGTATTTAATCATGCACAACCCCGATGACAAGCCAAGTAATTGTTTCATACTTTAATAATCTCAAACTTTTTCAACTTTCATGCAATACATGAGCGTGAGCCATGGACATAGCACTATATGTGGAATAGAATGGTGGTTGTGGAGAAGACAAAAAGGAGAAGATAGTCTCACATCAACTAGGCGTATCAACGGGCTATGGAGATGCCCATTAATAGATATCAATGTGAGTGAGTAGGGATTGCCATGCAACGGATGCACTAGAGCTATAAATATATGGAAGCTCAACAAAAGAAACTAAGTGGGTGTGCATCCAACTCGCTTGCTCACGAAGACCTAGGGCACTTTTGAGGAAGCCCATCATAGGAATATACAAGCCAAGTTCTATAATGAAAAATTCCCACTAGTATATGAAAGTGACAACATATGAGACTCTCTATCATGAAGATCATGGTGCTATTTTGAAGCACAAGTGTGGAAAAAGAGATAGTAGCATTGTCCCTTCTCTCTTTTTCTCTCATTTTATTTTTTTATTTTCTCTTTTTTCTTCTTTGGCCTTCTCTTTTTTCTTTTTCTTTTTGTCCTTTCTATTTTTTTCTTTTTTTTCTTTCCTTTTTTCTTTTTGTAAAGTCCGAAGTCTCATCCCGACTTGTGGGGGAATCATAGTCTTCATCATCCTTTCCTCACTAGGACAATGCTCTAATAATGAAGATCATCACACTTTTATGGATTTACAACTCAAAGCTAGAACACGATATGAATCTATATGAATGCCTCCGGCGGTGTACCGGGATATGCAATGAATCAAGATGACATGTATGAAAATTATGAAGGTGGCCTTGCCACAAATACAATGTCAACTACATAATCATGCAAAAAAAACAATATGACAAAAGTAATGCGTGTCATATGAACGGAACGGTGGAAAGTTGCATGTCAATATATCTCGAAATGGCTATGGAAATGCCATAATAGGTAGGTATGGTGGCTGTTTTGAGGAAGGAATATGGTAGGTGTATGGTACCGGCGAAAGTTGCACGATACAAGAGAGGCTAGCAATAGTGGAAGGGTGAAAGGGTGCGTATAATCCATGGACTCAACATTAATCAAAAGAACTCATGCACTTATTGCAAAAATTTAGAAGTCATCAAAAACCAAAGCACTACGCACATGCTCCTAGGGGGATAGATTGGTAGGAAAAGACCATCGCTCGTCCCCGACCGCCACTCATAAGGAAGACAATCAATAAATAAAATTGTGCTCCAACTTCATCACAAAGCGGTTCACCATACGTGCATATGCTACGGGAATCACAAACTTCAACACAAGTATTCTTTAAATTCATAATCACCCAACTAGCATGACTCTAATATCACTACCTCCATATCTCAAAGCAAATATCAAGCATCAAATTGATCATAGCATCCAATTCACTTTCTATGATAGTTTTTATTATACCCAACTTGGATGCTCATCATTCTAGGACCAACTTTATGACCAAAGCAAATACCATGCTGTTCTAAAAGACTCTCAAAATAATATAAGTGAAGCATGAGAGACTAGTAATTTCTTAAAAATTAAGACACCACCGTGCTCTAAAAGATATAAGTGAAGCACTAGAGCAAAAACTATCAAGCTCAAAAGATATAAGTGAAGCACATAGAGTATTCTTGCAAATTCTAATCAAACAGGCTTCTCCCAAAAGGTGTGTACAGCAAGGATGATTGTGGTAAATTAAAAAGCAAAGGCTAATATAATAAACGACGCTCCAAGCAGAACACATATCATGTGGCGAATAAAAATGTAGCTCCAAGTAAAGTTAACAATGAACGAAGACGAAAGAGGGGATGCCTTCCCGGGGAATCCCCAAGCTTAGGCTTTTGGCTATTCTTGAATATCTTGGGGTGCCTTGGGCATCCCCAAGCTTAGGCTCTTGCCACTCTTTATTCCATAGTCCATAAAAGCTTTACCCAAAACTTGAAAACTTCACAACACAAAACTCAACAGGAAATCTTATAAGCTCCGTTAGTGAAAGAAAACAAAACCACCACATAAGGCACTGTAATGAACTCATTATTTATTTATTTTGGTGTTAAACCTACTGTATTCCAACTTCTTTATAGTTTATAAACTAATTTACTAGCCATAGATGCATTGAAATAAGCAAACAACACACGAAAAACAGAATCTGTCAAAAAACAGAACAGTCTGTATCAATCTGTAACTAACGCAAACTTATGGAACTCTAAATTTCCTACAAAAATAGGAAGTCCTGGAAAATTTGTTTATTGAACAGCATCAAAAATAATCAACGCAAAAGCACGTTCCTGTGATTTAACAAAATTATATTCGTGCACGCAAAGTTTCTGTTTTTCAGCAGAATCAAATCAACTATCATCATAGGTTATCCTATAGGTCCTACTTGGCAAAAACACTAATTAAAAGATAAAAACACATCTAAACAGAAGGTAGATGCAATATTTATTACTAAAAAGTAGCAAAAACAAAAAACACAAAGAAAATTGGGTTGCCTCCCAACTAGCGCTATCGTTTAACGCCCCTAGCTAGGCATAAAAGCGAAGATAGATCTAACGAGTGCCCTCTTTGGCACTAAATTCATAAGTAGAGAGCTTGTGATCTCTAGGGATTTCTCCCTTTTTAGCAATGGCTAAAACTTTAGGCAAAAATTCAAGAAATTCATTGGTAGCAAAAGGTTCCTTAACGATAGAGAGACGATTGGGAAGAACACTTATGGATTTGAGATCCGCGTCTCCCTTACTAGAAGATTCACCCTTATTTTTAGGAGCATAAATAAACTTGGCAGTTTTAGTAGGGGGTTTTGGAGTGTTTTTCATGGGGGAAAATGCGGAACCTAAGTTTGTAATGATATCCTCAAGTTTACCGATTCTAGCAGAGCTAGATCTATCTTTTCATTGACTATAGGTTCTTTTTCTTTAAGATTTTTCGAAGTAACTCCAACCCTAGATCCAAATTGGGTAATGTGATTATGAATCTTTTTATCCAAATTTTCAATCAAATCAACAGTAGCAATTTTATTTTCAATAATCTCAAGCCGTTGCATCACATGTTCTAAAGTTAAAATTGTTCCATTAACCAAAAGAGGTGGTGGGCCAAACAAATCAAACATAGCATTATAAGCATCAAACGCCTGGCTACTCATAAAGTCACCTCCGGTAGCAATATCAAGAACACATCTATTCCAAGGGGTAACGCCTACATAAAAATTGCGGAGAAGAACGGAAGTAGCAAGCTTCCTAGTAGCTTTATATTGGGCATTGCAAATTCTATGCCAAGCATCTTTTAAACTTTCTCTATCCCTTTGCTTAAAATTGAGAATTTCTTGTTTGGGAGTGAGAATAAGGATAGGAGGACTAGCCATAACGACTAGGTAAACAAACTAACACACGAGCAACCAGAAAAAGGCAAGCGAAAAGAGAGGCGAAGATTGGGAAAGAGAGAGCGACTAAAACGGCAAGGGTGAAGTGAGGGAGAGGAAAACGAGAGGCAAATGGCAAATAATGTAAATGCGAGGGAGATGGGTTTGTGATGGGTACTTGGTATGTCTTGACTTGAGCGAAGACCTCCCCGGCAACGGCGCCAGAAATCCTTCTTTCTATGTCTTGAGCTTGCGTTGGTTTTCCTCGAAGAGGAGAGGGTGATGCAACAATAGTAGCGTAAGTATTTCCCTCAGTTTTTGAGAACCAAGGTATCAATCCAGTAGGAGGCTACTCAAAAGTCCCACGCACCTACACAAACAAACTGAGAACTCGCAACCAACTCAATAAAGGGGTTGTCAATCCCTTCACGGCCACTTGCGAAAGTGAGATCTAATAAAGATAGTAAGATAAGAGAAATATATTTTTGGTATTTTATAATATAGATGCAAAAAGTAAAGATGCAAATAAAAGTGGATTGAAAGCAAATATGATAAGAGATAGACCCGGGGGCCATTGGTTTCACTAGAGGCTTCTCTCAAGATAGCATAAGTATTACGATGGGTGAACAAATTACTGTCGAGCAATTGATAGAAAAGCGCATAGTTATGAGATTATCTAGGCATGATCATGTATATAGGCATCACGTCCATAACAAGTAGACCGACTCCTGCCTGCATCTACTACTATTACTCCACACATCGACCAACTCCTGCCTGCATCTAGAGTATTAAGTTCATAAGAACAGAGTAACGCATTCAGTAAGATGACATGATGTAGAGGGATAAACTCAAGCAATATGATATAAACCCCATCTTGTTATCCCCGATGGCAACAATACAATACGTGCCTTGCAACCCTTTCTGTCACTGGGTAAGGACACCGCAAGATTGAACCCAAAGCTAAGCACTTCTCCCATGGCAAGAAAGATCAATCTAGTAGGCCAAACCAAACTGATAATTCGAAGAGACTTGCAAAGATAACTCAATCATACATAAAAGAATTTAGAGAAGATTCAAATATTATTCATAGATAAACTTGATCATAAACCCACAATTCATCGGATCTCGACAAACACACCGCAAAAAGAGTTTACATCGAATAGATCTCCACAAGAGAGGGGGAGAACATTGTATTGAGATCCAAAAAGAGAGAAGAAGCCATCTAGCTAATAACTATGGACCCGTAGGTCTGTGGTAAACTGCTCACAACTCATCGGAGGGGCAAGGATGTTGATGTAGAAGCCCTCTGTGGTCGATTCCCCCTCCGGCAGAGTGCCGACGAAGTCTCCAAGATGAGATCTCGCGGATACAGAAGGTTACGGTGGTGGAAATTGTGTTTTGGTGCCCCTGGATGTTTTCGTGGTACGTAGGTATATATAGGAGGAAGAAGTACGTTGGTGGCCGCCCGAGGGGCCCATGAGACAGGGGGAGCGCCCTATAGGGGGGGGGCTCCTATCTCGTGGGGGCGTCGGCTGCTTCTTGACTTGCACTCCAAGTCCTCTGGATCACGTTTGTTCCAAAAATCATGCTCTCGAAGGTTTCATTCCATTTGGACTCCGTTTGATATTCCTTTTCTTCGAAATACTGAAATAGGCAAAAAAAATAGCAATATGGGCTCGGCCTCCGGTTACTTGGTTAGTCCCAAAAATGATATAAATGTGTAAAATAAAGCCCATAAACATCCAGAAGGGGCAATATAATAGCATGGAACAATAAAAAATTATAGATACGTTGAAGACATACCAGAGCCTTCGGGACAACACCTTCGTGTCATCCGCGGGCTGAGGAGTAGTGGCCGTCGGGAGCGAGTTCATCACTGAATCGCTCTGGGACCCATCCAAAGAAGATACCTCGGGATGAACCCTGGCCGGACTGCATATATACTCAGCGTTATAAAAAGACTGTGAAATAAAGTCATGATAGAGTGCGGGTACTTATGATCGCGCTAGGGGCTTCCCCCTGGGCAGCCACCCCTCCTCGCTATGGGCGGTCGTGGCAGAGTAGTCCGGAAGGGACACCTTTCCCTTCTTGGACGTCCCAGCCTCCCCCTCCAGGGTAGCTTTCCTCTTTTTCTCCTCCCTAGTGCGGGGAGGTAGAGTTTATTCTTGCTTCCCCCCGCCTCCACGGGAGGAATCTGTCTCGTCGTCGTCAGACGATGTGGGTATGACAGCCTTGCGCCGAGGGCCTTTTCCGGCCCTCTGGTCTGCTTTCTCAGGCCCCTCATCCTCTCCGGGTGGGGTGGCCCCTTCTTCTTCTTCTTCCTCCTCTTCGGGGGAGGAGTGTGCCTCGTCATCTTAGGACGAGGCTTCCGGCACAACCTTACGCCGGAGACCCTTTCGGATCCCCGGGGCCTTGTTTTCGGCCTTCTTCTCCGGCACCTTGTAGGGCGCCGGGACTAGCATCTCCGTCAGGAGAGCATCACCAGGCCTTCTGGCAGCGGAGCCAGACAGTCAATGTGCTCCGCTGTCTCCACATAATCCTGAACAAATATACACAATTACTTAAGACTCCCCCATGAATATATTGGGAAGAACCGAATCCAGTGGTAGCTTGAAAACTCACCTGACTAGGAGGACGCATGGCATGAAGCCCACGGTCCTCGGATGTGGGAGGAGGTACTTCAGAGGCCTTGAACAGTGCCTTCCATGCGTCTTTGTGCGTCATGCCATAGAGCTTACGAAGCGTCTGGTGTTCGGCTGGGACGAACTCCCACAGATTAAATGCCCGTCTTTGGCACGGGAGAATCCGGCGAACGAGCATGACCTAGATCACGTTGACAAGCTTGATGTTCTTGTCCTTCATGCTCTTGACGCAGGTCTGGAGTCCGGTCAGCTCTGTAGACTCGCCCCAGGACAGGCCCTTCTTTTCCCAGGAGGTGAGCCGCATGGGGGTTCCAGATCGGAACTCGGGGGCCGCCGCCCAGTTGGCGCCGCGAGGCTCGGTGATGTAGAACCACGCCGACTGCCACCCCTTCACGGTTTCCGCAAAGGAGCCATCAAGCCAGGTGACGTTAGGCATCTTGCCCACCATAGCCCCTCCGCACTCCGCTTGCTGTCCACTCATGATCTTTGGCTTCACACAAAAGATTTGCAGCCACATGCCGAAGTGAGGCTTGATGCGGAGGAAGGCCTTGCACACGACGATAAATGCCGAGATGTTGAGGATGAAATTCGGGGATAGATCATGGAAATCTAGCCCATAGTAGAACATGAGCCCGCAGATGAAGGGGTGAAGTGGAAACCCCAATCCACGGACGAAGTGGGTGAGAAACACGACCCTCTCATGGGGTCCCGGGGTTGGAATGACCTGCCCGTCGTCTGGTAGCTGGTGCGCTATGTCTGCGGCCAAGTATCCGGCCACCCGAAGATTTGCGATGTGCTTCTCCTACACGGTGGAAGCCACCCACTTGCCTCCTGCTCCAGACATGTTTAGCTGTGCGGAGAAGACTTGGGCTAGGGTGCTGGAGCTCGAGGGGGCAAGAGTGGGCAAAGGAGGAAGAAGGCGTGGGTAAAAATGGGGAACTCTTATCCTTTCATAGAGGCGACGAAAGCGGTGCGCCTCCCCACTCGCCCGTTGAGAATGGCTTACTTCCCAAGCGCCACGATTGATGGCATGGTGGGATTACCCATACCCGTATTGATGAGAATCCCGTGATAAGGGGACACCATCTCTGCTTTGACAAGACGTGTCAAGGAAACCGCCTCGCAATATGCGCTGTGGCTGGTTGTAGGAAAACGGTTCGAACAATGACCCGACCGTAATGACATGTCACGTTGTCTAAAAAAGTTGTCCCCACAAAATCGCTAAAACACCTGCCCCAAGGTGGGCGCCAACTGTCGTGGTTCTAAGCCTGACAGTAGAGTGGGGGGTAGGTATGGAGAGGCAAGGTCCTAGCTATGGAGAGGTTGTAAACACAAGGGATGTACGAGTTCAGGCCCTTCTCGGAAGAAGTAAAAGCCCTACGTCTCGGAGCCCGGAGGCGGTTGAGTGGATTATATGTATATGAGTTACAGGGTGCCGAACCCGTCTACCTGTGGAGGGGGGTGGCTTATATAGAGTGCGCCAGGACCCCAGCCAGCCCACGTAGGAGAGGGTTTAAGGTGAGTTAAGTCCGGGGCGTTACTGGTAACGCCCCACATAAAGTGTCTTTACTATCATAAAGTCTACTTAATTACAGGCCATTGCAGTGCAGAGTGCCTCTTGACCTTCTTGTGGTCGAGTGAGTCTTCGTGGTCGAGTCCTTCAAGTCAGTCGAGTGAGTCCCTCGTTGGTCGACTGGAAGGTGACCTCTTCTAAGGGTGTCCTTGGGCAGGGTACTTAGATCAGGTCTGTGACCCTACCCTAGGTACATGACCCCATCATTAGCCCCCGAATGGATTGAGGCTTCGAGTGAGGAAGGAGTTGATGTTATTTCCGGTTAACTTTTGCACACTGGTCGTGCGTTGTTCTGGACCAAAGAATCTCTTCGTTGATAGTGACCAACTTGTCTTCAGTCGACTCGATCCATTCTCTTCTTTCGTCGAGTGATCTTTCGGGCTTTGACGATTTCCGAGCGACGGATCGCAGGAAATCCTGCGTCTGACAGACCGGTCTGCCGTTCGCGGATTCCGCGGGATGCGAAATTTGGGGAAGCGCGTGAAACAGAGCGGACCGCGGCGTTCGGATGGGACGGGATATAGACGCCTCGATCCCCGCACCACTTTCTTCGCCACGTATCCCGCCTGCATAACTGTTCCTGGATATGATTAGATCGACCGGGCCCACCTGTCATCCACTCGGAAGGGACCTTATAAATGCGCCCGGCGAGGGTTTTTTGTACAGTGCCTCAGCATTCTCTTTCTCTGCTCCCTTCGTCTCCACCTGACGCGCTCGCTCTCGCCTCCGCCCAACCTCTCCTCGCGCGTCTCGCCGGCAACCATGGCCAAGGAGAAGACGGCAACGCTGGAACGCGCGAAGAAGGCATCGGCGACGGAGAAGGAGAAGAGGAGATCCACCAGCCGCGGCGGGTCTTCGTCTAGATCCCGCCTGCCGAAGGGCTGGGTCCAAGGAGATTGGATCCAGTCGACCATCACGGAGAAAGATCTCCTCGACATGGCCAACGAGGGCTTGATCCCCCATGGAGCTGCGAGGCTTCCGGGGAAGGAGTGGCAGCCCCAGCCAGAAGAGGGTGAGTGCGTGCTCTTGGCTACCCATGTTGATCGTGGATTTTCTTTGCCGCCGAGTATTTTCTTCCGTGGTTTCTTGAACTTCTTTGGAGCACAGCTCCACCACTTTACCCCAAATTCTATCGCCTATCTTGCCGCGTTCGTGTCCATGTGTGAGGGTTTTCTGGGCTGTCGACCGCACTGGGGCTTGTTCAAGCATATATTCACGTGTCGCTCTCAGACCGTGAAGAAGGCGAGCCCAGGCGACGAAAGAACCCGAGTCGTCCAAATGTGTGGGGGCCTGGGGATCCAGGTGAGGAATAAGAGCACCTTCCCAGCCATGACTTTTCTCGAGTCAGTCAGAGGCTGGCAGTCGACCTGGTTCTACTGCCAGGATCAGTCGACGCCGGGGCAGTCGAGTGGACTCCCTCAGTTTACCATGGACCGAGTGAACAAGCCCTCCTCTCTGAAGTTGATTCCAGAGGAGAAAGCTGACGTGAAGATGTTGATGGAGCGCGTAGTACAGTTGGTTCGGGAGGGAGTGACGGGCATGGATCTCCTGGAGGTTTTCCTTAGGCGTCGTATCCAGCCCCTTCAGTTCCGGAGCCACTACATGTGGTTGTACTGTGGGACTGAGGACGAGACTCGGGTCCATCCAGAAGCAGTCGACGATGTCAGTCTGGAAAGGTGGATGGCTGCCGTTACCGGAAACAAGGATAACCCACGCGGAGCCAGAAGGATTCCTCCACTCGACCACCACAGTGATCCAAACAAGGTACGCCTGCTCTGCTCTCCACTGTTTTCTTGCCATATTCATTTCTGTTTATTCTGCCAATCGGTCGATTGATCTTTGTCTTGATGTCTATCAGGCCCTCACCGAGCTGTACTCGATGCCCAATGGAGCACAGGCTCCGACTGAGGAGGATGAGGCGAGTGGGGGCGAGAGCCAGGAGGAGGAGTGGGACTCGGACATTGCTGAGGATGATGACGATGATGACGATGATGACGGTGATGAAGATGATGCTGAAGACGAGGAAGAAGAGGAGGAGGAGGTCATACCACCGCGCTCGGAAAGGCGGTCGAAGCTTGTCCACGACCCTGCGACTGAACGTGGCAAGGGGGTTGCGACCGTTGCTCAGTCGACCAAGCGCCCTCGGACCACCTCTCCGGCGCCGACTGAAAAGGCATCGAAGCAGCCCAGGGCGGCTTCGTCAAAGCCAACCAAGCTCCTGCCGAAGATGAAGGTGTCCATCCCCACCATATCAGGGTAATCATGCTGCTTAAGACTTCCTATTTTGTGTGAACTTTGTCTCTGGTTGGCGCTGGAGTTAGTCGACTGATTCTTTGGAGTTGCAGTGCTGCTACTTCTGAGACCTCAGCTCGGGCTGATGACCATGAGATGGAGGACGCAGCAACCTCAAAACCAGGTACTATACTCTTAACGCCGTTTTTAGTCGACTGACTCATGATCTCTAATCCTGATTCTTTTCTGTAGCTCCACCGAATGTTGTTATCACTCTCCCTGATGATGAAGATGAGGAACCGCTGAAGCACAGAAGGAGTAGGAAAGCGTCTGCCAGCAGGGTGCCCCAGGATGTGACGGTGCCTGAGACTCTGGTTGTGGAGGAGGAGAACACCACTCGACACACTGTGTCCTTTGCAGATCCACTGACGAGTGCTCAGCAGCCATCCCTCTTCACGACGCACCATGTCCCAGAGGACCAAGCTGGCACCGCGAAGGAGGCGATACGCCAGGCAGGGATCATGATGGAGCAGTTAAGGACCATCCGGGATGCGAGCCAGGCAGCTTATGACGCTAGTTCCGCCCTTCAAAGCAATGTTCAGGTCAGTCGACCACCGCCTGTTCTGTTAAGATATGCTATCAAAAACTTTTCTTTCCAGAATTTATAGTAGTCACCCAGTGGGTGTGTCGACTTAGACTCCGTGTTAGCGGGGGCACGCTGAGTGCACCCGCTGGGTGTAGTCCCCAAGGCTAAGGTCGACTGCTGGCAGTCGGCCTTAGGCTTTATAATTTCAGTCTTTGCGTCATTCGACTATGTCGACTGGATTTCGCAAACTGGTCGACTGGTCGACTCTGTCTTCAATAGGATTAGTGGGGGCACACTGAGTGCACCCACTGGGTGTAGTCTCCAAGGCTAAGGTCGACTGCTGGCAGTCGGCTTTAGGTTTTATAATTTCAGTCTTTGCGTCATTCGACTATGTCGAATGGATTTCGCAAACCGGTGGGGGCACGCTGAGTGCACCCACTGGGTGTAGTCCCCGAGACTGTGGTCGACTGTTTGCAGTCGATTACAGTCTTAAAGAATACATCTCTCTCTTTTTTTTGAGGTCGACTGGTCGACTCTATCTTCGATAGGATTAGTGGGGGCACGCTGAGTGCACCCACTGGGTGTAGTCCCCGAGACTACGGTCGAATGCTTGTATTCGGCTGTAGTCTTAGAAACGTGTGATTTTTCCTTTTTCACTCGGAAGTGAATTATATTTGACATTTAGTCGATTGGTTCTTCGCAGAACTCCTGTGATCTTGTGGCTCGCTACTCTGAGCTGGAAAACAAGCACGTTCAGCTCGAGCTGAATTTGAAGCTGGTTCTGGAGAAACTGACGAAGGCAAAGGAGGAGACCGAAGGTATGTTTGGTGAGACCTTGACGACTGATTTTCCCCTTCGTTTGTTTCAAAATCTGATCTTGCTGTAACTTGCAGGTAAGGTAAGGGAGGCCCAACAGAAAAAAGACCTTGAACTAGCTGAGAAGATGAAGCTCGCTGACGAGAAGCTAGCTTCAGTCACCAAGCTTGAACAAGACAATACCAATCTGAAAGCTGCTCTTGGGATTGCCAACAAGGAAGTCAGTCGACTGAAAACTGATAAAACTGCCCTGACCGACCAAGTCAGTAAGTTGACTGGGAAGAAAAATGATCTGGAGGCCTTCCTGAGTGGTCTTGCCAAGAAGCTGCTTCTTATGCTTGAAGGTAAACCTCTATGCTCGGCAATCATTTCCAATCGTGATTTTTTCATTCGACCATCACCTTGACTCGGTGATCGTCCTTGCAGAATTTTGTCAAAACTTTGAAGAAGAAACTAGCCGGCTGGAACCAAACCTCGACCCCGTCAATTCCCCGGTGAACGACGAAGTTGCCATGAATGTTTTCCGACTGGAGTCCCGCGTTGCAGCTGCCGTGGACTATCTTGCAAGGCTGAAGGTCGCCACATCTCACATCGACTCGACGCTCTGGCCCGGGGAGACACTTCAAAATGACCTTGAGTCGCTGATGGCTTGCTTGAACACGATCCCTGGTCGAGTGCAGGAGTGGAAGAAGTCCTCGGCTCGGTGCGGTGTAGATGTTGCTCTGTGTCTGGCCCGAGTCCACTGCAAGGATGCGCGAGAAGAGAAGCTGGCGGCCCTCCGGGTGGCCAACACCAAGAAACACGACTTCAGGTCCTTTATGGAAACTTTCCTTGCGGCTGCCACTCGGATCGCAGATGGAATTGATCTTGATGAGTTCGTTGCACCTTCCAGCCCTCCACAGGAGGGGTAAAAAACTTCTTCTAAGCTCGACGCTTTAAATTTGCCTCGGTATGCCGAGTGGAGTTGTAACCGATAAACCCTAACAGGCTTAGCACCCGAGCACTTTCGGTTCCTTTAGATATTGATCCGAACTTGAATTTGTCGTTTGAATATGATTGCTTTTGGCTCGAAATGTCTTTTGCAGGTTCAAAGCAGGGCGCTTACTGCAATCGACTTATTCCTTAGTCCACTTAGGTGAGCGCTGGGCTGCAGCTAAGCCCCCGAGTGGAAGTCTGGCTTACCACTCGGCAGGATTTTTATAACTTAGGCGAGTACTTGGACTGCAGCTAAGCCTCCGAGTGGAAGTCTGGCTTACCACTCGGTAGGATTTTTATAACTTAGGCGAGTACTTGGACTGCAGCTAAGCCTCCGAGTGGAAGTCTGGCTTACCACTCGGTAGGATTTTTATAACTTAGGCGAGTACTTGGACTGCAACTAAGCCTCCAAGTGGAAGTCTGGCTTACCACTCGGTAGGATTTTTATAACTTAGGCGAGTACTTGGACTGCAGCTAAGCCTCCGAGTGGAAGTCTGGCTTACCACTCGGTAGGATTTTTATAACTTAGGCGAGTACTTGGACTGCAGCTAAGCCTCCGAGTGGAAGTCTGGCTTACCACTCGGCAGGATTTTTATAACTTAGGCGAGTACTTGGACTGCAGCTAAGCCTCCGAGTGAGAGGTTTGCTCTTCACTCGGTAGGATTTTTGATTACTTAGGCGAGTACTTGGACTGCAGCTAAGCCCCCGAGTGAGAGGTTTGCTCTTCACTCGGTAGGATTTTTATAACTTAG